>NW_026045360.1:0-355752 GCF_943734845.2 Anopheles funestus | reverse complement strand
CTGCTATAACCACACCGTTCGGGTTGTTCGAATTTGTTCGGATGCCTTTCGGGCTTAGAAACGCGGGACAGACGTTTCAACGTTTCATGCACAATATCTTCAGGAACTTAGACTTCGTTTTTATTTATATAGACGATATTCTAATTGCCAGTCCATCAAAAGAAGTACATATGGAACATCTTCGGATAGTATTAAATCGTCTATCCGAAAACGGAGTGAAGATAAAATCTAGTAAGTGCTGTTTCGGAGTAAGCGAGATAGATTTTCTCAGCCACCGCATAACAACCGAGGGAATAACTCCATGTCCGAGCAAAGTAATTGCAATTCGAAATTTTCCTACTCCGAATTCAGTGAAACAAGCTCAACGCATAGTTGGAATGGTGAACTATTACCATCGGTTTATTAGGAATGTTTCGGGAAAACTGCGTCCTATTCACCAACTAATAGCTGAGCACAGCAACAAGAAGAAAAAGAAGGATTTCGAATGGTCAGACGAATGCGAGACAGCATTGCAATCAATTAAAAGTGACTTAGAAACCGCAACATTGTTGGCCCATCCCAACAGCGATGCTGACCTATCGGTCACAACAGATGCTTCAAATTATGCTGTGGGAGCAGTCTTGGAACAAGCAATTGATGGAAAAAGAGTGCCTTTAGCGTTTTTTTCAAAAACATTAACGCCAACGGAAACAAGGTACTCGACATTCGATCGCGAACTGCTCGCGATTGTTCTTGCCATTAAGCATTTCAAACATTTCCTGGAAGGAAGAGTATTCACGGTATTTACAGACCATAAACCGTTGACTTCTGCTCTAACTTCAAAAGCTGAAAAGTCACCGCGCCAAAGCCGGCAGCTAGATTTTATTTCCCAATATACTGCCGATATTCGGTACATTACGGGAGATAGCAACGTAATAGCAGATGCGCTTTCGCGGATAGGAGAGACAGAAGCAATCGCAAACCATACATATGAAAACTTTTCAAGGGAGCAGAAAAAAGATGAGCAACTAGTGAAACTTATGAATAACATAGAGAAGGACAAGAACACAAAATTCAGGTTAGAACGCCTAACCTTACATAACACAGACTTGGTGTTTGAGTCGTCGACTGGCACGAACCGATTGTACGTTCCATCAACCCTTAGGAGACAAACTTTCGAAAGCCTCCATAACTTGGCACATCCGGGTATACGCACTTCACGCAAGCTAGTAAGTGATAGATTTTTCTGGCCATCCATGAAAAAAGACGTAGGCAATTGGACGCGTTGTTGTCAAGGATGCCAAAAAGCTAAAGTAGTTCGACATATAAAATCTCCAATCGAAGAATTCAAACCAACGAAGGGTAGATTCGAACATATACACATGGACCTTGTGGGACCATTGCCGCCATCAGAAAACATGACATACCTGCTTACGATAGTTGATAGGTTCACAAGATGGCCTGAGTGTTACCCAATAAACGACATAACGGCATCTACAGTAGCCAGAAAATTCGTTGACGAATACGTGTCACGTTTTGGGTGCCCAGCAGTTATTACCACCGACAGAGGCAGGCAATTTACATCAAAGTTATTCGACGAATTATCTCGTATATTGGGAGTACACCATATAAAAACAACCGCATACCACCCTCAATCTAATGGAATGGTAGAACGTTTCCACCGACATCTGAAGGAAGCACTAAAGGCAAATGAAAACACCACACAGTGGACGAAATGCTTGCCTTTGATTCTGTTAGGGATTAGAGTAGCTTTCAAAGAAGACCTTAAAGGTACACCAGCCGAAATGGTTTACGGCCAAAGCCTAAGGTTACCTTCAGAAATATTCATTCCTTCAAAAGATGATACCTTAACAGATCGCACTGAATTTATTAAGGATTTGAAAGAGAGTTTCAAATCAGTACAACCCAAGGCTCCACGACACGATAAACAATCAAAGTTTTACATTCCAAAGTCCATAGAAAATTGCAGACAGGTTTATGTTCGGGTAGACAAAGTGAGAACAGGATTAACTGCACCATACGAGGGACCATACGATGTGATACGACGATTTCGAAAATATTACGTCGTGAAAATCAATGAAAAAAACGAATCTATTTCTCTTGATCGCCTTAAACCAGCATTTGAATCTGAAGAAAACCCAAGCAACGCCAAGCCGCAAGTCACGGGTCCGGAGTGTCGTTCCAAAAAAAAGACAGTACGCTTCAGAGAATAACCGCGTCGAACAGAGAGGTCCGCGTTTCGCGTTTGACTACCTCATTCAAATCGTGACTGAGTCACTAGGGGAGGGTTATGTAGTGTACATAGCGCCATCTGTGTGTCAACACAGATCTCAAACGCAGATAAAACGCAGATCAAAAACGCAGATTAAAAACGCAGTTCTAACGTAGAACAAACGCACACTTATACATTGATCAGGTACAGGCTAGATAGGGAAAGATAGGTTAGCAGATCGGGCGCGCCGATCTGCTGAAGCACTTACGTTATACACCTGGAACAGTGCACAAGTGATAATTAAATAAAGTATTGAGTATCGACACGAAAGCAACAAAGTTGATGATTTTGGTCGATGTGGATGGTTTTTTTTCGTGGTTGGTTAGAAAAAACAGATTTCGGTTGAAATTGATGATTTTGGTCGATGTTGATGGTTTTGGTCGAAGTTGGTTGGAAACAACAGATTTCGGTTGAAGTTGATGATTTTGATCGATGTTGATGGTTTTGGTCGAAGTTGGTTGGAAACAACAGATTTTGGTTGAAGTTGATGTGTAGCATATCTGCTAAACATCTTATTATAATTTAAATGTTATACAGTATAAAGTTAGAAGGTTTATCACGTGACAGAATTCAACACATTTCGCCACTCAAAAAAAAAGCCACTTAACCGAAATCAAAAGGAGGTCAGATTTAAAAAACACAGTAACCCACATTATTAAATCGGCAACTGCAAAAAACCGATGACCAACGCATAAACGTAAATTTACACACTTAGGGTTACCAACGAGAATCAATTTCATAGCCACCCGGTAAAGATAGCTTAATAAGCGGTTTCTGCATGAACAGCAAAAAAACGGAACACCGGAACCACAATTAATAACAAATAGCACCATCGTTATTTGTCACCGATTTCGTTATAGCCTGAAGATAAATGTTTGCGACAGAAACCAAAATAATGGCTATTTATTATATTAAGTTATAACTCAAAATATGAACTACTTATTAATATTTTTATAACATCCATAGATAAATAAGCAAACTAATAGCTTGGAAAAGGGATATAAATAAAGCCAGTTTAACCTGACGAAGGGAGTCCGAGATGAACCGCCAAAGTGCGTGTTAACCGTCAGGTTGGAATTTATAACCAACCAAAACCATCTTGTGTTCTTATTTCAAGAGCTTCGAGAGTCCCCCTACCCAAGGTAAGGCCTCGATGTCTCCATCAATCCAGTAAGGGAAATCTCTTCCAGATTTCTATGATCGCCTGGACGATCAAGTCCGCCCAAATGAAGAAGTATGTCGTCCGAACGAAAAGTCGTTGATACCGTGATATGATTAACCTTGCGCAAATCGATAAATGTGACGCGGGTACGAGCGGAAACGCGAAGTAAGCAATTGTACGCGCGAGCACATTACATGGCGACCGTGACCATAAGCAGCAATCTTCGGTTACGTGAACAGAGAATGTTAGAAAAAGTGAAAAAGTGCAGTTATAGCAACGATAAAAATACAATCGACATGACCAGTTAAAAAGTGCAATGACCAGAGAACTAAACAATATGCATCGAAGCATGGTTTCATTATTGAGAACTGATCCCGAGTGGAAAATTCTCGTGACTGATGGATGGAAAAAGAGACAAACATTTGAGCCAAACGTGCTACGTGATGTTTAGCTACACAAAAATGCAAAAGTGGAACATATGACGAAGAAAACAAAAAGTGAGTGAAAAGTGGATGATAAAGCAAATTTTTGGCAGTGCGTAGTTAAAGTGTTACTCAGAAAAATGTTCAGGAAAACCTGCGACGAAATGTACTCTTCAGTACCCAAAGAAGTAGTTCGAACGCAGATCAATATTTTACGATCATATAGAATCTGAAGATTCACAACGAACTATATTTTCAAGCTCAAGGTATTTCAAGCTCTTAGAGAATCAAGCTTTCGATTATATTTATGAATGAGAGTATCAGACAACAAATTCGTTTATTATGAATCAATTCGCGAATCGAACAGTGAAAGCTTCAGTTATACTTAGGTATAAAGTGCGGAAGAGACAGTGTTCTTCAATTTTCGCCTAATAACTGATTACTAGCGATGTTAAAGAATCATCGCACGAAAGCACAAATGCACATCGTGAAAATAACACAATGAAGCAAATAAACAAGTGAACAGAAATTTGAAAATCTGTGGAAGGCGAGACCACGGATCACAAATGTTGACCGGCGGGATCCCAAGAGACAGGTGTCTCCAACGTGGAAGATATCAAACAGGAACCTCAGAAAGTATGCTTACGGACAGGAGTCGCATCATGATGACTTACAAACAGGAGTTCCAACAAAGACGTCAATCGGCAGAAGTCCCAACGAAAGAGACAACGGCAAGATAAGTAATACCTACAATGTTACTATGCATACGATTGAACGATAAACGAATATTAAATAACTGTATATGATACGTATATGACATGAATGATAGTTTAATATCTTAGAAGGAAAAGAAGAAAGAAGGTACAAAATTATATAACTAAAGAGAAAGAAAATATACAAAATATTGTCCTTTGAAACATCGATATTGGTTAAAAGTAATGCTTAATGTCAAACCTAATACACTAAAATTGTTCAAAAAATTTCCAGTCTGTTCGAAAGACAAAGAAGTAAAAGATGATAAATGAATACTAACAAAGTAAGGAATGACGAGTTTACAAAACCTCATATTGACAAAAACAAATTTACAGATACATTATGAAAGACATTCAGCTAATTTAACTACGACTTTTTGACAAAATCAGTTATTGAAAATTAAAGTAGAAATAACGACAACTAGCACAATGGCTACAACAATTGAATTACTGAACATAATTGCTAGTTATGTGCCAGTGTACAATGGTAATAGTGACAATCTGGAACATATATTATCATCATTAAAAACCTGTAAATCAGTTACAACTACAGAAAATGAACCCATTGCAATCCAGGCAATTTTATCTAGACTGACAGGAAAAGCAAGAAATGCAATTTTAGAAACTCCACAAACGATCGATGAAATCATAACAGCTTTAAAAATTAATTGTGAAAAAATTATTGGATCAGATTTAATTTTAACGAAATTAAATGCTACAAGACAAAAAGACGATTTTTCAAGTTTTGCTGACGAAATTAACGATCTTAAGTTACGTCTTGAAAGGGCATACTTCTCAGATAATATAGGAGCAGAAGGAGCCAAAAAGTTAGCTATGAGAGCTGCAATGAAAGCATTAATAGCCGGAACAAAACACATCGATACTAAAAATACAATCAAATACAGTAATTGTACATCTCTTGCAAAGGCTATCGAGTTAGGTACAAATAATGAGGCTGAATTACAACTTGCATCCCAAAGAGTGGAAATAAACTACATTCAAAACAGAAGGGAATTTGATTTAGACAATCGAAAATACTTTAATAGAAATGACTATCCAACACAAGCAACAAACACACAGTACTGGAGAAATAATAGACTATTCCAAGGTAGCAGTAATAACACCTTCGAAAAAAATACATACAGTAAAATTCAAATGAATAACTCACACAGATATCGACCTATACGATACGAAACGAACATAAATAATACTAATGAAAACTTAACTAAACGAATTCATGAAAATACACGTCATAGAAACAAATTGAATTTGCAAGACGAATCAAAGCGTATGAATATTACTAACACATCAAAATGTGAAGATAAAAGAAAAATTAAGAGCATGCTTTATATAAGAAAAAAAGAAACATGCGAATCAAGTTTTAACTTTGAAGAAAGAAATCAGGAAAACAGACAAATGTTGAAGATCAAACCAAACAAATGTTATAATGATGACATGAAAGCAAACAAATATTTTAAAAACGACATGAGCGCAAACGAGTTATATAATGAATATTATGAAGAATATCAGTTTGAAAGCAAATATGATAAAAATGAAAGTTACACTAGAAAAGAAAACCTCAGGAAAAGAGTACATGTTGAATCAAGTTATGAATATAACAATGTCAGTAAACAATTTATGAATGAAAAAATATTTGAGGATGATGATGTCGACAAAGAGATAAAAGAAAATAATGAAGTATATAATGATGAGCTATATAAAGAACTATTTGAAAAAGACATGAAAGTTACACATGACACAGAAAGTTACATTGATGTATACTACAAAGCAATCAAAAAACAAAATGATGCAATTATTGCACCTCAAAGCGCAAATATGATGAATAAAAATGAATTATTCAGAAAAGGAATAAATGATAATGAAGATGATAAACATTGCCCCACAAGAGAGGCTAAATGCATTAAAAATGAAGTATGGAATACAAATTATCCCACTGTATGTGAAAAATTGCGCAAAGCATCGATAATGAACAAAGTTAAAGAAAAATGTAAACAGATTCTTCGGATAAGATTGCATATATTGATTTCTAAAATGAAACAAAGAATCGAAGAAAAGCATGATGAAAAACTCACATCTAGTTGTGAATGTAACAAATTCTCAAAAATCAAGTTCAAACCTCATACATTAGATTACAAATTTCCCATTTTTATATCTCTAGTCAACAAATCAATGCACATCAAATATTATCCTCCATAAGAAATTTTATAACATAGCACTAGTTTGAAACGTAACAGAATAACATATAAAAGAAAGAAAAAACAATAGAATAATATTACTTTTTCGCTCATTACAATTTCACTCAATCATAACATTATTCTTCTAAAGGGAGGAGGTGTAGCATATTTGCTAAACAGCTACTTTAAAATATATTAGTACTCGAATTTCAAATCCATTTTTTTTCAAATATAGTAACACAAGAAAAAATATAAAGAATAATATTACTCTTTCGTAAAACTGAACTCAATCATAATATTATTCTCTTAAACGGGGAAGGTGTAGCATATCTGCTAAACATCTTATCATAATTTAAATGTTATACAGTATAAAGTTAGAAGGTTCATCGCGTGACAGAATTCAACACATTTCGCTACCCAAAAAAGCCACATAATCAAAATCAAAAGTAGCTCAGATTTAAAACACAGTAACCCACTTTATTAAATGCATCAATTGGCAAAAACCGATGACCAACGCATAAACGTAAATTCACACACTTAGGGTTAGCAACGAGAATCAATTTCATAACCACCCGGTAAAGATAGCTTAATAAGCGTTTTATATAAACGGCACCGGAAGCACATTTAATAACAAATAGCAACATCGTTATTTGTCGTCGATTTCGTTATAGCCTGAAGATAAACATTTGCGACACAAACCAAAACATTGGCTACTTATTATGAACTACTTATTAATGTTTTCATAACAACCATAGATAAATAAGCAAACTAAAAGCTTGGAAAATGGATATAAATAAAGCCAGTTTAACCTGAACGAGAGAGTCTGAGATGAACCGCCAAAGGGCGTGTTAACCGTCAGGTTGGAAATTATAACCAACCAAAACTATATTGTGTTCTTATTTCAAGAGCTTCGAGAGTCCCCCTACCCAAGGTAAGGCCTCGATGTCTCCATCAATCCAGTAAGAGAAATCTCTTCCAGATTTCTATGATCGCCTGGACGATCAAGTCCGCCAAAATGAAGAAGTTTGTCGTCCGAACGAAAAGTCGTTGATACCGTGCGATGATTAACCTTGCGCAAATCGATAAATGTGATGCGGGTACGAACGGAAACGCGAAGTAAGCAATTGTACGCGCGAGCACATTACACTGGCTAAGGTGTCTTGGCTAAGGTGTCTTGGCTAAGGTGTCTTGACTAAGGTGTCTTTGCTAATGTGTCTTGACTAAGGTGTCTTGGCTAAGGTGTCTTGGCTAATGTGTCTTGGCTAAGGTGTCTTGGCTAAGGTGTCTTGGCTAAGGTGTCTTGGCTAATGTGTCTCGGCTAAAGTGTCTTGGCTAATGTGTCTCGGCTAATGTGTCTTGGCTAATGTGTCTTGGCTAAGGTGTCTTCGCTAAGGTGTCTTGGCTTATGTGTCTTGGCTAATGTGTCTTGGCTAATGTGTCTTGGCTAAAGTGTCTTGGCTAAGGTGTCTTGGCTATTGTGTCTTGGCTAATGTGTCTTGGCTAATGTGTCTTGGCTAAGGTGTCTTGGCTAATGTGTCTTGGCTAATGTGTCTTGGCTAATGTGTCTTGGCAAATGTGTCTTGGCTAATGTGTCTTGGCTAATGTGTCTTGGCTAATGTGTCTTGGCTAATGTGTCTTGGCTAAGGTGTCTTGGCTAAGGTGTCTTCGCTTATGTGTCCTGGCTAAAGTGTCTTGGCTAAGGTGTCTTGGCTAATGTGTCTTGGCTAAGGTGTCTTGGCTAATGTGTCTTGGCTAATGTGTCTTGGCTATGGTGTCTTGGCTAATGTGTCTTGGCTTATGTGTCTTGGCTAATGTGTCTTGGCTAAGGTGTCTTGGCTAATGTGTCTTGGCTAAGGTGTCTTGGCTAAGGTGTCTTGGCTTATGTGTCCTGGCTAAGGTGTCTTGGCTAAGGTGTCTTGGCTAATGTGTCTTGGCTAATGTGTCTTGGCTAATGTGTCTTGGCTAAGGTGTCTTGGCTAAGGTGTCTTGGCTAATGTGTCTTGGCTAAGGTGTCTTGGCTAAGGTGTCTTGGCTAATGTGTCTTGGCTAATGTGTCTTGGCTAAGGTGTCTCGGCTAATGTGTCTTGGCTAAGGTGTCTTGGCTAATGTGTCTTGGCTTATGTGTCTTGGCTAAGGTGTCTTGGCTAATGTGTCTTGGCTAAGGTGTCTTGGCTAAGGTGTCTTGGCTTATGTGTCCTGGCTAAGGTGTCTTGGCTAAGGTGTCTTGGCTAAGGTGTCTTGGCTAATGTGTCTTGGCTAAGGTGTCTTGGCTAATGTGTCCTGGCTAAGGTGTCTTGACTAAGGTGTCTTGGCTAAGGTGTCTTGGCTAAGGTGTCTTGGCTAATGTGTCTTGGCTAATGTGTCTTGGCTAAGGTGTCTTGGCTAATGTGTCTTGGCTAATGTGTCTTGGCTAATGTGTCTTGGCTAAGGTGTCTTGGCTAAGGTGTCTTGGCTTATGTGTCTTGGCTAATGTGTCTTGGCTAAGGTGTCTTGGCTAATGTGTCTTGGCTAAGGTGTCTTGGCTAAGGTGTCTTGGCTTTTGTGTCCTGGCTAAGGTGTCTTGGCTTATGTGTCCTGGCTAAGGTGTCTTGGCTAAGGTGTCTTTGCTAAGGTGTCTTGGCTAAGGTATCTTGGCTAATGTGTCCTGGCTAAGGTGTCTTGACTAAGGTGTCTTGGCTAATGTGTCTTGGCTACGGTGTCTTGGCTAAGGTGTCTTGGCTAGATTGTCTTGGCTAAGGTGTCTTGGCTAATGTGTCTTGGCTAAGGTGTCTTGGCTAATGTGTCTTGGCTAAGGTGTCTTGGCTAAGGTGTCTTGGCTTATGTGTCCTGGCTAAGGTGTCTTGGCTAAGGTGTCTTGGCTAATGTGTCTTGGCTAATGTGTCTTGGCTAAGGTGTCTTGGCTAAGGTGTCTTGGCTTATGTGTCCTGGCTAAGGTGTCTTGGCTAAGGTGTCTTGGCTAATGTGTCTTGGCTAATGTGTCTTGGCTAATGTGTCTTGGCAAATGTGTCCTGGCTAAAGTAACTTGACTAAGGTGTCTTGGCTAAGGTGTCTTGGCTAATGTGTCTTGGCTAAGGTGTCTTGGCTAATGTGTCTTGGCTAATGTGTCTTGGCTAATGTGTCTTGGCTAATGTATCTTGGCTTATGTGTCTTGGCTAATGTGTCTTGGCTAAGGTGTCTTGGCTAATGTGTCTTGGCTAAGGTGTCTTGGCTAAGGTGTCTTGGCTTATGTGTCCTGGCTAAGGTGTCTTGGCTAAGGTGTCTTGGCTAATGTGTCTTGGCTAATGTGTCTTGGCTAATGTGTCTTGGCTAAGGTGTCTTGGCAAATGTGTCCTGGCTAAGGTAACTTGACTAAGGTGTCTTGGCTAAGGTGTCTTGGCTAAGGTGTCTTGGCTAATGTGTCTCGGCTAAAGTGTCTTGGCTAATGTGTCTCGGCTAATGTGTCTTGGCTAATGTGTCTTGGCTAAGGTGTCTTGGCTAATGTGTCTTGGCTAAGGTGTCTTGGCTAAGGTGTCTTGGCTTATGTGTCCTGGCTAAGGTGTCTTGGCTAAGGTGTCTTGGCTAAGGTGTCTTGGCTAATGTGTCTTGGCTAAGGTGTCTTGGCTAATGTGTCCTGGCTAAGGTGTCTTGACTAAGGTGTCTTGGCTAAGGTGTCTTGGCTAAGGTGTCTTGGCTAATGTGTCTTGGCTAATGTGTCTTGGCTAAGGTGTCTTGGCTAATGTGTCTTGGCTAATGTGTCTTGGCTAATGTGTCTTGGCTAAGGTGTCTTGGCTAATGTGTCTTGGCTTATGTGTCTTGGCTAATGTGTCTTGGCTAAGGTGTCTTGGCTAATGTGTCTTGGCTAAGGTGTCTTGGCTAAGGTGTCTTGGCTTATGTGTCCTGGCTAAGGTGTCTTGGCTTATGTGTCCTGGCTAAGGTGTCTTGGCTAAGGTGTCTTTGCTAAGGTGTCTTGGCTAAGGTGTCTTGGCTAATGTGTCCTGGCTAAGGTGTCTTGACTAAGGTGTCTTGGCTAATGTGTCTTGGCTACGGTGTCTTGGCTAAGGTGTCTTGGCTAGAGTGTCTTGGCTAAGGTGTCTTGGCTAATGTGTCTTGGCTAAGGTGTCTTGGCTAATGTGTCTTGGCTAAGGTGTCTTGGCTAAGGTGTCTTGGCTTATGTGTCCTGGCTAAGGTGTCTTGGCTAAGGTGTCTTGGCTAATGTGTCTTGGCTAATGTGTCTTGGCTAATGTGTCTTGGCTAAGGTGTCTTGGCTAAGGTGTCTTGGCTAAGGTGTCTTGGCTAAGGTGTCTTGGCTAATGTGTCTTGGCTAATGTGTCTTGGCTAAGGTGTCTCGGCTAATGTGTCTTGGCTAAGGTGTCTTGGCTAAGGTGTCTTGGCTTATGTGTCTTGGCTAAGGTGTCTTGGCTAATGTGTCTTGGCTAAGGTGTCTTGGCTAATGTGTCCAGGCTAAGGTGTCTTGACTAAGGTGTCTTGGCTAAGGTGTCTTGGCTAATGTGTCTTGGCTAAGGTGTCTTGGCTAAGGTGTCTTGGCTAAGGTGTCTTGACTAAGGTGTCTTGGCTAAGGTGTCTTGGCTAAGGTGTCTTGGCTAAGGTGTCTTGGCTAAGGTGTCTTGGCTAATGTGTCTTGGCTAAGGTGTCTTGGCTAAGGTGTCTTAGCTAAGGTGTCTTGGCTAATGTGTCTTGGCTAATGTGTCTTGGCTAAGGTGTCTTGGCTTATGTGTCCTGGCTAAGGTGTCTTGGCTAAGGTGTCTTGGCTAAGGTGTCTTGGCTAAGGTGTCTTGGCTTATGTGTCCTGGCTAAGGTGTCCTGGCTAAGGTGTCTTTGCTAAGGTGTCTTGACTAAGGTGTCTTGGCTAATGTGTCCTGGCTAAGGTGTCTTGACTAAGGTGTCTTGGCTAAGGTGTCTTGGCTAATGTGTCTTGGCTAATGTGTCTTGGCTAAGGTGTCTTGGCTAAGGTGTCTTGGCTAAGGTGTCTTGGCTAAGGTGTCTTGGCTAATGTGTCTTGGCTAAGGTGTCTTGGCTTATGTGTCCTGGCTAAGGTGTCTTGGCTTAGTAGTCTTGGCTAAGGTGTCTTGGCTAATGTGTCTTGGCTAAGGTGTCTTGGCTAATGTGTCCTGGCTAAGGTGTCTTGACTAAGGTGTCTTGGCTAAGGTGTCTTGGCTAATGTGTCTTGGCTAAGGTGTCTTGGCTAAGGTGTCTTGGCTAAGGTGTCTTGACTAAGGTGTCTTGGCTAATGTGTCTTGGCTAAGGTGTCTTGGCTAAGGTGTCTTGGCTAAGGTGTCTTGGCTAATGTGTCTTGGCTAAGGTGTCTTGGCTAATGTGTCTTGGCTAAGGTGTCTTGGCTAAGGTGTCTTGGCTAAGGTGTTTTGGCTAAGGTGTCTTGGCTAATGTGTCTTGGCTAAGGTGTCCTGGCTAAGGTGTCTTGGCTAAGGTGTCTTGGCTAAGGTGTCTTGACTAAGGTGTCTTGGCTAAGGTGTCTTGGCTAAGGTGTCTTGGCTAATGTGTCTTGGCTAATGTGTCCAGGCTAAGGTGTCTTGACTAAGGTGTCTTGGCTAAGGTGTCTTGGCTAATGTGTCTTGGCTAATGTGTCTTGGCTAATGTTTCTTGGCTAATGTGTCTTGGCTAAGGTGTCTTGGCTAAGGTGTCTTGGCTTATGTGTCCTGGCTAAGGTGTCTTGGCTAATGTGTCTTGGCTAAGGTGTCTTGGCTAATGTGTCTTGGGTAAGGTGTCTTGGCTAATGTGTCTTGGCTAAGGTGTCTTGGCTAAGGTGTCTTGGCTTATGTGTCCTGGCTAAGGTGTCTTGGCTAAGGTGTCTTTGCTAAGGTGTCTTGGCTAAGGTGTCTTGGCTAATGTGTCTTGGCTAAGGTGTCTTGACTAAGGTGTCTTGGCTAAGGTGTCTTGGCTAATGTGTCTTGGCTAAGGTGTCTTGGCTAATGTGTCTTGGCTAAGGTGTCTTGGCTAGGGTGTCTTGGCTAATGTGTCTTGGCTAAGGTGTCTTGGCTAAGGTGTCTTGGCTTATGTTTCTTGGCTAAAGTGTCTTGGCTAAGGTGTCTTGGCTAATGTGTCTTGGCTAATGTGTCTTGGCTAATGTGTCTTGGCTAAGGTGTCTTGGCTAAGGTGTCTTGGCTAAAGTGTCTTGGCTAAGTTGTCTTGGCTAAGGTGTCTTGGCTAATGTGTCTTGGCTAAGGTGTCTTGGCTAATGTGTCCTGGCTAAGGTGTCTTGACTAAGGTGTCTTGGCTAAGGTGTCTTGGCTAATGTGTCTTGGCTAAGTTGTCTTGGCTAAGGTGTCTTGGCTAAGGTGTCTTGGTTAAGGTGTCTTGGCTAATGTGTCTTGGCTAAGGTGTCTTGGCTAATGTGTCTTGGCTAAAGTGTCTTGGCTAAGGTGTCTTGGCTATTGTGTCTCGGATAATGTGTCTTGGCTAATGTGTCTTGGCTAAGGTGTCTTGGTTAATGTGTCTTGGCTAAGGTGTCTTGGCTAAGGTGTCTTGGCTAATGTGTCCTGGCTAAGGTGTCTTGACTAAGGTGTCTTGGCTAAGGTGTCTTGGCTAATGTGTCTTGGCTAATGTGTCTTGGCTAAGGTGTCTTGGCTAAGGTGTCTTGACTAAGGTGTCTTGGCTAAGGTGTCTTGGCTAAGGTGTCTTGGCTAAGGTGTCTTGGCTAATGTGTCTTGGCTAATGTGTCTTGGCTAAGGTGTCTTGGCTAAGGTGTCTTGGCTAATGTGTCTTGGCTAAGGTGTCTTGGCTAAGGTGTCTTGGCTTATGTGTCCTGGCTAAGGTGTCTTGGCTAAGGTGTCTTGGCAAAGGTGTCTTGGCTAAGGTGTCTTGGCTTATGTGTCCTGGCTAAGGTGTCTTGGCTAAGGTGTCTTTGCTTAGGTGTCTTGGCTAAGGTGTCTTGGCTAAGGTGTCTTGGCTAATGTGTCCTGGCTAAGGTGTCTTGACTAAGGTGTCTTGGCTAAGGTGTCTTGGCTAATGTGTCTTGGCTAAGGTGTCTTGGATAAGGTGAAATGGCAAAGGTGTCTTGGCTAAGGTGTCTTGGCTAATGTGTCTTGGCTAAGGTGTCTTGGCTAAGGTATCTTGGCTTATGTGTCTTGGCTAAAGTGTCTTGGCTAAGGTGTCTTGGCTAATGTGTCTTGGCTAATGTGTCTTGGCTAATGTGTCTTGGCTAAGGTGTCTTGGCTAAGGTGTCTTGGCTTATGTGTCCTGGCTAAGGTGTCTTGGCTAAGTAGTCTTGGCTAAGGTGTCTTGGCTAATGTGTCTTGGCTAAGGTGTCTTGGCTAATGTGTCCTGGCTAAGGTGTCTTGACTAAGGTGTCTTGGCTAAGGTGTCTTGGCTAATGTGTCTTGGCTAAGGTGTCTTGGCTAAGGTGTCTTGGCTATAGTGTCTTGGTTAATTTGTCTTGGCTAATGTGTCTTGGCTAAGGTGTCTTGGCTAATGTGTCTTGGCAAAAGTGTCTTGGCTAAGGTGTCTTGGCTAATGTGTCTTGGCTAATGTGTCTTGGCAAATGTGTCTTGGCTAATGTGTCTTGGCTAATGTGTCTTGGCTAATGTGTCTTGGCTAATGTGTCTTGGCTAAGGTGTCTTGGCTAAGGTGTCTTGGCTTATGTGTCCTGGCTAAGGTGTCTTGGCTAATGTGTCTTGGCTAAGGTGTCTTGGCTAATGCGTCTTGGCTAAGGTGTCTTGGCTAATGTGTACTGGCTAAGGTGTCTTGACTAAAGTGTCTTGGCTAAGGTGTCTTGGCTAATGTGTCTTGGCTAAGGTGTCTTGGCTAATGTGTCTTGGCTAAGGTGTCTTGACTAAGGTGTCTTGGCTAAGGTGTCTCGGCTAAAGTGTCTTGGCTAAGGTGTCTTGACTAAGGTGTCTTGGCTAAGGTGTCTTGGCTAGTGTGTCTTGGCTAAGGTGTCTTGGCTAAGGTGAAATGGCAAAGGTGTCTTGGCTAAGGTGTCTTGGCTAATGTGTCTTGGCTAAGGTGTCTTGACTAAGGTGTCTTGGCTTATGTGTCTTGGCTAAAGTGTCTTGGCTAAGGTGTCTTGGCTAATGTGTCTTGGCTAATGTGTCTTGGCTAATGTGTCTTGGCTAAGGTGTCTTGGCTAAGGTGTCTTGGCTTATGTGTCCTGGCTAAGGTGTCTTGGCTAAGTAGTCTTGGCTAAGGTGTCTTGGCTAATGTGTCTTGGCTAAGGTGTCTTGGCTAATGTGTCCTGGCTAAGGTGTCTTGACTAAGGTGTCTTGGCTAAAGTGTCTTGGCTAATGTGTCTTGGCTAAGGTGTCTTGGCTAAGGTGTCTTGGCTATAGTGTCTTGGTTAATTTGTCTTGGCTAATGTGTCTTGGCTAAGGTGTCTTGGCTAATGTGTCTCGGCAAATGTGTCTTGGCTAATGTGTCTTGGCTAATGTGTCTTGGCTAATGTGTCTTGGCTAATGTGTCTTGGCAAATGTGTCTTGGCTAATGTGTCTTGGCTAATGTGTCTTGGCTAAGGTGTCTTGGCTAAGGTGTCTTGGCTTATGTGTCCTGGCTAAGGTGTCTTGGCTAATGTGTCTTGGCTAAGGTGTCTTGGCTAATGCGTGTTGGCTAAGGTGTCTTGGCTAATGTGTCCTGGCTAAGGTGTCTTGACTAAAGTGTCTTGGCTAAGGTGTTGTGGCTAATGTGTCTTGGCTAATGTGTCTTGGCTAATGTGTCTTGGCTAAGGTGTCTTGACTAATGTGTCTTGGCTAAGGTGTCTTGGCTAAGGTGTCTTGGCTAAGGTGCCTTGGCTAAGGTGTCTTGGCTAAGGTGTCTTGGCTAAGGTGTCTTGGCTAATGTGTCTCGGCTAAAGTGTCTTGGCTAATGTGTCTCGGCAAATGTGTCTTGGCTAATGTGTTTTGGCTAAGGTGTCTTCGCTAATGTGTCTTGGCTAAGGTGTCTTGGCTATTGTGTCTCGGCTAATGTGTCTTGGCTAATGTGTCTTGGCTAAGGTGTCTTGGCTAATGTGTCTTGGCTAATGTGTCTCGGCTTATGTGTCTTGACTAATGTGTCTTGGCTAATGTGTCTTGGCTAATGTGTCTTGGCTAAGGTGTCTTGACTAAGGTGTCTTGGCTAAGGTGTCTTGGCTAAGGTGTCTTGGCTAAAGTGTCTTGGCTAATGTGTCTTGGCTAAGGTGTCTTGACTAAGGTGTCTTGGCTAAGGTGTCTTGGCTAAGGTGTCTTGGCTAAGGTGTCTTGGCTAAGGTGTCTTGGCTAAGGTGCCTTGGCTAATGTGTCTTGGCTAAGGTGTCTTGGCTAAGGTGTCTTGGCTAATGTGTCTCGGCTAAAGTGTCTTGGCTAATGTGTCTCGGCAAATGTGTCTTGGCTAATGTGTTTTGGCTAAGGTGTCTTCGCTAATGTGTCTTGGCTAAGGTGTCTTGGGTATTGTGTCTCGGCTAATGTGTCTTGGCTAATGTGTCTTGGCTAATGTGTCTCGGCAAATGTGTCTTGGCTAATGTGTCTTGGCTAATGTGTCTTGGCTAATGTGTCTTGGCTAATGTGTCTTGGCAAATGTGTCTTGGCTAATGTGTCTTGGCTAATGTGTCTTGGCTAAGGTGTCTTGGCTAAGGTGTCTTGGCTAAAGTGTCTTGGCTAATGTGTCTTGGCTAAGGTGTCTTGACTAAGGTGTCTTGGCTAAGGTGTCTTGGCTAAGGTGTCTTGGCTAAGGTGTCTTGGCTAAGGTGCCTTGGCTAATGTGTCTTGGCTAAGGTGTCTCGGCTATGGTGTCTTGGCTAATGTGTCTCGGCTAAAGTGTCTTGGCTAAGGTGTCTTGACTAAGGTGTCTTGGCTAAGGTGTCTTGGCTAGTGTGTCTTGGCTAAGGTGTCTTGGCTAAGGTGTCTTGGCTAAGGTGTCTTGGCTAAGGTGTCTTGGCTAAGGTGCCTTGGCTAATGTGTCTTGGCTAAGGTGTCTTGGCTAAGGTGTCTTGGCTAATGTGTCTCGGCTAAAGTGTCTTGGCTAAGGTGTCTTGACTAAGGTGTCTTGGCTAAGGTGTCTTGGCTAGTGTGTCTTGGCTAAGGTGTCTTGGCTAAGGTGAAATGGCAAAGGTGTCTTGGCTAAGGTGTCTTGGCTAATGTGTCTTGGCTAAGGTGTCTTGACTAAGGTGTCTTGGCTTATGTGTCTTGGCTAAAGTGTCTTGGCTAAGGTGTCTTGGCTAATGTGTCTTGGCTAATGTGTCTTGGCTAATGTGTCTTGGCTAAGGTGTCTTGGCTAAGGTGTCTTGGCTTATGTGTCCTGGCTAAAGTGTCTTGGCTAAGTAGTCTTGGCTAAGGTGTCTTGGCTAATGTGTCTTGGCTAAGGTGTCTTGGCTAATGTGTCCTGGCTAAGGTGTCTTGACTAAGGTGTCTTGGCTAAAGTGTCTTGGCTAATGTGTCTTGGCTAAGGTGTCTTGGCTAAGGTGTCTTGGCTATAGTGTCTTGGTTAATTTGTCTTGGCTAATGTGTATTGGCTAAGGTGTCTTGGCTAATGTGTCTCGGCAAATGTGTCTTGGCTAATGTGTCTTGGCTAATGTGTCTTGGCTAATGTGTCTTGGCTAATGTGTCTTGGCAAATGTGTCTTGGCTAATGTGTCTTGGCTAATGTGTCTTGGCTAAGGTGTCTTGGCTAAGGTGTCTTGGCTTATGTGTCCTGGCTAAGGTGTCTTGGCTAATGTGTCTTGGCTAAGGTGTCTTGGCTAATGCGTCTTGGCTAAGGTGTCTTGGCTAATGTGTCCTGGCTAAGGTGTCTTGACTAAAGTGTCTTGGCTAAGGTGTTGTGGCTAATGTGTCTTGGCTAATGTGTCTTGGCTAATGTGTCTTGGCTAAGGTGTCTTGACTAAGGTGTCTTGGCTAAGGTGTCTTGGCTAAGGTGTCTTGGCTAAGGTGTCTTGGCTAAGTAGTCTTGGCTAAGGTGTCTTGGCTAATGTGTCTTGGCTAAGGTGTCTTGGCTAAGGTGTCCTGGCTAAGGTGTCTTGACTAAGGTGTCTTGGCTAATGTGTCTTGGCTAAGGTGTCTTGGCTAAGGTGTCTTGGCTATAGTGTCTTGGTTAAGGTGTCTTGGCTAAGGTGTGTTGGCTAAGGTGTCTTGGCTAATGTGTCTTGGCAAAAGTGTCTTGGCTAAGGTGTCTTGGCTATTGTGTCTCGGCTAATGTGTCTTGGCTAATGTGTCTCGGCAAATGTGTCTTGGCTAAGGTGTCTTGGCTAAGGTGTCTTGGCTTATGTGTCCTGGCTAAGGTGTCTTGGCTAATGTGTCTTGGCTAAGGTGTCTTGGCTAATGCGTCTTGGCTAAGGTGTCTTGGCTAATGTGTCCTGGCTAAGGTGTCTTGACTAAGGTGTCTTGGCTAAGGTGTCTTGGCTAATGTGTCTTGGCTAAGGTGTCTTGGCTAATGTGTCTTGGCTAAGGTGTATTGACTAAGGTGTCTTGGCCAAGGTTTCTTGGCTAAGGTGTCTTGGCTAAGGTGTCTTGGCTAAGGTGCCTTGGCTAATGTGTCTTGGCTAAGGTGTCTTGGCTAAGGTGTCTTGGCTAAGGAGTCTTGGCTAATCTGTCTCGGCTAAAGTGTCTTGGCTAATGTGTCTCGGCAAATGTGTCTTGGCTAATGTGTCTTGGCTAAGGTGTCTTCGCTAAGGTGTCTTGGCTAAGGTGTCTTGGCTATTGTGTCTCGGCTAATGTGTCTTGGCTAATGTGTCTTGGCTAAGGTGTCTTGGCTAATGTGTCTCGGCTAATGTGTCTTGGCTAATGTGTCTTGGCTAATGTGTCTTGGCTAATGTGTCTTGGCTAATGTGTCTTGGCTAATGTGTGTTGGCTAAGGTGTCTTGGCTAATGTGTCTTGGCTAAGGTGTCTTGGCTAAGGTGTCTTGGCTAAGGTGTCTTGGCTAAGGTGTCTTGGTTAATGTGTCTTGGCTAATGTGTCTTGGCTAATGTGTCTCGGCTAATGTGTCTTGGCTAAGGTGTCTTGGCGAATGTGTCTCGGCTAAAGTGTCTTGGCTAAGGTGTCTTGGCTAAGGTGTCTTGGCTAAGGTGTCTTGGCTAAGGTGTCTTGGCTAATGTGTCTCGGCTAATGTGTCTTGGCTAAGGTGTCTTGGCTAAGGTGTCTTGGCTAATGTGTCTCGGCTAAGGTGTCTTGGCTAAGGTGTCTTGGCTAATGTGTCTTGGCTAAGGTGTTTTGGCTAAGGTGTCTTGGCTAATGTGTCTTGGCTAAGGTGTCTCGGCTAATGTGTCTTGGCTAAGGTGTCTTGGCTAAAGTGTCTTGGCTAAGGTGTCTTGGCTAAGGTGTCTTGGCTAAGGTGTCTTGGCTAATGTGTCTCGGCTAATGTTTCTCGGCTAAAGTGTCTTGGCTAAGGTGTCTTGGCTAAGGTGTCTTGGCTAAGGTGTCTTGGCTAAGGTGTCTTGGCTAATGTGTCTCGGCTAAGGTATCTTGGCTAAAGTTTCTTGGCTAATGTGTCTCGGCTAAGGTGTCTTGGCTAATGTGTCTTGGCTAAGGTGTCTTGGCTAAGGTGTCTTGGCTAAGGTGTCTTGGCTAAGGTGTCTTGGCTAAGGTGTCTTGGCTAAGGTGTCTTGGCTAATGTGTCTTGGCTAATGTGTCTTGGCTAAGGTGTCTTGGCTAAGGTGTCTTGGCTAAGGTGTCTTGGCTAAGGTGTCTTGGCTAAGGTGTCTTGGCTAATGTGTCTTGGCTAATGTGTCTTGGCTAATGTGTCTTGGCAAATGTGTCTTGGCTAATGTGTCTTGGCTAATGTGTCTTGGCTAATGTGTCTTGGCTAAGGTGTCTTGGCTAATGTGTGTTGGCTAAAGTGTCTTGGCTAATGTGTCTTGGCTAAGGTGTCTTGGCTAAGGTGTCTTGGCTAAGGTGTCTTGGCTAAGGTGTCTTGGCTAAGGTGTCTTGGCTAAGGTGTCTTGGCTAAGGTGTCTTGGCTAATGTGTCTTGGCTAAGGTGTCTTGGCTAAGGTGTCTTGGCTAATGTGTCTTGGCTAAGGTGTCTTGGCTAATGTGTCTTGGCTAAGGTGTCTTGGCTAAGGTGTCTTGGCTAATGTGTCCTGGCTAAGGTGTCTTGACTAAAGTGTCTTGGCTAAGGTGTCTTGGCTAATGTGTCTTGGCTAATGTGTCTTGGCTAATGTGTCTTGGCTAAGGTGTCTTGACTAAGGTGTCTTGGCTAAGGTGTCTTGGCTAAGGTGTCTTGGCTAAGGTGTCTTGGCTAAGGTGTCTTGGCTAAGGTGTCTTGGCTAAGGTGTCTTGGCTAAGGTGTCTTGGCTAAGGTGTCTTGGCTAAGGTGTCTCGGCTAATGTGTCTTGGCTAATGCGTCTTGGCTAAGGTGTCTTGGCTAATGTGTCCTGGCTAAGGTGTCTTGACTAAAGTGTCTTGGCTAAGGTGTCTTGGCTAATGTGTCTTGGCTAAGGTGTCTTGGCTAATGTGTCTTGGCTAAGGTGTCTTGACTAAGGTGTCTTGGCTAAGGTGTCTTGGCTAAGGTGTCTTGGCTAAGGTGTCTTGGCTAAGGTGCCTTGGCTAATGTGTCTTGGCTAAGGTGTCTTGGCTAAGGTGTCTTGGCTAAGGTGTCTTGGCTAATGTGTCTCGGCTAAAGTGTCTTGGCTAATGTGTCTCGGCAAATGTGTCTTGGCTAAGGTGTCTTGGCTAAGGTGTCTTCGCTAAGGTGTCTTGGCTAAGGTGTCTTGGCTATTGTGTCTCGGCTAATGTGTCTTGGCTAATGTGTCTTGGCTAAGGTGTCTTGGCTAATGTGTCTCGGCTAATGTGTCTTGGCTAATGTGTCTTGGCTAATGTGTCTTGGCTAATGTGTCTTGGCTAATGTGTCTTGGCTAATGTGTGTTGGCTAAGGTGTCTTGGCTAATGTGTCTTGGCTAAGGTGTCTTGGCTAAGGTGTCTTGGCTAAGGTGTCTTGGCTAAGGTGTCTTGGCTAAGGTGTCTTGGCTAAGGTGTCTTGGCTAAGGTGTCTTGGCTAATGTGTCTTGGCTAAGGTGTCTTGGCTAAGGTGTCTTGGCTAAGGTGTCTTGGCTAAGGTGTCTTGGCTAAGGTGTCTCGGCTAATATGTCTTGGCTAAGGTGTCTTGGCTAAGGTGTCTTGGCTAATGTGTCTTGGCTAATGTGTCTTGGCTAAGGTGTCTTGGCTAAGGTGTCTTGGCTAATGTGTCTTGGCTAAAGTGTCTTGGCTTAGGTGTCTTGGCTAATGTGTCTCGGCTAAGGTGTCTTGGCTAAGGTGTCTTGGCTAATGTGTCTTGGCTAAGGTGTCTTGGCTAATGTGTCTTGGCTAAGGTGTCTTGGCTAAGGTGTCTTGGCTAAGGTGTCTTGGCTAAGGTGTCTTGGCTAAGGTGTCTTGGCTAATGTGTCTCGGCTAATGTGTCTTGGCTAAGGTGTCTTGACTAAGGTGTCTTGGCTAATGTGTCTTGGCTAAGGTGTCTTGGCTAAGGTGTCTTGGCTAATGTGTCTTGGCTAAAGTGTCTTGGCTAAGGTGTCTCAGCTAAAGTGTCTTGGCTAAGGTGTCTTGGCTAAGGTGTCTTGGCTAAGGTGTCTTGGCTAAGGTGTCTTGGCTAAGGTGTCTTGGCTAATGTGTCTCGGCTAATGTGTCTTGGCTAAGGTGTCTTGGCTAAGGTGTCTTTGCTAATGTGTCTCGGCTAATGTGTCTTGGCTAAGGTGTCTTGGCTAATGTGTCTTGGCTAATGTGTCTCGGCTAATGTGTCTTGGCTAAGGTGTCTTGGCTAATGTGTCTCGGCTAATGTGTCTTGGCTAAGTTGTATTGGCTTAGGTGTCTTGGCTCATGTGTCTTGGCTAATGTGTCTTGGCTAATGTGTCTCGGCTAATGTGTCTTGGCTAAGGTGTCTTGGCTAAGGTGACTTGGCTAAGGTGTCTTGGCTAAGGTGTCTTGGCTAAGGTGTCTTGGCTAATGTGTCTCGGCTAAAGTGTCTTGGCTAAGGTGTCTTGGCTAAGGCGTCTTGGCTAAGGTGTCTTGGCTAAGGTGTCTTGGCTAATGTGTCTCGGCTAAGGTGTCTTGGCTAAAGTGTCTTGGCTAATGTGTCTCGGCTAAGGTGTCTTGGCTAATGTGTCTTGGCTAAGGTGTCTTGGCTAAGGTGTCTTGGCTATGGTGTCTTGGCTAAGGTGTCTTGGCTAAGGTGTCTTGGCTAATGTGACTTGGCTAAGGTGACTTGGCTAATGTGTCTTTTCTAAGGTGTCTTGGCTAAGGTGTCTTGGCTAATGTGTCTTGGCTAAAGTGTCTTGGCTTGGGTGTCTTGGCTAAGGTGTCTTGGCTAAGGTGTCTTGGCTAAGGTGTCTTGGCTAAGGTGTCTTGGCTAATGTGTCTCGGCTAATGTGTCTTGGCTAAGGTGTCTTGGCTAATGTGTCTCGGCTAATGTGTCTTGGCTAAGTTGTATTGGCTTAGGTGTCTTGGCTAATGTGTCTTGGCTAATGTGTCTTGGCTAATGTGTCTCGGCTAAGGTGTCTTGGCTAAGGTGTCTTGGCTAAGGTGTCTTGGCTAAGGTGTCTTGGCTAATGTGTCTCGGCTAAAGTGTCTTGGCTAAGGTGTCTTGGCTAAGGCGTCTTGGCTAAGGTGTCTTGGCTAAGGTGTCTTGGCTAATGTGTCTCGGCTAAGGTGTCTTGGCTAAAGTGTCTTGGCTAATGTGTCTCGGCTAAGGTGTCTTGGCTAATGTGTCTTGGCTAAGGTGTCTTGGCTAAGGTGTCTTGGCTAAGGTGTCTTGGCTAAGGTGTCTTGGCTAATGTGTCTTGGCTAAGGTGACTTGGCTAATGTGTCTTGGCTAAGGTGTCTTGGCTAAGGTGTCTTGGCTAATGTGTCTTGGCTAAAGTGTCTTGGCTAAGGTGTCTTGGCTAATGTGTCTCGGCTAAGGTGTCTTGGCTAATGTGTCTTGGCTAAGGTATCTTGGCTAAGGTGTCTTGGCTAAGGTGTCTTGGCTAATGTGTCTCGGCTAAAGTGTCTTGGCTAAGGTGTCTTGGCTAAGGTGTCTCGGCTAAGGTGTCTTGGCTAAGGTGTCTTGCCTAATGTGTCTCGGCTAAGGTGTCTTGGCTAAAGTGTCTTGGCTAAAGTGTCTTGGCTAAGGTGTCTTGGCTAATGTGTCTTGGCTAAGGTGTCTTGGCTAAGGTGTCTTGGTTAAGGTGTCTTGGCTAAGGTGTCTTGGCTAAGGTGTCTTGGCTAAGGCGTCTTGGCTAAGGTGTCTTGGCTAAGGTGTCTTGGCTAATGTGTCTCGGCTAAGGTGTCTTGGCTAAAGTGTCTTGGCTAATGTGTCTCGGCTAAGGTGTCTTGGCTAATGTGTCTTGGCAAAGGTGTCTTGGCTAAGGTGTCTTGGCTAAGGTGTCTTGGCTAAGGTGTCTTGGCTAAGGTGTCTTGGCTAATGTGACTTGGCTAAGGTGACTTGGCTAATGTGTCTTTTCTAAGGTGTCTTGGCTAAGGTGTCTTGGCTAATGTGTCTTGGCTAAAGTGTCTTGGCTTGGGTGTCTTGGCTAAGGTGTCTTGGCTAAGGTGTCTTGGCTAAGGTGTCTTGGCTAAGGTGTCTTGGCTAATGTGTCTCGGCTAATGTGTCTTGGCTAAGGTGTCTTGGCTAATGTGTCTTGGCTAATGTGTCTCGGCTAAGGTGTCTTGGCTAAGGTGTCTTGGCTAATGTGACTTGGCTAAGGTGACTTGGCTAATGTGTCTTTTCTAAGGTGTCTTGGCTAAAGTGTCTTGGCTAATGTGTCTCGGCTAAGGTGTCTTGGCTAATGTGTCTTGGCAAAGGTGTCTTGGCTAAGGTGTCTTGGTTAAGGTGTCTTGGCTAAGGTGTCTTGGCTAAGGTGTCTTGGCTAAGGTGTCTTGGCTAAGGTGTCTTGGCTAATGTGTCTCGGCTAAGGTGTCTTGGCTAAGGTGTCTTGGCTAAGGTGTCTTGGCTAAGGTGTCTTGGCTAATGTGTCTTGTCTAAGGTGTCTTGGCTAATGTGTCTTGGCTAAGGTGTCTTGGCTAATGTGTCTTGGCTAAGGTGTCTTGGCTAATGTGTCTCGGCTAAGGTGTCTTGGCTAAGGTGTCTTGGCTAAGGTGTCTTGGCTAAGGTGTCTTGGCTAAGGTGTCTTGGCTAATGTGTCTTGGCTAAGGTGTCTTGGCTAATGTGTCTCGGCTAAGGTGTCTTGGCTAAGGTGTCTTGGCTAAGGTGTCTTGGCTAAGGTGTCTTGGCTAATGTGTCTTGGCTAAGGTGTCTTGGCTAAGGTGTCTTGGCTAATGTGTCTCGGCTAAGGTGTCTTGGCTAAGGCGTCTTGGCTAAGGTGTCTTGGCTAAGGTGTCTTGGCTAAGGTGTCTTGGCTAAGGTGTCTTGGCTAATGTGTCTTGGCTAAGGTGTCTTGGCTAATGTGTCTTGGCTAAGGTGTCTTGGCTAAGGTGTCTTGGCTAAGGTGTCTTGGCTAATGTGTCTCGGCTAAGGTGTCTTGGCTAAGGTGTCTTGGCTAAGGTGTCTTGGCTAAGGTGTCTTGGCTAAGGTGTCTTGGCTAAGGTGTCTTGGCTAATGTGTCTTGGCTAATGTGTTTTGGCTAAGGTGTCTTGGCTAATGTGTCTTGGCTAAGGTGTCTTGGCTAAGGTGTCTTGGCTAAGGTGTCTTGGCTAAGGTATCTTGGCTAATGTGTCTTGGCTAAGGTGTCTTGGCTAAGGTGTCTTGGCTAAGGTGTCTTGGCTAATGTGTCTTGGCTAAGGTGTCTTGGCTAATGTGTCTTGGCTAAGGTGTCTTGGCTAAGGTGTCTTGGCTAAGGTGTCTCGGCTAATGTGTCTTGGCTTATGTGTTTTGGCTAAGGTGTCTTGGCTAATGTGTCTTGGCTAAGGTGTCTTGGCTAAGGTGTCTTGGCTAAGGTGTCTTGGCTAAGGTGTCTTGGCTAATGTGTCTTGGCTAAGGTGTCTTGGCTAATGTGTCTTGGCTAAGGTGTCTTGGCTAAGGTGTCTTGGCTAATGCGTCTCGGCTAAGGTGTCTTGGCTAAAGTGTCTTGGCTAAGGTGTCTTGGCTAAGGTGTCTCGGCTAAGGTGTCTTGGCTAAGGTGTCTTGCCTAATGTGTCTCGGCTAAGGTGTCTTGGCTAAAGTGTCTTGGCTAAAGTGTCTTGGCTAAGGTGTCTTGGCTAATGTGTCTTGGCTAAGGTGTCTTGGCTAAGGTGTCTTGGTTAAGGTGTCTTGGCTAAGGTGTCTTGGCTAAGGTGTCTTGGCTAAGGCGTCTTGGCTAAGGTGTCTTGGCTAAGGTGTCTTGGCTAATGTGTCTCGGCTAAGGTGTCTTGGCTAAAGTGTCTTGGCTAATGTGTCTCGGCTAAGGTGTCTTGGCTAATGTGTCTTGGCAAAGGTGTCTTGGTTAAGGTGTCTTGGCTAAGGTGTCTTGGCTAAGGTGTCTTGGCTAAGGTGTCTTGGCTAATGTGACTTGGCTAAGGTGACTTGGCTAATGTGTCTTTTCTAAGGTGTCTTGGCTAAGGTGTCTTGGCTAATGTGTCTTGGCTAAAGTGTCTTGGCTTGGGTGTCTTGGCTAAGGTGTCTTGGCTAAGGTGTCTTGGCTAAGGTGTCTTGGCTAAGGTGTCTTGGCTAATGTGTCTCGGCTAATGTGTCTTGGCTAAGGTGTCTTGGCTAATGTGTCTTGGCTAATGTGTCTCGGCTAAGGTGTCTTGGCTAAGGTGTCTTGGCTAATGTGACTTGGCTAAGGTGACTTGGCTAATGTGTCTTTTCTAAGGTGTCTTGGCTAAAGTGTCTTGGCTAATGTGTCTCGGCTAAGGTGTCTTGGCTAATGTGTCTTGGCAAAGGTGTCTTGGCTAAGGTGTCTTGGCTAAGGTGTCTTGGCTAAGGTGTCTTGGCTAAAGTGTCTTGGCTAATGTGTCTCGGCTAAGGTGTCTTGGCTAATGTGTCTTGGCTAAGGTGTCTTGGCTAAGGTGTCTTGGCTAAGGTGTCTTGGCTAAGGTGTCTTGGCTAATGTGTCTTGGCTAAGGTGACTTGGCTAATGTGTCTTGGCTAAGGTGTCTTGGCTAAGGTGTCTTGGCTAATGTGTCTTGGCTAAAGTGTCTTGGCTAAGGTGTCCTGGCTAATGTGTCTCGGCTAAGGTGTCTTGGCTAATGTGTCTTGGCTAAGGTATCTTGGCTAAGGTGTCTTGGCTAAGGTGTCTTGGCTAATGTGTCTCGGCTAAAGTGTCTTGGCTAAGGTGTCTTGGCTAAGGTGTCTCGGCTAAGGTGTCTTGGCTAAGGTGTCTTGCCTAATGTGTCTCGGCTAAGGTGTCTTGGCTAAAGTGTCTTGGCTAAAGTGTCTTGGCTAAGGTGTCTTGGCTAATGTGTCTTGGCTAAGGTGTCTTGGCTAAGGTGTCTTGGTTAAGGTGTCTTGGCTAAGGTGTCTTGGCTAAGGTGTCTTGGCTAAGGCGTCTTGGCTAAGGTGTCTTGGCTAAGGTGTCTTGGCTAATGTGTCTCGGCTAAGGTGTCTTGGCTAAAGTGTCTTGGCTAATGTGTCTCGGCTAAGGTGTCTTGGCTAATGTGTCTTGGCAAAGGTGTCTTGGCTAAGGTGTCTTGGCTAAGGTGTCTTGGCTAAGGTGTCTTGGCTAAGGTGTCTTGGCTAATGTGACTTGGCTAAGGTGACTTGGCTAATGTGTCTTTTCTAAGGTGTCTTGGCTAAGGTGTCTTGGCTAATGTGTCTTGGCTAAAGTGTCTTGGCTTGGGTGTCTTGGCTAAGGTGTCTTGGCTAAGGTGTCTTGGCTAAGGTGTCTTGGCTAAGGTGTCTTGGCTAATGTGTCTCGGCTAATGTGTCTTGGCTAAGGTGTCTTGGCTAATGTGTCTTGGCTAATGTGTCTCGGCTAAGGTGTCTTGGCTAAGGTGTCTTGGCTAATGTGACTTGGCTAAGGTGACTTGGCTAATGTGTCTTTTCTAAGGTGTCTTGGCTAAAGTGTCTTGGCTAATGTGTCTCGGCTAAGGTGTCTTGGCTAATGTGTCTTGGCAAAGGTGTCTTGGCTAAGGTGTCTTGGTTAAGGTGTCTTGGCTAAGGTGTCTTGGCTAAGGTGTCTTGGCTAAGGTGTCTTGGCTAAGGTGTCTTGGCTAATGTGTCTCGGCTAAGGTGTCTTGGCTAAGGTGTCTTGGCTAAGGTGTCTTGGCTAAGGTGTCTTGGCTAATGTGTCTTGTCTAAGGTGTCTTGGCTAATGTGTCTTGGCTAAGGTGTCTTGGCTAATGTGTCTTGGCTAAGGTGTCTTGGCTAATGTGTCTCGGCTAAGGTGTCTTGGCTAAGGTGTCTTGGCTAAGGTGTCTTGGCTAAGGTGTCTTGGCTAAGGTGTCTTGGCTAATGTGTCTTGGCTAAGGTGTCTTGGCTAATGTGTCTCGGCTAAGGTGTCTTGGCTAAGGTGTCTTGGCTAAGGTGTCTTGGCTAAGGTGTCTTGGCTAATGTGTCTTGGCTAAGGTGTCTTGGCTAAGGTGTCTTGGCTAATGTGTCTCGGCTAAGGTGTCTTGGCTAAGGCGTCTTGGCTAAGGTGTCTTGGCTAAGGTGTCTTGGCTAAGGTGTCTTGGCTAAGGTGTCTTGGCTAATGTGTCTTGGCTAAGGTGTCTTGGCTAATGTGTCTTGGCTAAGGTGTCTTGGCTAAGGTGTCTTGGCTAAGGTGTCTTGGCTAATGTGTCTCGGCTAAGGTGTCTTGGCTAAGGTGTCTTGGCTAAGGTGTCTTGGCTAAGGTGTCTTGGCTAAGGTGTCTTGGCTAAGGTGTCTTGGCTAATGTGTCTTGGCTAATGTGTTTTGGCTAAGGTGTCTTGGCTAATGTGTCTTGGCTAAGGTGTCTTGGCTAAGGTGTCTTGGCTAAGGTGTCTTGGCTAAGGTATCTTGGCTAATGTGTCTTGGCTAAGGTGTCTTGGCTAAGGTGTCTTGGCTAAGGTGTCTTGGCTAATGTGTCTTGGCTAAGGTGTCTTGGCTAATGTGTCTTGGCTAAGGTGTCTTGGCTAAGGTGTCTTGGCTAAGGTGTCTCGGCTAATGTGTCTTGGCTTATGTGTTTTGGCTAAGGTGTCTTGGCTAATGTGTCTTGGCTAAGGTGTCTTGGCTAAGGTGTCTTGGCTAAGGTGTCTTGGCTAAGGTGTCTTGGCTAATGTGTCTTGGCTAAGGTGTCTTGGCTAATGTGTCTTGGCTAAGGTGTCTTGGCTAAGGTGTCTTGGCTAATGCGTCTCGGCTAAGGTGTCTTGGCTAAAGTGTCTTGGCTAAGGTGTCTTGGCTAAGGTGTCTCGGCTAAGGTGTCTTGGCTAAGGTGTCTTGCCTAATGTGTCTCGGCTAAGGTGTCTTTGCTAAAGTGTCTTGGCTAAAGTGTCTTGGCTAAGGTGTCTTGGCTAATGTGTCTTGGCTAAGGTGTCTTGGCTAAGGTGTCTTGGTTAAGGTGTCTTGGCTAAGGTGTCTTGGCTAAGGTGTCTTGGCTAAGGCGTCTTGGCTAAGGTGTCTTGGCTAAGGTGTCTTGGCTAATGTGTCTCGGCTAAGGTGTCTTGGCTAAAGTGTCTTGGCTAATGTGTCTCGGCTAAGGTGTCTTGGCTAATGTGTCTTGGCAAAGGTGTCTTGGCTAAGGTGTCTTGGCTAAGGTGTCTTGGCTAAGGTGTCTTGGCTAAGGTGTCTTGGCTAATGTGACTTGGCTAAGGTGACTTGGCTAATGTGTCTTTTCTAAGGTGTCTTGGCTAAGGTGTCTTGGCTAATGTGTCTTGGCTAAAGTGTCTTGGCTTGGGTGTCTTGGCTAAGGTGTCTTGGCTAAGGTGTCTTGGCTAAGGTGTCTTGGCTAAGGTGTCTTGGCTAATGTGTCTCGGCTAATGTGTCTTGGCTAAGGTGTCTTGGCTAATGTGTCTTGGCTAATGTGTCTCGGCTAAGGTGTCTTGGCTAAGGTGTCTTGGCTAATGTGACTTGGCTAAGGTGACTTGGCTAATGTGTCTTTTCTAAGGTGTCTTGGCTAAAGTGTCTTGGCTAATGTGTCTCGGCTAAGGTGTCTTGGCTAATGTGTCTTGGCAAAGGTGTCTTGGCTAAGGTGTCTTGGTTAAGGTGTCTTGGCTAAGGTGTCTTGGCTAAGGTGTCTTGGCTAAGGTGTCTTGGCTAAGGTGTCTTGGCTAATGTGTCTCGGCTAAGGTGTCTTGGCTAAGGTGTCTTGGCTAAGGTGTCTTGGCTAAGGTGTCTTGGCTAATGTGTCTTGTCTAAGGTGTCTTGGCTAATGTGTCTTGGCTAAGGTGTCTTGGCTAATGTGTCTTGGCTAAGGTGTCTTGGCTAATGTGTCTCGGCTAAGGTGTCTTGGCTAAGGTGTCTTGGCTAAGGTGTCTTGGCTAAGGTGTCTTGGCTAAGGTGTCTTGGCTAATGTGTCTTGGCTAAGGTGTCTTGGCTAATGTGTCTCGGCTAAGGTGTCTTGGCTAAGGTGTCTTGGCTAAGGTGTCTTGGCTAAGGTGTCTTGGCTAATGTGTCTTGGCTAAGGTGTCTTGGCTAAGGTGTCTTGGCTAATGTGTCTCGGCTAAGGTGTCTTGGCTAAGGCGTCTTGGCTAAGGTGTCTTGGCTAAGGTGTCTTGGCTAAGGTGTCTTGGCTAAGGTGTCTTGGCTAATGTGTCTTGGCTAAGGTGTCTTGGCTAATGTGTCTTGGCTAAGGTGTCTTGGCTAAGGTGTCTTGGCTAAGGTGTCTTGGCTAATGTGTCTCGGCTAAGGTGTCTTGGCTAAGGTGTCTTGGCTAAGGTGTCTTGGCTAAGGTGTCTTGGCTAAGGTGTCTTGGCTAAGGTGTCTTGGCTAATGTGTCTTGGCTAATGTGTTTTGGCTAAGGTGTCTTGGCTAATGTGTCTTGGCTAAGGTGTCTTGGCTAAGGTGTCTTGGCTAAGGTGTCTTGGCTAAGGTATCTTGGCTAATGTGTCTTGGCTAAGGTGTCTTGGCTAAGGTGTCTTGGCTAAGGTGTCTTGGCTAATGTGTCTTGGCTAAGGTGTCTTGGCTAATGTGTCTTGGCTAAGGTGTCTTGGCTAAGGTGTCTCGGCTAAGGTGTCTTGGCTAATGTGTCTTGGCAAAGGTGTCTTGGCTAAGGTGTCTTGGCTAAAGTGTCTTGGCTAAGGTGTCTTGGCTAAGGTGTCTTGGCTAATGTGACTTGGCTAAGGTGACTTGGCTAATGTGTCTTTTCTAAGGTGTCTTGGCTAAGGTGTCTTGGCTAATGTGTCTTGGCTAAAGTGTCTTGGCTTGGGTGTCTTGGCTAATGTGTCTTGGCTAAGGTATCTTGGCTAAGGTGTCTTGGCTAAGGTGTCTTGGCTAATGTGTCTCGGCTAAAGTGTCTTGGCTAAGGTGTCTTGGCTAAGGTGTCTCGGCTAAGGTGTCTTGGCTAAGGTGTCTTGCCTAATGTGTCTCGGCTAAGGTGTCTTGGCTAAAGTGTCTTGGCTAAAGTGTCTTGGCTAAGGTGTCTTGGCTAATGTGTCTTGGCTAAGGTGTCTTGGCTAAGGTGTCTTGGTTAAGGTGTCTTGGCTAAGGTGTCTTGGCTAAGGTGTCTTGGCTAAGGCGTCTTGGCTAAGGTGTCTTGGCTAAGGTGTCTTGGCTAATGTGTCTCGGCTAAGGTGTCTTGGCTAAAGTATCTTGGCTAATGTGTCTCGGCTAAGGTGTCTTGGCTAATGTGTCTTGGCAAAGGTGTCTTGGCTAAGGCGTCTTGGCTAAGGTGTCTTGCCTAATGTGTCTCGGCTAAGGTGTCTTGGCTAAAGTGTCTTGGCTAAAGTGTCTTGGCTAAGGTGTCTTGGCTAAGGTGTCTTGGTTAAGGTGTCTTGGCTAAGGTGTCTTGGCTAAGGTGTCTTGGCTAAGGTGTCTTGGCTAATGTGTCTCGGCTAAGGTGTCTTGGCTAAGGTGTCTTGGCTAAGGTGTCTTGGCTAAGGTGTCTTGGCTAATGTGTCTTGTCTAAGGTGTCTTGGCTAATGTGTCTCGGCTAATGTGTCTTGGCTTATGTGTTTTGGCTAAGGTGTCTTGGCTAATGTGTCTTGGCTAAGGTGTCTTGGCTAAGGTGTCTTGGCTAAGGTGTCTTGGCTAAGGTGTCTTGGCTAATGTGTCTTGGCTAAGGTGTCTTGGCTAATGTGTCTTGGCTAAGGTGTCTTGGCTAAGGTGTCTTGGCTAATGCGTCTCGGCTAAGGTGTCTTGGCTAAGGTGTCTTGGCTATGGTGTCTTGGCTAATGTGTCTTGGCTAAGGTGTCTCGGCTAAGGTGTCTTGGCTAAGGTGTCTTGGCTAAAGTGTCTTGGCTAAGGTGTCTTGGCTAAGGTGTCTTGGCTAAGGTGTCTCGGCTTAGGTGTCTTGGCTAAGGTGTCTTGGCTAAGGTGTCTCGGCTAATGTGTCTTGGCTAATGTGTCTTGGCTAAAGTGTCTTGGATAATGTGTCTTGGCTAAAGTGTCTTGGCTAAGGTGTCTTGGCTAAGGTGTCTTGGCTAAGGTGTCTTGGCTAATGTGTCTCGGCTAAGGTGTCTTCGCTAAGGTGTCTTGGCTAATGTGTCTCGGCTAATGTGTCTTGGCTAAAGTGTCTTGGCTAAGGTGTCTTGGCTAAGGTGTCTTGGCTAATGTGTCTTGGCTAAGGTGTCTTGGCTAATGTGTCTTGGCTAAGGTGTCTTGGCTAAGGTGTCTTGGCTAATGTGTCTTGGCTAAGGTGTCTTGGCTAATGTGTCTTGGCTAAGGTGTCTTGGCTAAGGTGTCTTGGCTAAGGTGTCTTGGCTAAGGTGTCTTGGCTAAGGTGTCTTGGCTAAGGTGTCTTGGCTAATGTGTCTCGGCTAAGGTGTCTTGGCTAAGGTGTCTTGGCTAAGGTGTCTTGGCTAAGGTGTCTTGGCTAATGTGTCTTGTCTAAGGTGTCTTGGCTAATGTGTCTTGGCTAAGGTGTCTTGGCTAATGTGTCTTGGCTAAGGTGTCTTGGCTAATGTGTCTCGGCTAAGGTGTCTTGGCTAAGGTGTCTTGGCTAAGGTGTCTTGGCTAAGGTGTCTTGGCTAAGGTGTCTTGGCTAATGTGTCTTGGCTAAGGTGTCTTGGCTAATGTGTCTCGGCTAAGGTGTCTTGGCTAAGGTGTCTTGGCTAAGGTGTCTTGGCTAAGGTGTCTTGGCTAATGTGTCTTGGCTAAGGTGTCTTGGCTAAGGTGTCTTGGCTAATGTGTCTCGGCTAAGGTGTCTTGGCTAAGGCGTCTTGGCTAAGGTGTCTTGGCTAAGGTGTCTTGGCTAAGGTGTCTTGGCTAAGGTGTCTTGGCTAATGTGTCTTGGCTAAGGTGTCTTGGCTAATGTGTCTTGGCTAAGGTGTCTTGGCTAAGGTGTCTTGGCTAAGGTGTCTTGGCTAATGTGTCTCGGCTAAGGTGTCTTGGCTAAGGTGTCTTGGCTAAGGTGTCTTGGCTAAGGTGTCTTGGCTAAGGTGTCTTGGCTAAGGTGTCTTGGCTAATGTGTCTTGGCTAATGTGTTTTGGCTAAGGTGTCTTGGCTAATGTGTCTTGGCTAAGGTGTCTTGGCTAAGGTGTCTTGGCTAAGGTGTCTTGGCTAAGGTATCTTGGCTAATGTGTCTTGGCTAAGGTGTCTTGGCTAAGGTGTCTTGGCTAAGGTGTCTTGGCTAATGTGTCTTGGCTAAGGTGTCTTGGCTAATGTGTCTTGGCTAAGGTGTCTTGGCTAAGGTGTCTTGGCTAAGGTGTCTCGGCTAATGTGTCTTGGCTTATGTGTTTTGGCTAAGGTGTCTTGGCTAATGTGTCTTGGCTAAGGTGTCTTGGCTAAGGTGTCTTGGCTAAGGTGTCTTGGCTAAGGTGTCTTGGCTAATGTGTCTTGGCTAAGGTGTCTTGGCTAATGTGTCTTGGCTAAGGTGTCTTGGCTAAGGTGTCTTGGCTAATGCGTCTCGGCTAAGGTGTCTTGGCTAAGGTGTCTTGGCTATGGTGTCTTGGCTAATGTGTCTTGGCTAAGGTGTCTCGGCTAAGGTGTCTTGGCTAAGGTGTCTTGGCTAAAGTGTCTTGGCTAAGGTGTCTTGGCTAAGGTGTCTTGGCTAAGGTGTCTCGGCTTAGGTGTCTTGGCTAAGGTGTCTTGGCTAAGGTGTCTCGGCTAATGTGTCTTGGCTAATGTGTCTTGGCTAAAGTGTCTTGGATAATGTGTCTTGGCTAAAGTGTCTTGGCTAAGGTGTCTTGGCTAAGGTGTCTTGGCTAAGGTGTCTTGGCTAATGTGTCTCGGCTAAGGTGTCTTCGCTAAGGTGTCTTGGCTAATGTGTCTCGGCTAATGTGTCTTGGCTAAAGTGTCTTGGCTAAGGTGTCTTGGCTAAGGTGTCTTGGCTAATGTGTCTTGGCTAAGGTGTCTTGGCTAATGTGTCTTGGCTAAGGTGTCTTGGCTAAGGTGTCTTGGCTAATGTGTCTTGGCTAAGGTGTCTTGGCTAATGTGTCTTGGCTAAGGTGTCTTGGCTAAGGTGTCTTGGCTAAGGTGTCTTGGCTAATGTGTCTCGGCTAAGGTGTCTTGGCTAAGGTGTCTTGGCTAAGGTGTCTTGGCTAATGTGTCTTGGCTAATGTGTCTCGGCTAAGGTGTCTTGGCTAAGGTGTCTTGGCTAAGGTGTCTTGGCTAAGGTGTCTTGGCTAAGGTGTCTTGGCTAATGTGTCTTGGCTAAGGTGTCTCGGCTAATGTGTCTTGGCTAAGGTGTCTTGGCTAAGGTGTCTTGGCTAAGGTGTCTTGGCTAATGTGTCTCGGCTAAGGTGTCTTGGCTAAGGTGTCTTGGCTAAGGTGTCTTGGCTAAGGTGTCTTGGCTAAGGTGTCTTGGCTAAGGTGTCTTGGCTAATGTGTCTTGGCTAAGGTGTCTTGGCTAAGGTGTCTTGGCTAAGGTGTCTTGGCTAATGTGTCTCGGCTAAGGTGTCTTGGCTAAGGTGTCTTGGCTAAGGTGTCTTGGCTAATGTGTCTTGGCTAATGTGTTTTGGCTAAGGTGTCTTGGCTAATGTGTCTTGGCTAAGGTGTCTTGGCTAAGGTGTCTTGGCTAATGTGTCTTGGCTAAGGTGTCTTGGCTAATGTGTCTTGGCTAAGGTGTCTTGGCTAAGGTGTCTTGGCTAAGGTGTCTTGGCTAATGTGTCTCGGCTAAGGTGTCTTGGCTAAGGTGTCCTGGCTAAGTTGTCTTGGCTAATGTGTCTTGGCTAATGTGTCTCGGCTAAGGTGTCTTGGCTAAGGTGTCTTGGCTAAGGTGTCTTGGCTAAGGTGTCTTGGCTAAGGTGTCTTGGCTAAGGTGTCTTGGCTAAGGTGTCTCGGCTAATGTGTCTTGGCTAATGTGTCTTGGCTAAGGTGTCTTGGCTAAGGTGTCTTGGCTAAGGTGTCTTGGCTAATGTGTCTTGGCTAAGGTGTCTCGGCTAATGTGTCTTGGCTAAGGTGTCTTGGCTAAGGTGTCTTGGCTAAGGTGTCTTGGCTAATGTGTCTCGGCTAAGGTGTCTTTGCTAAGGTGTCTTGGCTAAGGTGTCTTGGCTAAGGTGTCTTGGCTAAGGTGTCTTGGCTAAGGTGTCTTGGCTAATGTGTCTTGGCTAAAGTGTCTTGGCTAAGGTGTCTCGGCTAATGTGTCTTGGCTAATGTGTCTTGGCTAAGGTGTCTTGGCTAAGGTGTCTTGGCTAAGGTGTCTTGGCTAATGTGTCTTGGCTAAGGTGTCTCGGCTAATGTGTCTTGGCTAAGGTGTCTTGGCTAAGGTGTCTTGGCTAAGGTGTCTTGGCTAATGTGTCTCGGCTAAGGTGTCTTTGCTAAGGTGTCTTGGCTAAGGTGTCTTGGCTAAGGTGTCTTGGCTAAGGTGTCTTGGCTAAGGTGTCTTGGCTAATGTGTCTTGGCTAAAGTGTCTTGGCTAAGGTGTCTTGGCTAAGGTGTCTCGGCTAATGTGTCTTGGCTAAGCTGTCTTAGCTAAGGTGTCTCGGCTAATGTGTTTTGGCTAATGTGTTTTGGCTAAAGTGTCTTGGCTAATGTGTCTTGGCTAAAGTGTCTTGGCTAAGGTGTCTTGGCTAAGGTGTCTCGGCTAATGTATCTTGGCTAAGGTGTCTTGGCTAAGGTGTCTTGGCTAATGTGTCTTGGCTAAGGTGTCTTGGCTAAGGTGTCTTGGCTAAGGTGTCTTGGCTATGGTGTCTTGGCTAAGGTGTCTTGGCTAATGTGTCTCGGCTAAGGTGTCTTGGCTAAGGTGTCTTGGCTAATGTGTCTTGGCTAAGGTGTCTTGGCTAAGGTGTCTTGGCTAAAGTGTCTTGGCTAAGGTGTCTTGGCTAAGGTGTCTTGGCTAAGGTGTCTTGGCTAAGGTGTCTTGGCTAAGGTGTCTTGGCTAAGGTGTCTTGGCTAAGGTGTCTTGGCTTATGTGTCTTGGCTAAAGTGTCTTGGCTAATGTGTCTTGGCTAAAGTGTCTTGGCTAAGGTGTCTTGGCTAAAGTGTCTTGGCTAATGTGTCTTGGCTAAAGTGTCTTGGCTAATGTGTCTTGGCTAAAGTGTCTTGGCTAATGTGTCTTGGCTAAAGTGTCTTGGCTAAGGTGTCTTGGCTAAGGTGTCTTGGCTAATGTGTCTTGGCTAAGGTGTCTTGGCTAAGGTGTCTTGGCTAAGGTGTCTTGGTTAAGGTGTCTTGGCTCAGGTGTCTTGGCTAAGGTGTCTTGGCTAAGGTGTCTCGGCTAATGTGTCTTGGCTAAGGTGTCTTAGCTAAGGTGTCTCGGCTAATGTGTTTTGGCTAATGTGTTTTGGCTAAGGTGTTTTGGCTAATGTGTCTTGGCTAAGGTGTCTTGGCTAAGGTGTCTTGGCTAAGGTGTCTTGGCTAAGGTGTCTTGGCTAATGTGTCTTGGCTAAGGTGTCTTGGCTAATGTGTCTTGGCTAATGTGTCTTGGCTAATGTGTCTAGGCTAAAGTGTCTTGGCTAAGGTGTCTTGGCTAAGGTGTCTTGGCTAAGGTGTCTTGGCTAAGGTGTCTTGGCTAAGGTGTCTTGGCTAATGTGTCTCGGCTAATGTGTCTTGGCTAAGGTGTCTTGGCTAAGGTGTCTTTGCTAATGTGTCTCGGCTAATGTGTCTTGGCTAAGGTGTCTTGGCCAAGGTGTCCTGGCTAAGGTGTCTTGACTAAGGTGTCTTGGCTAAGGTGTCTTGGCTAATGTGTCTCGGCTAATGTGTCTTGGCTAAGTTGTGTTGGCTTAGGTGTCTTGGCTAATGTGTCTTGGCTAAGGTGTCTTGGCTAATGTGTCTCGGCTAATGTGTCTTGGCTAAGGTGTCTTGGCTAAGGTGTCTTGGCTAAGGTGTCTTGGCTAAGGTGTCTTGGCTAAAGTGTCTTGGCTAAGGTGTCTTGGCTAATGTGTCTCGGCTTATGTGTCTTGGTTAAAGTGTCTTGGCTAAGGTGTCTTGGCTAATGTGTCTTGGCTAAGGTGTCTTGGCTAAGGTGTCTTGGCTAAGGTGTCTTGGCTAAGGTGTCTTGGCTAAGGTGTCTTGGCTAAGTTGTATTGGCTTAGGTGTCTTGGCTAAGGTGTCTTGGCTAATGTGTCTTGGCTAATGTGTCTCGGCTAATGTGTCTTGGCTAAGGTGTCTTGGCTAAGGTGTCTTGGCTAAGGTGTCTTGGCTAAGGTGTCTTGGCTAAGGTGTCTTGGCTAATGTGTCTCGGCTAAAGTGTCTTGGCTAAAGTGTCTTGGCTAATGTGTCTCGGCTAATGTGTCTCGGCTAATGTGTCTTGGCTAAGGTGTCTTGGCTAAGGTGTCTTGGCTAAGGTGTCCTGGTTAAGGTATCTTGGCTAATGTGTCTTGGCTAAGGTGTCTTGGCTAAGGTGTCTTGGCTAAGGTGTCCTGGCTAAGGTGTCTTGGCTAAGGTGTCTTGGCTAATGTGTCTTGGCTAAGGTGTCTTGGCTAAGGTGTCTTGGCTAAGGTGTCTTGGCTAAGGTGTCTTGGCTAATGTGTCTTGGCTAAGGTGACTTGGCTAATGTGTCTTGGCTAAGGTGTCTTGGCTAAGGTGTCTTGGCTAATGTGTCTTGGCTAAAGTGTCTTGGCTTAGGTGTCTTGGCTAAGGTGTCTTGGCTAAGGTGTCTTGGCTAAGGTGTCTTGGCTAAGGTGTCTTGGCTAATATGTCTCGGCTAATGTGTCTTGGCTAAGGTGTCTTGGCTAATGTGTCTCGGCTAATGTGTCTCGGCTAAGTTGTATTGGCTTAGGTGTCTTGGCTAATGTGTCTTGGCTAATGTGTCTCGGCTAAGGTGTCTTGGCTAAGGTGTCTTGGCTAAGGTGTCTTGGCTAAGGTGTCTTGGCTAAGGTGTCTTGGCTAAGGTGTCTTGGCTAATGTGTCTCGGCTAAAGTGTCTTGGCTAAGGTGTCTTGGCTAAGGCGTCTTGGCTAAGGTGTCTTGGCTAAGGTGTCTTGGCTAATGTGTCTCGGCTAAGGTGTCTTGGCTAAGGTGTCTTGGCTAATGTGTCTTGGCTAAGGTGTCTTGGCTAAGGTGTTTCGGCTTAGGTGTCTTGGCTAAGGTGTCTTGGCTAAGGTGTCTCGGCTAATGTGTCTTGGCTAAGGTGTCTTGGGTATTGTGTCTCGGCTAATGTGTCTTGGCTAATGTGTCTTGGCTAAGGTGTCTTGGCTAATGTGTCTTGGCAAAGATGTCTTGGCTAATGTGTCTTGGCTAATGTGTCTTGGCTAATGTGTCTTGGCTAAGGTGTCTTGGCTAAGGTGTCTTGGCTAAGGTGTCTTGGCTAATGTGTCTTGGCTAAAGTGTCTTGGCTAAGGTGTCTTGGCTAAGGTGTCTTGGCTAAGGTGTCTTGGCTAAGGTGTCTTGGCTAAGGTGTCTTGGCTAATGTGTCTCGGCTAAGGTGTCTTGGCTATGGTGTCTTGGCTAAGGTGTCTTGGCTAAGGTGTCTTGGCTAAGGTGTCTTGGCTAAGGTGTCTTGGCTAATGTGTCTCGGCTAAGGTGTCTTGGTTAATGTGTCTTGGCTAAAGTGTCTTGGCTAAGGTGTCTTGGCTAAGGTGTCTTGGCTAATGTGTCTCGGCTAAGGTGTCTTGGCTAAGGTGTCTTGGCTAAGGTGTCTTGGCTAAGGTGTCTCGGCTAATGTGTCTTGGCTAAGGTGTCTTGGCTAAGGTGTCTTGGCTAAGGTGTCTTGGCTAAGGTGTATCGGCTAATGTGTCTTGGCTAATGTGTCTCGGCTAAGGTGTCTTGGCTAAGGTGTCTTGGCTAAAGTGTCTTGGCTAAAGTGTCTTGGCTAAGGTGTCTTGGCTAAGGTGTCTTGGCTAAGGTGTCTTGGCTAAGGTGTCTCGGCTAATGTGTCTTGGCTAATGTGTCTTGGCTAAAGTGTCTTGGCTAATGTGTCTTGGCTAATGTGTCTTGGCTAAGGTGTCTTGGCTAAGGTGTCTTGGCTAAGGTGTCTTGGCTAATGTGTCTTGGCTAAGGTGTCTCGGCTAATGTGTCTTGGCTAAGGTGTCTTGGCTAAGGTGTCTTGGCTAAGGTGTCTTGGCTAATGTGTCTCGGCTAAGGTGTCTTTGCTAAGGTGTCTTGGCTAAGGTGTCTTGGCTAAGGTGTCTTGGCTAAGGTGTCTTGGCTAAGGTGTCTTGGCTTATGTGTCTTGGCTAAAGTGTCTTGGCTAAGGTGTCTTGGCTAAGGTGTCTCGGCTAATGTGTCTTGGCTAAGGTGTCTTAGCTAAGGTGTCTCGGCTAATGTGTTTTGGCTAATGTGTTTGAGCTAAAGTGTCTTGGCTAATGTGTCTTGGCTAAAGTGTCTTGGCTAAGGTGTCTTGGCTAAGGTGTCTCGGCTAATGTGTCTTGGCTAAGGTGTCTTGGCTAAGGTGTCTTGGCTAATGTGTCTTGGCTAAGGTGTCTTGGCTAATGTGTCTTGGCTAAGGTGTCTTGGCTAAGGTGTCTTGGCTAAGGTGTCTTGGCTAATGTGTCTCGGCTAAGGTGTCTTGGCTAAGGTGTCTTGGCTAATGTGTCTTGGCTAATGTGTCTCGGCTAAGGTGTCTTGGCTAAGGTGTCTTGGCTAAAGTGTCTTGGCTAAGGTGTCTTGGCTAAGGTGTCTTGGCTAAGGTGTCTTGGCTAAGGTGTCTTGGCTAAGGTGTCTTGGCTTATGTGTCTTGGCTAAAGTGTCTTGGCTAATGTGTCTTGGCTAAAGTGTCTTGGCTAAGGTGTCTTGGCTAAAGTGTCTTGGCTAATGTGTCTTGGCTAAAGTGTCTTGGCTAATGTGTCTTGGCTAAAGTGTCTTGGCTAATGTGTCTTGGCTAAAGTGTCTTGGCTAAGGTGTCTTGGCTAAGGTGTCTTGACTAATGTGTCTTGGCTAAGGTGTCTTGGCTAAGGTGTCTTGGCTAAGGTGTCTTGGTTAAGGTGTCTTGGCTCAGGTGTCTTGGCTAAGGTGTCTTGGCTAAGGTGTCTCGGCTAATGTGTCTTGGCTAAGGTGTCTTAGCTAAGGTGTCTCGGCTAATGTGTTTTGGCTAATGTGTTTTGGCTAAGGTGTTTTGGCTAATGTGTCTTGGCTAAGGTGTCTTGGCTAAGGTGTCTTGGCTAAGGTGTCTTGGCTAAGGTGTCTTGGCTAATGTGTCTTGGCTAAGGTGTCTTGGCTAATGTGTCTTGGCTAATGTGTCTTGGCTAATGTGTCTCGGCTAAAGTGTCTTGGCTAAGGTGTCTTGGCTAAGGTGTCTTGGCTAAGGTGTCTTGGCTAAGGTGTCTTGGCTAAGGTGTCTTGGCTAATGTGTCTCGGCTAATGTGTCTTGGCTAAGGTGTCTTGGCTAAGGTGTCTTTGCTAATGTGTCTTGGTTAAAGTGTCTTGGCTAAGGTGTCTTGGCTAATGTGTCTTGGCTAAGGTGTCTTGGCTAAGGTGTCTTGGCTAAGGTGTCTTGGCTAAGGTGTCTTGGCTAAGTTGTATTGGCTTAGGTGTCTTGGCTAATGTGTCTTGGCTAATGTGTCTTGGCTAATGTGTCTCGGCTAATGTGTCTTGGCTAAGGTGTCTTGGCTAAGGTGTCTTGGCTAAGGTGTCTTGGCTAAGGTGTCTTGGCTAAGGTGTCTTGGCTAAGGTGTCTTGGCTAATGTGTCTCGGCTAAAGTGTCTCGGCTAATGTGTCTTGGCTAATGTGTCTTGGCTAAGGTGTCTTGGCTAAGGTGTCTTGGCTAAGGTGTTTTGGCTAATGTGTCTCGGCTAATGTGTCTTGGCTAAGGTGTCTTGGCTAAGGTGTCTTGGCTAAGGTGTCTTGGCTAAGGTGTCTTGGCTAAGGTGTCTTGGCTAAGGTGTCTTGGCTAAGGTGTCTTGGCTAAGGTGTCTTGGTTAAGGTGTCTTGGCTAAGGTGTCTTGGCTAAGGTGTCTTGGCTAATGTGTCTTGGCTAATGTGTCTTGGCTAAGGTGTCTTGGCTAATGTGTCTTGGCTAAGGTGTCTTGGCTTAAGTGTCTTGGCTAATGTGTCTCGGCTAAGGTGTCTTGGCTAATGTGTCTTGGCTAAGGTGTCTTGGCTAAGGTGTCTTGGCTAAGGTGTCTTGGCTAAGGTGTCTTGGCTAATGTGTCTTGGCTAAGGTGTCTTGGCTAATGTGTCTCGGCTAAGGTGTCTTGGCTTAAGTGTCTTGGCTAATGTGTCTCGGCTAAGGTGTCTTGGCTAATGTGTCTTGGCTTAGGTGTCTTGGCTAAGGTGTCTTGGCTAAGGTGTCTTGGCTAAGGTGTCTTGGCTAATGTGTCTTGGCTAATGTGTCTTGGCTAAGGTGTCTTGGCTAATGTGTCTCGGCTAAGGTGTCTTGGCTAAGGTGTCTTGGCTAATGTATCTTGGCTAAAGTGTCTCGGCTAAAGTGTCTTTGCTAAGGTGTCTTGGCTAAGGTGTCTTGGCTAAGGTGTCTTGGCTAAGGTGTCTTGACTAAGGTGTCTTGGCTAAGGTGTCTTGGCTAAGGTGTCTTGGCTAATGTGTCTTGGCTAAGGTGTCTTGGCTAATGTGTCTCGGCTAAGGTGTCTTGGCTAATGTGTCTTGGCTAAGGTGTCTTGGCTAAGGTGTCTTGGCTAATGTGTCTTGGCTAATGTGTCTTGGCTAAGGTGTCTTGGCTAAGGTGTCTTGGCTAATGTGTCTTGGCTAAGGTGTCTTGGCTAATGTGTCTCGGCTAAGGTGTCTTGGCTAAGGTGTCTTGGCTAAGGTGTCTTGGCTAATGTGTCTTGGCTAAGGTGTCTTGGCTAAGGTGTCTTGGCTAAGGTGTCTTGGCTAATGTGTCTTGGCTAATGTGTCTTGGCTAAGGTGTCTTGGCTAATGTGTCTTGGCTAAGGTGTCTTGGCTAAGGTGTCTTGGCTAAGGTGTCTTAGCTAAGGTGTCTTGGCTAAGGTGTTTTGGCTAAGGTGTCTTGGCTAAGGTGTCTTGGGTAAGGTGTCTTGGCTAATGTGTCTTGGCTAAGGTGTCTTGGCTAAAGTGTCTTGGCTAATGTGTCTCGGCTAAGGTGTCTTGGCTAATGTGTCTTGGCTAAGGTGTCTTGGCTAAGGTGTCTTGGCTAATGTGTCTTGGCTAATATGTCTCGGCTAATTTGTCTTGGCTAAAGTGTCTTGGCTAATGTGTCTTGGCTAATGTGTCTTGGCTATGTGTCTTGGCTAAGGTGTCTTGGCTAAGGTGTCTTGGCTAAGGTGTCTTGGCTAAGGTGTCTTGGCTAATGTGTCTTGGCTAATGTGTCTTGGCTAAGGTGTCTTGGCTAATGTGTCTCGGCTAAGGTGTCTTGGCTAAGGTGTCTTGGCTAATGTGTCTCGGCTAATATGTCTCGGCTATTTTGTCTTGGCTAAGGTGTCTTGGCTAAGGTGTCTTGGCTAATGTGTCTTGGCTAAGGTGTCTTGGCTAATGTGTCTCGGCTAAGGTGTCTTGGCTAAGGTGTCTTGGCTAATGTGTCTTGGCTAAGGTGTCTTGGCTAATGTGTCTCGGCTAATGTGTCTTGGCTAAGGTGTCTTGGCTAATGTGTCTTGGCTAAAGTGTCTCGGCTAAAGTGTCTTGGCTAAGGTGTCTTGGCTAAGGTGTCTTGGCTAATGTGTCTCGGCTAAGGTGTGTTGGCTAAAGTGTCTTGGCTAAGGTGTCTCGGCTAAGGTGTCTTGGCTAATGTGTCTTGGCTAAAGTGTCTTGGCTAATGTGTCTTGGCTAATGTGTCTTGGCTAAAGTGTCTTGGCTAAGGTGTCTTGGCTAAGGTGTCTTGGCTAAGGTGTCTTGGCTAAGGTGTCTTGGCTAATGTGTCTTGGCTAAGGTGTCTTGGCTAATGTGTCTTGGCTAATGTGTCTTGGCTAAAGTGTCTTGGCTAAGGTGTCTTGGCTAAGGTGTCTTGGCTAATGTGTCTTGGCAAAGGTGTCTTGGCTAATGTGTCTTGGCTAAGGTGTCTCGGCTAAGGTGTCTTGGCTAAGGTGTCTTGGCTAAGGTGTCTTGGCTAAGGTGTCTTGGCTAAGGTGTCTTGGCTAATGTGTCTCGGCTAAGGTGTCTTGGCTAAAGTGTCTTGGCTAATGTGTCTCGGCTAAGGTGTCTTGGCTAAGGTGTCTTGGCTAATGTGTCTTGGCTAAGGTGTCTTGGCTAAGGTGTCTTGGCTAATGTGTCTTGGCTAAGGTGTCTTGGCTAATGTGTCTCGGCTAAGGTGTCTTGGCTAAGGTGTCTTGGCTAATGTGTCTTGGCTAAGGTGTCTTGGCTAATGTGTCTCGGCTAAGGTGTCTTGGCTAAGGTGTCTTGGCTTATGTGTCTTGGCTAAGGTGTCTTGGCTAATGTGTCTTGGCTAAGGTGTCTTAGCTAAGGTGTCTTGGCTAATGTGTCTTGGCTAAGGTGTCTTGGCTAAGGTGTCTTGGCTAAGGTGTCTTGGCTAATGTGTCTTGGCTAATGTGTCTTGGCTAAGGTGTCTTGGCTAAGGTGTCTTGGCTAAGGTGTCTTGGCTAATGTGTCTCGGCTAAGGTGTCTTGGCTAAGGTGTCTTGGCTAAGGTGTCTTGGCTAATGTGTCTCGGCTAAGGTGTCTTGGCTAATGTGTCTTGGCTAAGGTGTCTTGGCTAAGGTGTCTTGACTAAGGTGTCTTGGCTAAGGTGTCTTGGGTAAGGTGTCTTGGCTAAGGTGTCTTGGCTAAGGTGTCTTGAATAATGTGTCTTAGCTAAGGTGTCTTGGCTAAGGTGTCTTGGCTAAGGTGTCTTGGCTAATGTGTCTTGGCTAAGGTGTCTTGGCTAAGGTGTCTTGGCTAAGGTGTCTTGGCTAAGGTGTCTTGGCTAAGGTGTCTTGGCTAATGTGTCTCGGCTAATGTGTCTTGGCTTAGGTGTCTTGGCTAATGTGTCTTGGCTAATGTGTCTTGGCTAAGGTGTCTTGGCTAAGGTGTCTTGGCTAATGTGTCTTGGCTAAAGTGTCTTGGCTTAGGTGTCTTGGCTAATGTGTCTCGGCTAAGGTGTCTTGGCTAAGGTGTCTTGGCTAATGTGTCTTGGCTAAGGTGTCTTGGCTAATGTGACTTGGCTAAGGTGTCTTGGCTAAGGTGTCTTGGCTAAGGTGTCTTGGCTAAGGTGTCTTGGCTAAGGTGTCTTGGCTAGTGTGTCTCGGCTAATGTGTCTTGGCTAAGGTGTCTTGACTAAGGTGTCTTGGCTAATGTGTCGTGGCTAAGGTGTCTTGGCTAATGTGTCTTGGCTAATGTGTCTTGGCTAAAGTGTCTTGGCTAAGGTGTCTTGGCTAAGGTGTCTTGGCTAATGTGTCTTGGCTAAGGTGTCTTGGCTAAGGTGTCTTGGCTAATGTGTCTCGGCTAAGGTGTCTTGGCTAAGGTGTCTTGGCTAAGGTGTCTTGGCTAAGGTGTCTTGGCTAATGTGTCTTGGCTAAGGTGTCTTGGCTAAGGTGTCTTGGCTAAGGTGTCTTGGCTAAGGTGTCTTGGCTAATGTGTCTTGGCTAAGGTGTCTTGGCTAAGGTGTCTTGGCTAAGGTGTCTTGGCTAAAGTGTCTTGGCTTAAGTGTCTTGGCTAATTTGTCTCGGCTCAGGTGTCTTGGCTAATGTGTCTTGGCTAATGTGTCTTGGCTAAGGTGTCTTGGCTAAGGTGTCTTGGCTAATGTGTCTTGGCTAAAGTGTCTTGGCTTTGGTGTCTTGGCTAATGTGTTTTGGCTAAGGTGTCTTGGCTAAGGTGTCTTGGCTAATGTGTCTTGGCTTAGGTGTCTTGGCTAATGTGTCTTGGCTAAGGTGTCTTGGCTAAGGTGTCTTGGCTAAGGTGTCTTGGCTAAGGTGTCTTGGCTAAGGTGTCTTGGCTAAGGTGTCTTGGCTAATGTGTCTCGGCTAATGTGTCTTGGCTAAGGTGTCTTGACTAAGGTGTCTTGGCTAATGTGTCTTGGCTAAGGTGTCTTGGCTAAGGTGTCTTGGCTAATGTGTCTTGGCTAAAGTGTCTTGGCTAATGTGTCTCGGCTAAGGTGTCTTGGCTAAGGTGTCTTGGCTAAGGTGTCTTGGCTAAGGTGTCTTGGCTAATGTGTCTTGGCTAATGTGTCTTGGCTAATGTGTCTCGGCTAAGGTGTCTTGGCTATGGTGTGTTGGCTAAGGTGTCTTGGCTAAGGTGTCTTGGCTAATGTGTCTCAGCTAAAGTGTCTTGGCTAAGGTGTCTTGGCTAAGGTGTCTTGGCTAAGGTGTCTTGGCTAAGGTGTCTTGGCTAAGGTGTCTTGGCTAATGTGTCTCGGCTAAGGTGTCTTGGCTAAAGTGTCTTGGCTAATGTGTCTCGGCTAAGGTGTCTTGGCTAATGTGTCTTGGCTAAGGTGTCTTGGCTAAGGTGTCTTGGCTAAGGTGTCTTGGCTAATGTGTCTTTGCTAAGGTGTCTTGGCTAATGTGTCTCGGCTAAGGTGTCTTGGCTAAGGTGTCTTGGCTAATGTGTCTCGGCTAAGGTGTCTTGGCTAAGGTGTCTTGGCTAAGGTGTCTTGGCTAAGGTGTCTTAGCTAAGGTGTCTTGGCTAAGGTGTCTTGGCTAATGTGTCTTGGCTAAGGTGTCTTGGCTAAAGTGTCTTGGCTAAGGTGTCTTGGCTAAAGTGTCTTGGCTAAGGTGTCTTGGCTAAGGTGTCTTGGCTAATGTGTCTTGGCTAATGTGTCTTGGCTAATGTGTCTTGGCTAAGGTGTTTCGGCTAAGGTGTCTTGGCTAAGGTGTCTTGGCTAAGGTGTCTTGGCTAAGGTGTCTTGGCTAAGGTGTCTTGGCTAAAGTGTCTTGGCTAAGGTGTCTTGGCTAAAGTGTCTTGGCTAATGTGTCTTGGCTAATGTGTCTTGGCAAATGTGTCTCGGCTAAGGTGTCTTGGCTAAGGTGTCTTGGCTAAGGTGTCTTGGCTAAGGTGTCTTGGCTAATGCGTCTCGGCTAAAGTGTCTTGGCTAAGGTGTCTTGGCTAAGGTGTCTTGGCTAAGGTGTCTTGGCTAAGGTGTCTTGGCTAAGGTGTCTTGGCTAAAGTGTCTTGGCTAATGTGTCTCGGCTAAGGTGTCTTGGCTAATGTGTCTTGGCTAAGGTGTCTTGGCTAAGGTGTCTTGGCTAAGGTGTCTTGGCTAAGGTGTCTTGGCTAAGGTGTCTTGGCTAATGTGTCTCGGCTAAGGTGTCTTGGCTAAGGTGTCTTGGCTAATGTGTCTTGGCTAAGGTGTCTTGGCTAAGGTGTCTTGGCTAAGGTGTCTCGGCTAAGGTGTCTTGGCTAATGTGTCTTGGCTAAGGTGTCTTGGCTAATGTGTCTTGGCTAATGTGTCTTGGCTAAAGTGTCTTGGCTAAGGTGTCTTGGCTAAGGTGTATTGGCTAATGTGTCTTGGCTAAGGTGTCTTGGCTAATGTGTCTCGGCTAAGGTGTCTTGGCTAATGTGTCTTGGCTAAGGTGTCTTTGCTAAGGTGTCTTGGCTAATGTGTCTTGGCTAAGGTGTCTCGGCTAAGGTGTCTTGGCTAATGTGTCTTGGCTAAGGTGTCTTGGCTAATGTGTCTTGGCTAAGGTGTCTTGGCTAATGTGTCTTGGCTAATGTGTCTTGGCTAAATTGTCTTGGCTAAGGTGTCTTGGCTAAGGTGTCTTGGCTAATGTGTCTTGGCTCAGGTGTCTTGGCTAATGTGTCTTGGCTAAGGTGTCTTGGCTAATGTGTCTTGGCTAAGGTGTCTTGGCTAACGTGTCTTGGCTAATGTGTCTCGGCTAAGGTGTCTTGGCTAATGTGTCTTGGCTAAGGTGTCTTGGCTAAGGTGTCTTGGCTAAGGTGTCTTGGCTAAGGTGTCTTGGCTAAGGTGTCTTGGCTAATGTGTCTTGGCTAAGGTGTCTTGGCTAATGTGTCTCGGCTAAGGTGTCTTGGCTAAGGTGTCTTGGCTAAGGTGTCTTGGCTAAGGTGTCTTGGCTAATGTGTCTCGGCTAATGTGTCTTGGCTAAGGTGTCTTGGCTAATGTGTCTTGGCTAAAGTGTCTCGGCTAAAGTGTCTTTGCTAAGGTGTCTTGGCTAAGGTGTCTTGGCTAAGGTGTCTTGGCTAAGGTGTCTTGGCTAATGTGTCTCGGCTAAGGTGTCTTGGCTAAAGTGTCTTGGCTAAGGTGTCTCGGCTAAGGTGTCTTGGCTAATGTGTCTTGGCTAAGGTGTCTTGGCTAATGTGTCTTGGCTAAGGTGTCTTGGCTAAAGTGTCTTGGCTAAGGTGTCTTGGCTAAGGTGTCTTGGCTAAGGTGTCTTGGCTAAGGTGTCTTGGCTAATGTGTCTTGGCTAAGGTGTCTTGGCTAATGTGTCTTGGCTAATGTGTCTTGGCTAAAGTGTCTTGGCTAAGGTGTCTTGGCTAAGGTGTCTTGGCTAATGTGTCTTGGCTAAGGTGTCTTGGCTAATGTGTCTTGGCTAAGGTGTCTTGGCTAAGGTGTCTTGGCTAAGGTGTCTTGGCTAAGGTGTCTTGGCTAAGGTGTTTTGGCTAAGGTGTCTTGGCTAAGGTGTCTTGGCTAATGTGTCTCGGCTAAGGTGTCTTGGCTAAAGTGTCTTGGCTAATGTGTCTCGGCTAAGGTGTCTTGGCTAATGTGTCTTGGCTAAGGTGTCTTGGCTAAGGTGTCTTGGCTAAGGTGTCTTGGCTAAGGTGTCTTGGCTAAGGTGTCTTGGCTAATGTGTCTCGGCTAAGGTGTCTTGGCTAAAGTGTCTTGGCTAATGTGTCTCGGCTAAGGTGTCTTGGCTAATGTGTCTTGGCTAAGGTGTCTTGGCTAATGTGTCTCGGCTAAGGTGTCTTGGCTAAGGTGTCTTAGCTAAGGTGTCTTGGCTAAGGTGTTTTGGCTAAGGTGTCTTGGCTAAGGTGTCTTGGCTAAGGTGTCTTGGCTAAGGTGTCTTGGCTAAAGTGTCTTGGCTAAGGTGTCTTGGCTAAGGTGTCTTGGCTAATGTGTCTTGGCTAAGGTGTCTTGGCTAATGTGTCTTGGCTAAGGTGTTTTGGCTAAGGTGTCTTGGCTAATGTGTCTTGGCTAAGGTGTCTTGGCTAAGGTGTCTTGGCTAAGGTGTCTTGGCTAATGTGTCTTGGCTAATGTGTCTTGGCTAAGGTGTCTTGGCTAAGGTGTCTTGGCTAAGGTGTCTTGGCTAATGTGTCTCGGCTAAGGTGTCTTGGCTAAGGTGTCTTGGCTAAGGTGTCTTGGCTAATGTGTCTCGGCTAAGGTGTCTTGGCTAATGTGTCTTGGCTAAGGTGTCTTGGCTAAGGTGTCTTGACTAAGGTGTCTTGGCTAAGGTGTCTTGGCTAAGGTGTCTTGGCTAAGGTGTCTTGAATAATGTGTCTTGGCTAAGGTGTCTTGGCTAAGGTGTCTTGGCTAAGGTGTCTTGGCTAAGGTGTCTTGGCTAATGTGTCTTGGCTAAGGTGTCTTGGCTAAGGTGTCTTGGCTAATGTGTCTTGGCTAAGGTGTCTTGGCTAATGTGTCTCGGCTAATGTGTCTTGGCTAAGGTGTCTTGGCTAATGTGTCTTGGCTAAAGTGTCTCGGCTAAAGTGTCTTGGCTAAGGTGTCTTGGCTAAGGTGTGTTGGCTAAGGTGTCTTGGCTAAGGTGTCTTGGCTAATGTGTCTCGGCTAAGGTGTCTTGGCTAAAGTGTCTTGGCTAAGGTGTCTCGGCTAAGGTGTCTTGGCTAATGTGTCTTGGCTAATGTGTCTTGGCTAAAGTGTCTTGGCTAAGGTGTCTTGGCTAAGGTGTCTTGGCTAAGGTGTCTTGGCTAAGGTGTCTTGGCTAATGTGTCTTGGCTAAGGTGTCTTGGCTAATGTGTCTTGGCTAATGTGTCTTGGCTAAAGTGTCTTGGCTAAGGTGTCTTGGCTAAGGTGTCTTGGCTAATGTGTCTCGGCTAAGGTGTCTTGGCTAAGGTGTCTTGGCTAAGGTGTCTTGGCTAATGTGTCTTGGCTAAGGTGTCTTGGCTAAGGTGTCTTGGCTAAGGTGTCTTGGCTAAGGTGTCTTGGCTAATGTGTCTCGGCTAAGGTGTCTTGGCTAAGGTGTCTTGGCTAAGGTGTCTTGACTAAGGTGTCTTGGCTATGGTGTCTTGGCTAAGGTGTCTTGGCTAAGGTGTCTTGGCTAAGGTGTCTTGAATAATGTGTCTTGGCTAAGGTGTCTTGGCTAAGGTGTCTTGGCTAATGTGTCTCGGCTAAGGTGTCTTGGCTAAGGTGTCTTGGCTAATGTGTCTTGGCTAAGGTGTCTTGGCTGAGGTGTCTTGGCTAAGGTGTCTTGGCTAATGTGTCTCGGCTAAGGTGTCTTGGCTAATGTGTCTCGGCTAAGGTGTCTTGGCTAAAGTGTCTTGGCTAATGTGTCTCGGCTAAGGTGTCTTGGCTGATGTGTCTTGGCTAAGGTGTCTTGGCTAAGGTGTCTTGGCTAAGGTGTCTTGGCTAAGGTGTCTTGGCTAAGGTGTCTTGATTAATGTGTCTTGGCTAAGGTGTCTTAGCTAAGGTGTCTTGGCTAATGTGTCTTGGCTAAGGTGTCTTGGCTAAGGTGTCTTGGCTAAGGTGTCTTGGCTAAGGTGTCTTGGCTAATGTGTCTTGGCTAATGTGTCTTGGCTAAGGTGTCTTGGCTAAGGTGTCTTGGCTAAGGTGTCTTGGCTAATGTGTCTCGGCTAAGGTGTCTTGGCTAAGGTGTCTTGGCTAAGGTGTCTTGGCTAATGTGTCTTGGCTAAGGTGTCTCGGCTAAGGTGTCTTGGCTAATGTGTCTTGGCTAAGGTGTCTTGGCTAATGTGTATTGGCTAATGTGTCTTGGCTAAAGTGTCTTGGCTACGGTGTCTTGGCTAATGTGTCTTGGCTAAGGTGTCTTGGCTAAGGTGTCTTGGCTAATGTGTCTTGGCTAAGGTGTCTTGGCTAATGTGTCTTGGCTAATGTGTCTTGGCTAAAGTGTCTTGGCTAAGGTGTCTTGGCTAAGGTGTCTTGGCTAATGTGTCTTGGCTAAGGTGTCTTGGCTAATGTGTCTTGGCTAAGGTGTCTTGGCTAATGTGTCTTGGCTAAGGTGTCTTGGCTAAGGTGTCTTGGCTAAGGTGTCTTAGCTAAGGTGTCTTGGCTAAGGTGTTTTGGCTAAGGTGTCTTGGCTAATGTGTCTTGGCTAAGGTGTCTCGGCTAATTTGTCTTGGCTAAGGTGTCTTGGCTAAGGTGTCTTAGCTAAGGTGTCTTGGCTAATGTGTCTCGGCTAAGGTGTCTCGGCTAAGGTGTCTTGGCTAAGGTGTCTTGGCTAAGGTGTCTTGGCTAAGGTGTCTTGGCTAAGGTGTCTTGGCTAATGTGTCTTGGCTAAGGTGTCTCGGCTAAGGTGTCTTGGCTAATGTGTCTTGGCTAAGGTGTCTTGGCTAATGTGTATTGGCTAATGTGTCTTGGCTAAGGTGTCTCGGCTAATTTGTCTTGGCTAAGGTGTCTTGGCTAATGTGTCTTGGCTAAAGTGTCTTGGCTAAGGTGTCTTGGCTAAGGTGTCTTGGCTAATGTGTCTTGGCTAAGGTGTCTTGGCTAATGTGTCTTGGCTAAGGTGTCTTGGCTAATGTGTCTTGGCTAAGGTGTCTTGGCTAAGGTGTCTTGGCTAATGTGTCTCGGCTAAGGTGTCTTGGCTAAGGTGTCTTGGCTAATGTGTCTCGGCTAAGGTGTCTTGGCTAAGGTGTCTTGGCTAATGTGTCTTGGCTAAGGTGTCTCGGCTAAGGTGTCTTGGCTAATGTGTCTTGGCTAAGGTGTCTTGGCTAATGTGTATTGGCTAATGTGTCTTGGCTAAGGTGTCTCGGCTAATTTGTCTTGGCTAAGGTGTCTTGGCTAATGTGTCTTGGCTAAAGTGTCTTGGCTAAGGTGTCTTGGCTAAGGTGTCTTGGCTAATGTGTCTTGGCTAATGTGTCTTGGCTAAGGTGTCTTGGCTAAGGTGTCTTGGCTAAGGTGTCTTGGCTAATGTGTCTCGGCTAAGGTGTCTTGGCTAATGTGTCTTGGCTAAGGTGTCTTGGCTAAGGTGTCTTAGCTAAGGTGTCTTGGCTAATGTGTCTCGGCTAAGGTGTCTCGGCTAAGGTGTCTTGGCTAAGGTGTCTTGGCTAAGGTGTCTTGGCTAAGGTGTCTTGGCTAAGGTGTCTTGGCTAATGTGTCTTGGCTAAGGTGTCTCGGCTAAGGTGTCTTGGCTAATGTGTCTTGGCTAAGGTGTCTTGGCTAATGTGTATTGGCTAATGTGTCTTGGCTAAAGTGTCTTGGCTACGGTGTCTTGGCTAAGGTGTCTTGGCTAAGGTGTCTTGGCTAAGGTGTCTTGGCTAATGTGTCTTGGCTAAGGTGTCTTGGCTAATGTGTCTTGGCTAATGTGTCTTGGCTAAAGTGTCTTGGCTAAGGTGTCTTGGCTAAGGTGTCTTGGCTAATGTGTCTTGGCTAAGGTGTCTTGGCTAATGTGTCTTGGCTAAGGTGTCTTGGCTAATGTGTCTTGGCTAAGGTGTCTTGGCTAAGGTGTCTTGGCTAATGTGTCTTGGCTAAAGTGTCTTGGCTAAGGTGTCTTGGCTAAGGTGTCTTGGCTAATGTGTCTTGGCAAAGGTGTCTTGGCTAATGTGTCTTGGCTAAGGTGTCTTGGCTAAGGTGTCTTGGCTAAGGTGTCTTGGCTAAGGTGTCTTGGCTAAGGTGTCTTGGCTAAGGTGTCTTGGCTAAGGTGTCTTGGCTAATGTGTCTCGGCTAAGGTGTCTTGGCTAAAGTGTCTTGGCTAATGTGTCTCGGCTAAGGTGTCTTGGCTAAGGTGTCTTGGCTAAGGTGTCTTGGCTAAGGTGTCTTGGCTAAGGTGTCTTGGCTAAGGTGTCTAGGCTAATGTGTCTTGGCTAAGGTGTCTTGGCTAATGTGTCTCGGCTAAGGTGTCTTGGCTAAGGTGTCTTGGCTAATGTGTCTTGGCTAAGGTGTCTTGGCTAATGTGTCTCGGCTAAGGTGTCTTGGCTAAGGTGTCTTAGCTAAGGTGTCTTGGCTAAGGTGTTTTGGCTAAGGTGTCTTGGCTAAAGTGTCTTGGCTAAGGTGTCTTGGCTAAGGTGTCTTGGCTAAAGTGTCTTGGCTAAGGTGTCTTGGCTAAGGTGTCTTGACTAATGTGTCTTGGCTAAGGTGTCTTGGCTAATGTGTCTTGGCTAAGGTGTCTTAGCTAAGGTGTCTTGGCTAATGTGTCTTGGCTAAGGTGTCTTGGCTAAGGTGTCTTGGCTAAGGTGTCTTGGCTAATGTGTCTTGGCTAATGTGTCTTGGCTAAGGTGTCTTGGCTAAGGTGTCTTGGCTAAGGTGTCTTGGCTAATGTGTCTCGGCTAAGGTGTCTTGGCTAAGGTGTCTTGGCTAAGGTGTCTTGGCTAATGTGTCTCGGCTAAGGTGTCTTGGCTTATGTGTCCTGGCTAAGGTGTCTTGGCTAAGGTGTCTTGACTAAGGTGTCTTGGCTAAGGTGTCTTGGCTAAGGTGTCTTGGCTAAGGTGTCTTGGCTAAGGTGTCTTGAATAATGTGTCTTGGCTAAGGTGTCTTGGCTAAGGTGTCTTGGCTAAGGTGACTTGGCTAATGTGTCTCGGCTAAGGTGTCTTGGCTAAGGTGTCTTGGCTAATGTGTCTTGGCTAAGGTGTCTTGGCTGAGGTGTCTTGGCTAAGGTGTCTTGGCTAATGTGTCTCGGCTAAGGTGTCTTGGCTAAGGTGTCTTGGCTAAGGTGTCTTGGCTAATGTGTCTTGGCTAATGTGTCTTGGCTAAGGTGTCTTGGCTAAGGTGTCTTGGCTAAGGTGTCTTGGCTAAGGTGTCTTGGCTAATGTGTCTCGGCTAAGGTGTCTTGGCTAATGTGTCTTGGCTAAGGTGTCTTGGCTAAGGTGTCTTGGCTAAGGTGTCTCGGCTAAGGTGTCCTGGCTAAGGTGTCTTGGCTAAGGTGTCTTGGCTAAGGTGTCTTGGCTAAGGTGTCTTGGCTAATGTGTCTCGGCTAAAGTGTCTTGGCTAATGTGTCTTGGCTAAGGTGTCTTGGCTAAGGTGTCTTGGCTAATGTGTCTTGGCTAATGTGTCTTGGCTAAGGTGTCTTGGCTAAGGTGTCTTGGCTAATGTGTCTCGGCTAAAGTGTCTTGGCTAAGGTGTCTTGGCTAAGGTGTCTTGGCAAAAGTGTCTTGGCTAAGGTGTCTTGGCTAAGGTGTCTTGGCTAAGGTGTCTCGGCTAAGGTGTCTTGGCTTATGTGTCTTGGCTAATGTGTCTCGGCTAAGGTGTCTTGGCTAAGGTGTCTTGGCTAAGGTGTCTTGGCTAAGGTGTCTTGGCTAAGGTGTCTTGGCTAATGTGTCTCGGCTAAAGTGTCTTGGCTAATGTGTCTTGGCTAAGGTGTCTTGGCTAAGGTGTCTTGGCTAAGGTGTCTAGGCTAATGTGTCTTGGCTAAGGTGTCTTGGCTAATGTGTCTCGGCTAAGGTGTCTTGGCTAAGGTGTCTTGGCTAATGTGTCTTGGCTAAGGTGTCTTGGCTAATGTGTCTTGGCTAAGGTGTCTTGGCTAAGGTGTCTTGGCTAAGGTGTCTCGGCTAAGGTGTCCTGGCTAAGGTGTCTTGGCTAAGGTGTCTTGGCTAAGGTGTCTTGGCTAAGGTGTCTTGGCTAATGTGTCTTGGCTAATGTGTCTTGGCTAATGTGTCTTGGCTAATGTGTCTTGGCTAAGGTGTCGTGGCTAAGGTGTCTTGGCTAAGGTGTCTTGGCTAAGGTGTCTTGGCTAAGGTGTCTTGGCTAAGGTGTCTTGGCTAAGGTGTCTTGGCTAAGGTGTCTTGGCTAATGTGTCTTGGCTAAGGTGTCTTGGCTAATGTGTCTTGGCTAATGTGTCTCGGCTAAGGTGTCTTGGCTAATGTGTCTTGGCTAAGGTGTCTTGGCTAAGGTGTCTTGGCTAAGGTGTCTTGGCTAATGTGTCTTGGCTAATGTGTCTCGGCTAAAGTGTCTTGGCTTAGGTGTCTTGGCTAAGGTGTCTTGGCTAAGGTGTCTTGGCTAAAGTGTCTTGGCTAAGGTGTCTTGGCTAAGGTGTCTTGGCTAAGGTGTCTTGGCTAAGGTGTCTTGGCTAAGGTGTCTTGGCTAAGGTGTCTTGGCTAATGTGTCTCGGCTATTGTGTCTCGGCTAAGGTGTCTTGGCTAAGGTGTCTTGGCTAAGGTGTCTTGGCTAAGGTGTCTTGGCTAAGGTGTCTTGGCTAATGCGTCTTGGCTAATGTGTCTTGGCTAATGTGTCTTGGCTAAGGTGTCTTGGCTAATGTGTCTTGGCTAATGTGTCTTGGCTAAGGTGTCTTGGCTAAGGTGTCTTGGCTAATGTGTCTCGGCTAAAGTGTCTTGGCTAAGGTGTCTAGGCTAAGGTGTCTTGGCTAAGGTGTCTTGGCTAAGGTGTCTTGGCTAAGGTGTCTTGGCTAATGTGTCTCGGCTAATGTGTCTTGGCTAAGGTGTCTTGGCTAATGTGTCTTGGCTAATGTGTCTTGGCTAATGTGTCTCGGCTAAGGTGTCTTGGCTAAGGTGTCTTGGCTAAGGTGTCTTGGCTAAGGTGTCTTGGCTAAGGTGTCTTGGCTAATGTGTCTCGGCTAAAGTGTCTTGGCTAAGGTGTCTTGGCTAAGGTGTTTTGGCTAAGGTGTCTTGGCTAATGTGTCTCGGCTAAGGTGTCTTGGCTAAAGTGTCTCGGCTAAGGTGTCTTGGCTAAGGTGTCTTGGCTAATGTGTCTTGGCTAAAGTGTCTTGGCTAAGGTGTCTTGGCTAATGTGTCTCGGCTAAAGTGTCTTGGCTAAGGTGTCTTGGCTAAGGTGTCTTGGCTAAGGTGTCTTGGCTAAGGTGTCTTGGCTAAGGTGTCTTGGCTAATGTGTCTCGGCTAAGGTGTCTTGGCTAAAGTGTCTTGGCTAATGTGTCTCGGCTAAGGTGTCTTGGCTAAGGTGTCTTGGCTAATGTGTCTTGGCTAATGTGTCTTGGCTAATGTGTCTTGCCTAATGTGTCTTGGCTAAGGTGTCTTGGCTAAGGTGTCTTGGCTAAGGTGTCTTGGCTAAGGTGTCTTGGCTAAGGTATCTTGGCTAATGTGTCTTGGCTAAGGTGTCGTGGCTAATGTGTCTCGGCTAAGGTGTCTTGGCTAAGGTGTCTTGGCTAATGTGTCTTGGCTAAAGTGTCTTGGCTAAGGTGTCTTGGCTAATGTGTCTTGGCTAATGTGTCTTGGCTAATGTGTCTCGGCTAAGGTGTCTTGGCTAAGGTATCTTGGCTAAGGTGTCTCGGCTAATGTGTCTTGGCTAAGGTGTCTTAGCTAAGGTGTCTTGGCTAATGTGTTTTGGCTAAGGTGTCTTGGCTAATGTGTCTTGGCTAATGTGTCTTGGCTAAGGTGTCTTGGCTAAGGTGTCTTGGCTAAGGTGTCTTGGCTAATGTGTCTTGGCTAATGTGTCTTGGCTAAGGTGTCTTGGCTAAGGTGTCTTGGCTAATGTGTCTCGGCTAAGGTGTCTTGGCTAATGTGTCTTGGCTAAAGTGTCTTGGCTAAGGTGTCTTGGCTAATGTGTCTCGGCTAAGGTGTCTTGGCTAAGGTGTCTTGGCTAATGTGTCTTGGCTAATGTGTCTCGGCTAATGTGTCTTGGCTAAGGTGTCTTGGCTAAGGTGTCTTGGCTAATGTGTCTTGGCTAATGTGTCTCGGCTAAAGTGTCTTGGCTAAGGTGTCTTAGCTAAGGTGTCTTGGCTAATGTGTTTTTTCTAAGGTGTCTTGGCTAATGTGTCTTGGCTAATGTGTCTTGGCTAAGGTGTCTTGGCTAAGGTGTCTTGGCTAATGTGTCTTGGCTTATGTGTCTTGGCTAATGTGTCTTGGCTAAGGTGTCTTGGCTAAGGTGTCTTGGCTAATGTGTCTCGGCTAAGGTGTCTTGGCTAATGTGTCTTGGCTAATGTGTCTTGGCTAAGGTGTCTTGGCTAAGGTGTCTTGGCTAAGGTGTCTTGGCTAATGTGTCTTGGCTAATGTGTCTTGGCTAAGGTGTCTTGGCTAAGGTGTCTTGGCTAATGTGTCTCGGCTAAGGTGTCTTGGCTAATGTGTCTTGGCTAAGGTGTCTTGGCTAAGGTGTCTTGGCTAAGATGCTTGGCTAAGGTGTCTTGGCTAAGGTGTCTTGGCTAAGATGTCTTGGCTAATGTGTCTTGGCTAAGGTGTCTTGGCTAATGTGTCTTGGCTAATGTGTCTTGGCTAAGGTGTCTTGGCTAATGTGTCTTGGCTAAGGTGTCTTGGCTAAGGTGTCTTGGCTAAGGTGTCTTGACTAAGGTGTCTTGGCTAAGGTGTCTTGGCTATGGTGTCTTGGCTAAGGTGTCTTGGCTAATGTGTCTTGGCTAAGGTGTCTTGGCTAAGGTGTCTTGGCTAAGGTGTCTTGGCTAATGTGTCTCGGCTAAGGTGTCTTGGCTAATGTGTCTTGGCTAATGTGTCTTGGCTAAGGTGTCTTGGCTAAGGTGTCTTGGCTAAGGTGTCTTGGCTAAGGTGTCTTGGCTAATGTGTCTCGGCTAAGGTGTCTTGGTTAAGGTGTCTTGGCTAAGGTGTCTTGGCTAATGTGTCTCGGCTAAGGTGTCTTGGCTAATGTGTCTTGGCTAAGGTGTCTTGGCTAAGGTGTCTTGGCTAAGGTGTCTTGGCTAAGGTGTCTTGGCTAAGGTGTCTTGGCTAATGTGTCTTGGCTAAGGTGTCTTGGCTAAGGTGTCTTGGCTAAGGTGTCTTGGCTAATGTGTCTCGGCTAAGGTGTCTTGGCTAAGGTGTCTTGGCTAATGTGTCTTGTCTAAGGTGTCTTGGCTAATGTGTCTTGGCTAAGGTGTCTTGGCTAATGTGTCTCGGCTAAGGTGTCTTGGCCAATGTGTCTTAGCTAATGTGTCTTGGCTAATGTGTCTTGGCTAATGTGTCTTGGCTAATGTGTCTTGGCTAATGTGTCTTGGCTTATGTGTCTCGGCTAAGGTGTCTTGGCTAAGGTGTCTTGGCTCATGTGGCTTGTCTAAGGTGTCTTGGCTAAGGTGTCTTGGCTAAGGTGTCTTGGCTAATGTGTCTTGGCTAATGCATCTTGGCTAAGGTGTCTTGGCTAATGTGTCTTGGCTAAGGTGTCTTGGCTAATGTGTCTTGGCTAAGGTGTCTTGGCTAATGTGTCTTGGCTAAGGTGTCTTGGCTAATGTGTTTTGGCTAATGTGTCTTGGCTAATGTGTCTTAGCTAATGTGTCTTGCCTAATGTGTCTTGGCTAAGGTGTCTTGGCTAAGGTGTCTTGGCTAATGTGTCTTGGCTAAGGTGTCTCGGCTAATGTGTCTTGGCTAAGGTGTCTTGGCTAATGTGTCTTGGCTAATGTGTCTCGGCTAATGTGTCTTGGCTAATGTGTCTTGGCTAATGTGTCTTGGCTAAGGTGTCTTGGCTAATGTGTCTTGGCTAAGGTGTCTTGGCTAATGTGTCTTGGCTAATGTGTCTTGGCTAATGTGTCTTAGCTAATGTGTCTTGCCTAATGTGTCTCGGCTAATGTGTCTTGGCTAAGGTGTCTTGGCTAATGTGTCTTGGCTAATGTGTCTCGGCTAATGTGTCTTGGCTAATGTGTCTTGGCTAATGTGTCTTGGCTAAGGTGTCTTGGCTAAGGTGTCTTGGCTAAAGTGTCTTGACTAAGGTGTCTTGGCTAAGGTGTCTTGGCTAAGGTGTCTTGGCTAAGGTGTTTTGACTAAGGTGTCTTGGCTAAGGTGTCTTGGCTAAGGTGTCTTGGCTAATGTGTCTCGGCTAAGGTGTCTTGGCTAAGGTGTCTTGGCTAAAGTGTCTTGACTAAAATGTCTTGGCTAAGGTGTCTTGGCTAAGGTGTCTTGGCTAAGGTGTCTTGACTAAGGTGTCTTGGCTAAGGTGTCTTGGCTAAGGTGTCTTGGCTAATGTGTCTCGGCTAAGGTGTCTTGGCTAATGTGTCTTGGCTAAGGTGTCTTGGCTAAGGTGTCTTGGCTAAGGTGTCTTGGCTAAGGTGTCTTGGCTAAGGTGTCTTGGCTAAGGTATCTTGGCTAAGGTGTCTTGGCTAAGGTGTCTTGGCTAAGGTGTCTTGGCTAATGTGTCTCGGCTAAGGTGTCTTGGCTAAGGTGTCTTGGCTATGGTGTCTTGGCTAAGGTGTCTTGGCTAAGGTGTCTTGGCTAATGTGTCTCGGCTAAAGTGTCTTGGCTAAGGTGTCTTGGCTAAGGTGTCTTGGCTAATGTGTCTTGGCTAATGTGTCTTGGCTAAGGTGTCTTGGCTAAGGTGTCTTGGCTAATGTGTCTCGGCTAAAGTGTCTTGGCTAAGGTGTCTCGGCTGAGGTGTCTTGGCTAAGGTGTCTTGGCTAATGTGTCTTGGCTAATGTGTCTCGGCTAAGGTGTCTTGGCTAATGTGTCTTCGCTAAGGTGTCTTGGCTAATGTGTCTTGGCTAATGTGTCTTGGCTAAGGTGTCTTGGCTAAGGTGTCTTGGCTATGGTGTCTTGGCTAAGGTGTCTTGGCTAATGTGTCTTGGCTAAGGTGTCTTGGCTAAGGTGTCTTGGCTAAGGTGTCTTGGCTAATGTGTCTCGGCTAAGGTGTCTTGGCTAATGTGTCTTGGCTAATGTGTCTTGGCTAAGGTGTCTTGGCTAAGGTGTCTTGGCTAATGTGTCTCGGCTGAGGTGTCTTGGCTAAAGTGTCTTGGCTAATGTGTCTCGGCTAAGGTGTCTTGGCTAATGTGTCTTGGCTAATGTGTCTTGGCTAAGGTGTCTTGGCTAAGGTGTCTTGGCTAAGGTGTCTTGGCTAAGGTGTCTTGGCTAAGGGGTGTTGGCTTAGGTGTCTTGGCTAATGTGTCTTGGCTAAGGTGTCTTGGCTAATGTGTCTCGGCTAAGGTGTCTTGGCTAAGGTGTCTTGGCTAATGTGTCTTGGCTAAGGTGTCTTGGCTAAGGTGTCTTGGCTAATGTGTCTTGGCTAAAGTGTCTTGGCTAAGGTGTCTTGGCTAAAGTGTCTTGGCTAAGGTGTCTTGGCTAAGGTGTCTTGGCTAATGTGTCTTGGCTAAGGTGTCTTGGCTAATGTGTCTTGGCTAAGGTGTCTCGGCTTATGTGTCTTGGCTAATGTGTCTTGGCTAAAGTGTCTTGGCTAAGGTGTCTTGGCTAAAGTGTCTTGGCTAAGGTGTCTTGGCTAATGTGTCTCGGCTAAAGTATCTTGGCTAAGGTGTCTTGGCTAAAGTGTCTTGGCTAAGGTGTCTTGGCTAAGGTGTCTTGGCTAAAGTGTCTTGGCTAAGGTGTCTTGGCTAAGGTGTCTTGGCTAAGGTGTCTTGGCTAATGTGTCTTGGCTAAGGTGTCTTGGCTAAGGTGTCTTGGCTAAGGTGTCTTGGCTAAGGTGTCTTGGCTAAGGTGTCTTGGCTAATGTGTCTCGGCTGAGGTGTCTTGGCTAAAGTGTCTTGGCTAATGTGTCTCGGCTAAGGTGTCTTGGCTAATGTGTCTTGGCTAATGTGTCTTGGCTAAGGTGTCTTGGCTAAGGTGTCTTGGCTAAGGTGTCTTGGCTAAGGTGTCTTGGCTAAGGTGTCTTGGCTTAGGTGTCTTGGCTAATGTGTCTTGGCTAAGGTGTCTTGGCTAATGTGTCTCGGCTAAGGTGTCTTCGCTAAGGTGTCTTGGCTAATGTGTCTTGGCTAAGGTGTCTTGGCTAAGGTGTCTTGGCTAATTTGTCTTGGCTAAAGTGTCTTGGCTAAGGTGTCTTGGCTAAGGTGTCTTGGCTAATGTGTCTCGGCTGAGGTGTCTTGGCTAAAGTGTCTTGGCTAATGTGTCTCGGCTAAGGTGTCTTGGCTAATGTGTCTTGGCTAAGGTGTCTTGGCTAAGGTGTCTTGGCTAATGTGTCTTGGCTAAGGTGTCTCGGCTTATGTGTCTTGGCTAATGTGTCTTGGCTAAAGTGTCTTGGCTAAGGTGTCTTGGCTAAAGTGTCTTGGCTAAGGTGTCTTGGCTAAGGTGTCTCGGCTAAAGTGTCTTGGCTAAGGTGTCTTGGCTAAAGTGTCTTGGCTAAGGTGTCTTGGCTAAGGTGTCTTGGCTAAAGTGTCTTGGCTAAGGTGTCTTGGCTAAGGTGTCTTTCCTAAGGTGTCTTGGCTAATGTGTCTTGGCTAAGGTGTCTTGGCTAAGGTGTCTTGGCTAATGTGTCTTGGCTAAGGTGTCTTGGCTAAGGTGTCTTGGCTAAAGTGTCTTGGCAAAGGTGTCTTGGCTAAGGTGTCTTGGCTAATGTGTCTTGGCTAAGGTGTCTTGGCTAATGTGTCTTGGCTAAGGTGTCTCGGCTTATGTGTCTTGGCTAATGTGTCTTGGCTAAAGTGTCTTGGCTAAGGTGTCTTGGCTAAAGTGTCTTGGCTAAGGTGTCTTGGCTAATGTGTCTCGGCTAAAGTGTCTTGGCTAAGGTGTCTTGGCTAAAGTGTCTTGGCTAAGGTGTCTTGGCTAAGGTGTCTTGGCTAAAGTGTCTTGGCTAAGGTGTCTTGGCTAAGGTGTCTTGGCTAAGGTGTCTTGGCTAATGTGTCTTGGCTAAGGTGTCTTGGCTAAGGTGTCTTGGCTAAGGTGTCTTGGCTAAGGTGTCTTGGCTAAGGTGTCTTGGCTAATGTGTCTCGGCTGAGGTGTCTTGGCTAAAGTGTCTTGGCTAATGTGTCTCGGTTAAGGTGTCTTGGCAAATGTGTCTTGGCTAAGGTGTCTTGGCTAAGGTGTCTTGGCTAAGGTGTCTTGGCTAAGGTGTCTTGGCTAAGGTGTCTTGGCTTAGGTGTCTTGGCTAATGTGTCTTGGCTAAGGTGTCTTGGCTAATGTGTCTCGGCTAAGGTGTCTTGGCTAAGGTGTCTTGGCTAATGTGTCTTGGCTAAGGTGTCTTGGCTAAGGTGTCTTGGCTAATGTGTCTTGGCTAAAGTGTCTTGGCTTAGGAGTCTTGGCTAATGTGTCTCGGCTAAGGTGTCTTGGCTAAGGTGTCTTGGCTAATGTGTCTTGGCTAAAGTGTCTTGGCTAAGGTGTCTTGGCTAATGTGTCTCAGCTAAAGTGTCTTGGCTAAGGTGTCTTGGCTAAGGTGTCTTGGCTAAGGTGTCTTGGCTAATGTGTCTTGGCTAAGGTGTCTAAGCTAAGGTGTCTTGGCTAATGTGTTTTGGCTAAGGTGTCTTGGCTAATGTGTCTTGGCTAAGGTGTCTTGGCTAAGGTGTCTTGGCTAAGGTGTCTTGGCTAATGTGTCTTGGCTAAAGTGTCTCGGCTAAGGTGTCTTGGCTAAGGTGTCTTGGCTAATGTGTCTTGGCTAAAGTGTCTTGGCTAAGGTGTCTTGGCTAAGGTGTCTTGGCTAAGGTGTCTTGGCTAAGGTGTCTTGGCTAATGTGTCTTGGCTAATGTGTCTCGGCTGAGGTGTCTTGGCTAAAGTGTCTTGGCTAATGTGTCTCGGTTAAGGTGTCTTGGCAAATGTGTCTTGGCTAAGGTGTCTTGGCTAAGGTGTCTTGGCTAAGGTGTCTTGGCTAAGGTGTCTTGGCTAAGGTGTCTTGGCTTAGGTGTCTTGGCTAATGTGTCTTGGCTAAGGTGTCTTGGCTAATGTGTCTCGGCTAAAGTGTCTTGGCTAAGGTGTCTTGGCTAATGTGTCTTGGCTAAGGTGTCTTGGCTTAGGTGTCTTGGCTAATGTGTCTCGGCTAAGGAGTCTTGGCTAATGTGTCTTGGCTAAAGTGTCTTGGCTAAGGTGTCTTGGCTAATGTGTCTCGGCTAAAGTGTCTTGGCTTAGGTGTCTTGGCTAATGTGTCTCGGCTAAGGTGTCTTGGCTAAGGTGTCTTGGCTAATGTGTCTTGGCTAAAGTGTCTTGGCTAAGGTGTCTTGGCTAATGTGTCTCGGCTAAAGTGTCTTGACTAAGGTGTCTTGGCTAAGGTGTCTTGGCTAATGTGTCTCGGCTAAGGAGTCTTGGCTAAGGTGTCTTGGCTAATGTGTCTTGGCTAAGGTGTCTTGGCTAAGGTGTCTTGGCTAATGTGTCTTGGCTAAAGTGTCTTGGCTTAGGTGTCTTGGCTAATGTGTCTCGGCTAAGGTGTCTTGGCTAAGGTGTCTTGGCTAATGTGTCTTGGCTAAAGTGTCTTGGCTAAGGTGTCTTGGCTAATGTGTCTCGGCTAAAGTGTCTTGACTAAGGTGTCTTGGCTAAGGTGTCTTGGCTAATGTGTCTTGGCTAAGGTGTCTAAGCTAAGGTGTCTTGGCTAATGTGTTTTGGCTAAGGTGTCTTGGCTAAGGTGTCTTGGCTAAGGTGACTTGGCTATTGTGTCTTGGCTAATGTGTTTTGGCTAAGGTGTCTTGGCTAAGGTGTCTTGGCTAAGGTGTCTTGACTAAGGTGTCTTGGCTAAGGTGTCTTGGCTAATGTGTCTTGGCTAAGGTGTCTAAGCTAAGGTGTCTTGGCTAATGTGTTTTGGCTAAGGTGTCTTGGCTAAGGTGTCTTGGCTAAGGTGACTTGGCTATTGTGTCTTGGCTAAAGTGTCTTGGCTAAGGTGTCTTGGCTAATGTGTCTCGGCTAAGGTGTCTTGGCTAAGGTGTCTTGGCTAATGTGTCTTGGCTAATGTGTCTCGGCTAATGTGTCTTGGCTAAGGTGTCTTGGCTTAGGTGTCTTGGCTAATGTGTCTTAGCTAATGTGTCTCGGCTAAAGTGTCTTGGCTAAGGTGTCTTGGCTAAAGTGTCTTGGCTAAGGTGTCTTGGCTAAGGTGTCTTGGCTAAGGTGTCTTGGCTAAAGTGTCTTGGCTAAGGTGTCTTGGCTAAGGTGTCTTGGCCAAGGTGTCTTGGCTAAGGTGTCTTGGCTAATGTGTCTTGGCTAATGTGTCTTGGCTAAGGTGTCTTGGCTAAGGTGTCTTTGCTAAGGTGTCTTGGCTAAGGTGTCTTGGCTAAGGTGTCTTGGCTAAGGTGTCTCGGCTAAAGTGTCTTGGCTAAGGTGTCTTGGCTAAGGTGTCTTGGCTAAGGTGTCTTGGCTAAGGTGTCTTGGCTAATGTGTCTCGGCTGAGGTGTCTTGGCTAAGGTGTCTTGGCTAAGGTGTCTTGGCTAAAGTGTCTTGGCTAAGGTGTCTTGGCTAAGGTGTCTTGGCTAAGGTGTCTTGGCTAATGTGTCTCGGCTGAGGTGTCTTGGCTAAGGTGTCTTGGCTAAGGTGTCTTGGCTAAAGTGTCTTGGCTAAGGTGTCTTGGCTAAAGTGTCTTGGCTAAGGTGTCTTGGCTAAGGTGTCTTGGCTAAGGTGTCTTGGCTAAGGTGTCTTGGCTAATGTGTCTCGGCTAAGGTGTCTTGGCTAAGGTGTCTTGGCTAATGTGTCTTGGCTAATGTGTCTCGGCTAATGTGTCTTGGCTAAGGTGTCTTGGCTTAGGTGTCTTGGCTAATGTGTCTTAGCTAATGTGTCTCGGCTAAAGTGTCTTGGCTAAGGTGTCTTGGCTAAAGTGTCTTGGCTAAGGTGTCTTGGCTAAGGTGTCTTGGCTAAGGTGTCTTGGCTAAAGTGTCTTGGCTAAGGTGTCTTGGCTAAGGTGTCTTGGCTAAGGTGTCTTGGCTAAGGTGTCTTGGCTAATGTGTCTTGGCTAATGTGTCTTGGCTAAGGTGTCTTGGCTAAGGTGTCTTTGCTAAGGTGTCTTGGCTAAGGTGTCTTGGCTAAGGTGTCTTGGCTAAGGTGTCTCGGCTAAAGTGTCTTGGCTAAGGTGTCTTGGCTAAGGTGTCTTGGCTAAGGTGTCTTGGCTAAGGTGTCTTTGCTAAGGTGTCTTGGCTAAGGTGTCTTGGCTAAGGTGTCTTGGCTAAGGTGTCTCGGCTAAAGTGTCTTGGCTAAGGTGTCTTGGCTAAGGTGTCTTGGCTAAGGTGTCTTGGCTAAGGTGTCTTGGCTAATGTGTCTCGGCTGAGGTGTCTTGGCTAAGGTGTCTTGGCTAAGGTGTCTTGGCTAAAGTGTCTTGGCTAAGGTGTCTTGGCTAAGGTGTCTTGGCTAAGGTGTCTTGGCTAATGTGTCTCGGCTGAGGTGTCTTGGCTAAGGTGTCTTGGCTAAGGTGTCTTGGCTAAAGTGTCTTGGCTAAGGTGTCTTGGCTAAAGTGTCTTGGCTAAGGTGTCTTGGCTAAAGTGTCTTGGCTTAGGTGTCTTGGCTAATGTGTCTCGGCTAAGGTGTCTTGGCTAAGGTGTCTTGGCTAATGTGTCTTGGCTAAAGTGTCTTGGCTAAGGTGTCTTGGCTAATGTGTCTCGGCTAAAGTGTCTTGACTAAGGTGTCTTGGCTAAGGTGTCTTGGCTAATGTGTCTTGGCTAAGGTGTCTAAGCTAAGGTGTCTTGGCTAATGTGTTTTGGCTAAGGTGTCTTGGCTAATGTGTCTTGGCTAAGGTGTCTTGGCTAAGGTGTCTTGGCTAAGGTGTCTTGGCTATTGTGTCTTGGCTAAAGTGTCTTGGCTAAGGTGTCTTGGCTAATGTGTCTCGGCTAAGGTGTCTTGGCTAAGGTGTCTTGGCTAATGTGTCTTGGCTAATGTGTCTCGGCTAATGTGTCTTGGCTAAGGTGTCTTGGCTTAGGTGTCTTGGCTAATGTGTCTTGGCTAAGGTGTCTAAGCTAAGGTGTCTTGGCTAATGTGTTTTGGCTAAGGTGTCTTGGCTAATGTGTCTTGGCTAAGGTGTCTTGGCTAAGGTGTCTTGGCTAAGGTGTCTTGGCTAATGTGTCTTGGCTAAGGTGTCTAAGCTAAGGTGTCTTGGCTTATGTGTTTTGGCTAAGGTGTCTTGGCTAATGTGTCTTGGCTAAGGTGTCTTGGCTAAGGTGTCTCGGCTAAGGTGTCTTGGCTATTGTGTCTTGGCTAAGGTGTCTTGGCTAAGGTGTCTTGGCTAATGTGTCTCGGCTAAGGTGTCTTGGCTAAGGTGTCTTGGCTAATGTGTCTTGGCTAAGGTGTCTTGGCTAAGGTGTCTTGGCTAATGTGTCTTGGCTAAAGTGTCTTGGCTTAGGTGTCTTGGCTAATGTGTCTCGGCTAAGGAGTCTTGGCTAATGTGTCTTGGCTAAGGTGTCTAAGCTAAGGTGTCTTGGCTAATGTGTTTTGGCTAAGGTGTCTTGGCTAATGTGTCTTGGCTAAGGTGTCTTGGCTAATGTGTCTTGGCTAAAGTGTCTTGGCTTAGGTGTCTTGGCTAATGTGTCTCGGCTAAGGTGTCTTGGCTAAGGTGTCTTGGCTAATGTGTCTTGGCTAAAGTGTCTTGGCTAAGGTGTCTTGGCTAATGTGTCTCGGCTAAAGTGTCTTGACTAAGGTGTCTTGGCTAAGGTGTCTTGGCTAATGTGTCTTGGCTAAGGTGTCTAAGCTAAGGTGTCTTGGCTAATGTGTTTTGGCTAAGGTGTCTTGGCTAATGTGTCTTGGCTAAGGTGTTTTGGCTAAGGTGTCTTGGCTAAGGTGTCTTGGCTATTGTGTCTTGGCTAAAGTGTCTTGGCTAAGGTGTCTTGGCTAATGTGTCTCGGCTAAGGTGTCTTGGCTAAGGTGTCTTGGCTAATGTGTCTTGGCTAATGTGTCTCGGCTAATGTGTCTTGGCTAAGGTGTCTTGGCTTAGGTGTCTTGGCTAATGTGTCTTAGCTAATGTGTCTCGGCTAAAGTGTCTTGGCTAAGGTGTCTTGGCTAAAGTGTCTTGGCTAAGGTGTCTTGGCTAAGGTGTCTTGGCTAAGGTGTCTTGGCTAAAGTGTCTTGGCTAAGGTGTCTTGGCTAAGGTGTCTTGGCCAAGGTGTCTTGGCTAAAGTGTCTTGGCTAATGTGTCTTGGCTAAGGTGTCTTGGCTTAGGTGTCTTGGCTAAGGTGTCTTGGCTAATGTGTCTTGGCTAATGTGTCTCGGCTAAGGTGTCTTGGCTAAGGTGTCTTGGCTAATGTGTCTTGGCTAAGGTGTCTTGGCTAATGTGTCTTGGCTAAGGTGTCTCGGCTTATGTGTCTTGGCTAATGTGTCTTGGCTAAAGTGTCTTGGCTAAGGTGTCTTGGCTAAAGTGTCTTGGCTAAGGTGTCTTGGCTAAGGTGTCTTGGCTAAGGTGTCTTGGCTAATGTGTCTTGGCTAATGTGTCTTGGCTAAGGTGTCTTGGCTAAGGTGTCTTTGCTAAGGTGTCTTGGCTAAGGTGTCTTGGCTAAGGTGTCTTGGCTAAGGTGTCTTGGCTAAAGTGTCTTGGCTAAGGTGTCTTGGCTAAGGTGTCTTGGCTAAGGTGTCTTGGCTAAGGTGTCTTGGCTAATGTGTCTCGGCTGAGGTGTCTTGGCTAAGGTGTCTTGGCTAAGGTGTCTTGGCTAAAGTGTCTTGGCTAAGGTGTCTTGGCTAAAGTGTCTTGGCTAAGGTGTCTTGGCTAAGGTGTCTTGGCTAAGGTGTCTTGGCTAATGTGTCTTGGCTAATGTGTCTCGGCTAAGGTGTCTTGGCTAATGTGTCTTGGCTAAGGTGTCTTGGCTAAGGTGTCTTGGCTAAGGTGTCTTGGCTAAGGTGTCTTGGCTAAGGTGTCTTGGCTTAGGTGTCTTGGCTAATGTGTCTTGGCTAAGGTGTCTTGGCTAATGTGTCTCGGCTAAGGTGTCTTGGCTAAGGTGTCTTGGCTAATGTGTCTTGGCTAAGGTGTCTTGGCTAAGGTGTCTTGGCTAATGTGTCTTGGCTAAAGTGTCTTGGCTAAGGTGTCTTGGCTAAGGTGTCTTGGCTAAGGTGTCTTGGCTAATGTGTCTTGGCTAAGGTGTCTAAGCTAAGGTGTCTTGGCTTATGTGTTTTGGCTAAGGTGTCTTGGCTAATGTGTCTTGGCTAAGGTGTCTTGGCTAAGGTGTCTCGGCTAAGGTGTCTTGGCTATTGTGTCTTGGCTAAGGTGTCTTGGCTAAGGTGTCTTGGCTAATGTGTCTCGGCTAAGGTGTCTTGGCTAAGGTGTCTTGGCTAATGTGTCTTGGCTAAGGTGTCTTGGCTAAGGTGTCTTGGCTAATGTGTCTTGGCTAAAGTGTCTTGGCTTAGGTGTCTTGGCTAATGTGTCTCGGCTAAGGAGTCTTGGCTAATGTGTCTTGGCTAAGGTGTCTAAGCTAAGGTGTCTTGGCTAATGTGTTTTGGCTAAGGTGTCTTGGCTAATGTGTCTTGGCTAAGGTGTCTTGGCTAATGTGTCTTGGCTAAAGTGTCTTGGCTTAGGTGTCTTGGCTAATGTGTCTCGGCTAAGGTGTCTTGGCTAAGGTGTCTTGGCTAATGTGTCTTGGCTAAAGTGTCTTGGCTAAGGTGTCTTGGCTAATGTGTCTCGGCTAAAGTGTCTTGACTAAGGTGTCTTGGCTAAGGTGTCTTGGCTAATGTGTCTTGGCTAAGGTGTCTAAGCTAAGGTGTCTTGGCTAATGTGTTTTGGCTAAGGTGTCTTGGCTAATGTGTCTTGGCTAAGGTGTCTTGGCTAAGGTGTCTTGGCTAAGGTGTCTTGGCTATTGTGTCTTGGCTAAAGTGTCTTGGCTAAGGTGTCTTGGCTAATGTGTCTCGGCTAAGGTGTCTTGGCTAAGGTGTCTTGGCTAATGTGTCTTGGCTAATGTGTCTCGGCTAATGTGTCTTGGCTAAGGTGTCTTGGCTTAGGTGTCTTGGCTAATGTGTCTTAGCTAATGTGTCTCGGCTAATGTGTCTTGGCTAATGTGTCTCGGCTAATGTGTCTTGGCTAAGGTGTCTTGGCTAAGGTGTCTTGGCTAAGGTGTCTTGGCTAAAGTGTCTTGGCCAAGGTGTCTTGGCTAAAGTGTCTTGGCTAATGTGTCTTGGCTAAGGTGTCTTGGCTTAGGTGTCTTGGCTAAGGTGTCTTGGCTAATGTGTCTTGGCTAATGTGTCTCGGCTAAGGTGTCTTGGCTAAGGTGTCTTGGCTAATGTGTCTTGGCTAAGGTGTCTTGGCTAATGTGTCTTGGCTAAGGTGTCTCGGCTTATGTGTCTTGGCTAATGTGTCTTGGCTAAGGTGTCTTGGCTAATGTGTCTTGGCTTAAGTGTCTTGGCTAAGGTGTCTTGGCTAAGGTGTCTTGGCTAAGGTGTCTTGGCTAATGTGTCTTGGCTAATGTGTCTTGGCTAAGGTGTCTTGGCTAAGGTGTCTTTGCTAAGGTGTCTTGGCTAAGGTGTCTTGGCTAAGGTGTCTTGGCTAAGGTGTCTCGGCTAAAGTGTCTTGGCTAAGGTGTCTTGGCTAATGTGTCTTGGCTAAGGTGTCTTGGCTAATGTGTCTTGGCTAAAGTGTCTTGGCTAAGGTGTCTTGGCTAAGGTGTCTTGGCTAAGGTGTCTTGGCTAATGTGTCTTGGCTAATGTGTCTTGGCTAAGGTGTCTTGGCTAAGGTGTCTTGGCTAAGGTGTCTTGGCTAAGGTGTCTTGGCTAAGGTGTCTCGGCTAAAGTGTCTTGGCTAAGGTGTCTTGGCTAAGGTGTCTTGGCTAAGGTGTCTTGGCTAAGGTGTCTTGGCTAATGTGTCTCGGCTGAGGTGTCTTGGCTAAGGTGTCTTGGCTAAGGTGTCTTGGCTAAAGTGTCTTGGCTAAGGTGTCTTGGCTAAAGTGTCTTGGCTAAGGTGTCTTGGCTAAGGTGTCTTGGCTAAGGTGTCTTGGCTAATGTGTCTTGGCTAATGTGTCTCGGCTAAGGTGTCTTGGCTAATGTGTCTTGGCTAAGGTGTCTTGGCTAAGGTGTCTTGGCTAAGGTGTCTTGGCTAAGGTGTCTTGGCTAAGGTGTCTTGGCTTAGGTGTCTTGGCTAATGTGTCTTGGCTAAGGTGTCTTGGCTAATGTGACTTGGCTAATGTGTCTTGGCTAAGGTGTCTTGGCTAATGTGTCTTGGCTAAGGTGTCTTGGCTAATGTGACTTGGCTAATGTGTCTTGGCTAAGGTGTCTTGGCTAATGTGTCTTGGCTATGGTGTCTTGGCTAAGGTGTCTTGGCTAAGGTGTCTTGGCTAATGTGTCTTCACTAATGTGTCTTGGCTAATGTGTCTTGGCTAAGGTGTCTTGGCTAAGGTGTCTTGGCTAAGGTGTCTTGGCTAATGTGTCTTGGCTAAGGTGTCTTGGCTAAGGTGTCTTGGCTAATGTGTCTTGGCTAAAGTGTCTTGGCTAAGGTGTCTTGGCTAAGGTGTCTTGGCTAATGTGTCTTGGCTAAGGTGTCTTGGCTAATGTGTCTTGGCTAAGGTGTCTCGGCTTATGTGTCTTGGCTAATGTGTCTTGGCTAAAGTGTCTTGGCTAAGGTGTCTTGGCTAAAGTGTCTTGGCTAAGGTGTCTTGGCTAATGTGTCTCGGCTAAAGTGTCTTGGCTAAGGTGTCTTGGCTAAAGTGTCTTCGCTAAGGTGTCTTGGCTAAGGTGTCTTGGCTAAGGTGTCTTGGCTAAGGTGTCTTGGCTAAGGTGTCTTGGTTAAGGTGTCTTGGCTAATGTGTCTTGGCTAAGGTGTCTTGGCTTATGTGTCTTGGCTAATGTGTCTTGGCTAAAGTGTCTTGGCTAAGGTGTCTTGGCTAAAGTGTCTTGGCTAAGGTGTCTTGGCTAAGGTGTCTTGGCTAAGGTGTCTTGGCTAATGTGTCTTGGCTAATGTGTCTCGGCTAAGGTGTCTTGGCTAATGTGTCTCGGCTAAAGTGTCTTGGCTAATGTGTCTTGGCTAAAGTGTCTTGGCTAAGGTGTCTTGGCTAAGGTGTCTTGGCTAAGGTGTCTTGGCTAAGGTGTCTTGGTTAAGGTGTCTTGGCTAATGTGTCTTGGCTAAGGTGTCTCGGCTTATGTGTCTTGGCTAATGTGTCTTGGCTAAAGTGTCTTGGCTAAGGTGTCTTGGCTAAAGTGTCTTGGCTAAGGTGTCTTGGCTAAGGTGTCTTGGCTAAGGTGTCTTGGCTAATGTGTCTTGGCTAATGTGTCTCGGCTAAGGTGTCTTGGCTAATGTGTCTTGGCTAAGGTGTCTTGGCTAAGGTGTCTTGGCTAAGGTGTCTTGGCTAAGGTGTCTTGGCTAAGGTGTCTTGGCTTAGGTGTCTTGGCTAATGTGTCTTGGCTAAGGTGTCTTGGCTAATGTGACTTGGCTAATGTGTCTTGGCTAAGGTGTCTTGGCTAATGTGTCTTGGCTATGGTGTCTTGGCTAAGGTGTCTTGGCTAAGGTGTCTTGGCTAATGTGTCTTCACTAATGTGTCTTGGCTAATGTGTCTTGGCTAATGTGTCTCGGCTAAGGTGTCTTGGCTAAGGTGTCTTGGCTAATGTGTCTTGGCTAAGGTGTCTTGGCTAAGGTGTCTTGGCTAATGTGTCTTGGCTAAAGTGTCTTGGCTAAGGTGTCTTGGCTAAGGTGTCTTGGCTAATGTGTCTTGGCTAAGGTGTCTTGGCTAATGTGTCTTGGCTAAGGTGTCTCGGCTTATGTGTCTTGGCTAATGTGTCTTGGCTAAAGTGTCTTGGCTAAGGTGTCTTGGCTAAAGTGTCTTGGCTAAGGTGTCTTGGCTAATGTGTCTCGGCTAAAGTGTCTTGGCTAAGGTGTCTTGGCTAAAGTGTCTTCGCTAAGGTGTCTTGGCTAAGGTGTCTTGGCTAAGGTGTCTTGGCTAAGGTGTCTTGGCTAAGGTGTCTTGGTTAAGGTGTCTTGGCTAATGTGTCTTGGCTAAGGTGTCTTGGCTAAGGTGTCTTGGCTAAGGTGTCTTGGCTAAGGTGTCTTGGCTAAGGTGTCTTGGCTAATGTGTCTCGGCTGAGGTGTCTTGGCTTAAGTGTCTTGGCTAATGTGTCTCGGCTAAGGTGTCTTGGCTAATGTGTCTTGGCTAAGGTGTCTTGGCTAAGGTGTCTTGGCTAAGGTGTCTTGGCTAAGGTGTCTTGGCTAAGGTGTCTTGGCTAAGGTGTCTTGGCTTAGGTGTCTTGGCTAATGTGTCTTGGCTAAGGTGTCTTGGCTAATGTGTCTCGGCTAAGGTGTCTTGGCTAAGGTGTCTTGGCTAATGTGTCTTGGCTAAGGTGTCTTGGCTAAGGTGTCTTGGCTAATGTGTCTTGGCTAAAGTGTCTTGGCTTAGGTGTCTTGGCTAATGTGTCTCGGCTAAGGTGTCTTGGCTAAGGTGTCTTGGCTAATGTGTCTTGGCTAAAGTGTCTTGGCTAAGGTGTCTTGGCTAATGTGTCTCGGCTAAAGTGTCTTGGCTAAGGTGTCTTGGCTAAGGTGTCTTGGCTAATGTGTCTTGGCTAAGGTGTCTAAGCTAATGTGTCTTGGCTAATGTATTTTGGCTAAGGTGTCTTGGCTAATGTGTCTTGGCTAAGGTGTCTTGGCTAAGGTGTCTTGGCTAAAGTGTCTTGGCTTAGGTGTCTTGGCTAATGTGTCTCGGCTAAGGTGTCTCGGCTAAGGTGTCTTGGCTAATGTGTCTTGGCTAAAGTGTCTTGGCTAAGGTGTCTTGGCTAATGTGTCTCGGCTAAAGTGTCTTGGCTAAGATGTCTTGGCTAAGGTGTCTTGGCTAATGTGTCTTGGCTAAGGTGTCTAAGCTAAGGTGTCTTGGCTAATGTGTTTTGGCTAAGGTGTCTTGGCTAATGTGTCTTGGCTAAGGTGTCTTGGCTAAGGTGTCTTGGCTAAGGTGTCTTGGCTATTGTGTCTTGGCTAAAGTGTCTTGGCTAATGTGTCTTGGCTAAAGTGTCTTGGCTAAGGTGTCTTGGCTAATGTGTCTCGGCTAAAGTGTCTTGGCTAAGATGTCTTGGCTAAGGTGTCTTGGCTAATGTGTCTCGGCTAAAGTGTCTTGGCTAAGATGTCTTGGCTAAGGTGTCTTGGCTAATGTGTCTTGGCTAAGGTGTCTAAGCTAAGGTGTCTTGGCTAATGTGTTTTGGCTAAGGTGTCTTGGCTAATGTGTCTTGGCTAAGGTGTCTTGGCTAAGGTGTCTTGGCTAAGGTGTCTTGGCTATTGTGTCTTGGCTAAAGTGTCTTGGCTAAGGTGTCTTGGCTAATGTGTCTCGGCTAAGGTGTCTTGGCTAATGTGTTTTGGCTAAGGTGTCTTGGCTAAAGTGTCTTGGCTAAGGTGTCTTGGCTAAAGTGTCTTGGCTAAGGTGTCTTGGCTAAGGTGTCTTGGCTAAAGTGTCTTGGCTAAGGTGTCTTGGCTAAGGTGTCTTGGCTAAGGTGTCTTGGCTAATGTGTCTTGGCTAAGGTGTCTGGGCTAAGGTGTCTTGGCTAAGGTGTCTTGGCTAAGGTGTCTTGGCTAAGGTGTCTTGGCTAATGTGTCTCGGCTGAGGTGTCTTGGCTAAAGTGTCTTGGCTAATGTGTCTCGGCTAAGGTGTCTTGGCTAATGTGTCTTGGCTAAGGTGTCTTGGCTAAGGTGTCTTGGCTAAGGTGTCTTGGCTAAGGTGTCTTGGCTTAGGTGTCTTGGCTAATGTGTCTTGGCTAAGGTGTCTTGGCTAATGTGTCTCGGCTAAGGTGTCTTGGCTAAGGTGTCTTGGCTAATGTGTCTTGGCTAAGGTGTCTTGGCTAAGGTGTCTTGGCTAATATGTCTTGGCTAAAGTGTCTTGGCTTAGGTGTCTTGGCTAATGTGTCTCGGCTAAGGTGTCTTGGCTAAGGTGTCTTGGCTAATGTGTCTTGGCTAAAGTGTCTTGGCTAAGGTGTCTTGGCTAATGTGTCTCGGCTAAAGTGTCTTGGCTAAGGTGTCTTGGCTAAGGTGTCTTGGCTAATGTGTCTTGGCTAAGGTGTCTAAGCTAAGGTGTCTTGGCTAATGTGTTTTGGCTAAGGTGTCTTGGCTAAGGTGTCTTGGCTAAGGTGTCTTGGCTAATGTGTCTTGGCTAAGGTGTCTTGGCTAAGGTGTCTTGGCTAAGGTGTCTTGGCTAAGGTGTCTTGGCTAAGGTGTCTTGGCTAAAGTGTCTTGGCTAAGGTGTCTTGGCTAAGGTGTCTTGGCTAAGGTGTCTTGGCTAAGTTGTCTCGGCTTATGTGTCTTGGCTAATGTGTCTTGGCTAAAGTGTCTTGGCTAAGGTGTCTTGGCTAAAGTGTCTTGGCTAAGGTGTCTTGGCTAATGTGTCTCGGCTAAAGTGTCTTGGCTAAGGTGTCTTGGCTAAGGTGTCTTGGCTAAAGTGTCTTGGCTAAGGTGTCTTGGCTAAAGTGTCTTGGCTAAGGTGTCTTGGCTAAGGTGTCTTGGCTAAGGTGTCTTGGCTAATGTGTCTTGGCTAAGGTGTCTTGGCTAAGGTGTCTTGGCTAAGGTGTCTTGGCTAAGGTGTCTTGGCTAAGGTGTCTTGGCTAATGTGTCTCGGCTGAGGTGTCTTGGCTAAAGTGTCTTGGCTAATGTGTCTCGGCTAAGGTGTCTTGGCTAATGTGTCTTGGCTAAGGTGTCTTGGCTAAGGTGTCTTGGCTAAGGTGTCTTGGCTAAGGTGTCTTGGCTAAGGTGTCTTGGCTAAGGTGTCTTGGCTAAGGTGTCTTGGCTAAGGTGTCTTGGCTAAGGTGTCTTGGCTTAGGTGTCTTGGCTAATGTGTCTTGGCTAAGGTGTCTTGGCTAATGTGTCTCGGCTAAGGTGTCTTGGCTAAGGTGTCTTGGCTAATGTGTCTTGGCTAAGGTGTCTAAGCTAAGGTGTCTTGGCTAATGTGTTTTGGCTAAGGTGTCTTGGCTAAGGTGTCTTGGCTAAGGTGTCTTGGCTAATGTGTCTTGGCTAAGGTGTCTTGGCTAAGGTGTCTTGGCTAAGGTGTCTTGGCTAATGTGTCTTGGCTAAGGTGTCTAAGCTAAGGTGTCTTGGCTAATGTGTTTTGGCTAATGTGTCTTGGCTAATGTTTCTTGGCTAAGGTGTCTTGGCTAAAGTGTCTTGGCTTAGGTGTCTTGGCTAATGTGTCTCGGCTAAGGTGTCTTGGCTAAGGTGTCTTGGCTAATGTGTCTTGGCTAAAGTGTCTTGGCTAAGGTGTCTTGGCTAATGTGTCTCGGCTAAAGTGTCTTGGCTAAGGTGTCTTGGCTAAGGTGTCTTGGCTAATGTGTCTTGGCTAAGGTGTCTAAGCTAAGGTGTCTTTGCTAATGTGTTTTGGCTAAGGTGTCTTGGCTAATGTGTCTTGGCTAAGGTGTCTTGGCTAAGGTGTCTTGGCTAAGGTGTCTTGGCTATTGTGTCTTGGCTAAGGTGTCTTGGCTAAGGTGTCTTGGCTAATGTGTCTCGGCTAAGGTGTCTTGGCTAAGGTGTCTTGGCTAATGTGTCTTGGCTAAGGTGTCTTGGCTAAGGTGTCTTGGCTAATGTGTCTTGGCTAAAGTGTCTTGGCTAATGTGTCTTGGCTAATGTGTTTTGGCTAAGGTGTCTTGGCTAATGTGTCTTTTCTAAGGTGTCTTGGCTAAGGTGTCTTGGCTAAGGTGTCTTGGCTAAGGTGTCTTGGCTATTGCGTCTTGGCTAAGGTGTCTTGGCTAAGGTGTCTTGGCTAATGTGTCTCGGCTAAGGTGTCTTGGCTAAGGTGTCTTGGCTAATGTGTCTTGGCTAAGGTGTCTTGGCTAAAGTGTCTTGGCTAATGTGTCTTGGCTAAGGTGTCTTGGCTAATGTGTCTCGGCTAAGGTGTCTTGGCTAAGGTGTCTTGGCTAATGTGTCTTGGCTAAGGTGTCTTGGCTAAGGTGTCTTGGCTAATGTGTCTCGGCTAAGGTGCCTTGGCTAAGGTGTCTTGGCTAATGTGTCTTGGCTAAGGTGTCTTGGCTAAGGTGTCTTGGCTAATGTGTCTTGGCTAAAGTGTCTTGGCTTAGGAGTCTTGGCTAATGTGTCTCGGCTAAGGTGTCTTGGCTAAGGTGTCTTGGCTAATGTGTCTTGGCTAAAGTGTCTTGGCTAAGGTGTATTGGCTAATGTGTCGCGGCTAAAGTGTCTTGGCTAAGGTGTCTTGGCTAAGGTGTCTTGGCTAATGTGTCTTGGCTAAGGTGTCTAAGCTAAGGTGTCTTGGCTAATGTGTTTTGGCTTAGGTGTCTTGGCTAATGTGTCTCGGCTAAGGTGTCTTGGCTAAGGTGTCTTGGCTAATGTGTCTTGGCTAAAGTGTCTTGGCTAAGGTGTCTTGGCTAATGTGTCTCGGCTAAAGTGTCTTGGCTAAGGTGTCTTGGCTAAGGTGTCTTGGCTAATGTGTCTTGGCTAAGGTGTCTAAGCTAAGGTATCTTGGCTAATGTGTTTTGGCTAAGGTGTCTTGGCTAATGTGTCTTGGCTAAGGTGTCTTGGCTAAGGTGTCTTAGCTTAGGTGTCTTGGCTATTGTGTCTTGGCTAAGGTGTCTTGGCTAAGGTGTCTTGGCTAATTTGTCTCGGCTAAGGTGTCTTGGCTAAGGTGTCTTGGCTAATGTGTCTTGGCTAAGGTGTCTTGGCTAAGGTGTCTTGGCTAATGTGTCTTGGCTAAAGTGTCTTGGCTTAGGTGTCTTGGCTAATGTGTCTCGGCTAAGGTGTCTTGGCTAAGGTGTTTTGGCTAATGTGTCTTGGCTAAAGTGTCTTGGCTAAGGTGTCTTGGCTAATGTGTCTTGGCTAAGGTGTCTAAGCTAAGGTGTCTTGGCTAATGTGTTTTGGCTAAAGTGTCTTGGCTAAGGTGTCTTGGCTAAGGTGTCTTGGCTAATGTGTCTTGGCTAAGGTGTCTAAGCTAAGGTGTCTTGGCTAATGTGTTTTGGCTAAGGTGTCTTGGCTAATGTGTCTTGGCTAAGGTGTCTTGGCTAAAGTGTCTTGGCTAAAGTGTCTTGGCTTAGAAGTCTTGGCTAATGTGTCTCGGCTAAGGTGTCTTGGCTAAGGTGTCTTGGCTAATGTGTCTTGGCTAAAGTGTCTTGGCTAAGGTGTCTTGGCTAATGTGTCTCGGCTAAAGTGTCTTGGCTAAGGTGTCTTGGCTAAGGTGTCTTGGCTAATGTGTCTTGGCTAAGGTGTCTAAGCTAAGGTGTCTTGGCTAATGTGTTTTGGCTAAGGTGTCTTGGCTAATGTGTCTTGGCTAAGGTGTCTTGGCTAAGGTGTCTTGGCTAAGGTGTCTTGGCTATTGTGTCTTGGCTAAAGTGTCTTGGCTAAGGTGTCTTGGCTAATGTGTCTCGGCTAAGGTGTCTTGGCTAAGGTGTCTTGGCTAATGTGTCTTGGCTAATGTGTCTCGGCTAATGTGTCTTGGCTAAGGTGTCTTGGCTTAGGTGTCTTGGCTAATGTGTTTTGGCTAATGTGTCTCGGCTAAAGTGTCTTGGCTAAGGTGTCTTGGCTAAAGTGTCTTGGCTAAGGTGTCTTGGCTAAGGTGTCTTGGCTAAGGTGTCTTGGCTAAGGTGTCTTGGCTAAGGTGTCTTGGCCAAGGTGTCTTGGCTAAAGTGTCTTGGCTAATGTGTCTTGGCTAAGGTGTCTTGGCTTAGGTGTCTTGGCTAATGTGTCTTGGCTAATGTGTCTTGGCTAATGTGTCTTGGCTAATGTGTCTTGGCTAATGTGTCTCGGCTAAGGTGTCTTGGCTAAGGTGTCTTGGCTAATGTGTCTTGGCTAAGGTGTCTTGGCTAATGTGTCTTGGCTAAGGTGTCTTGGCTAAGGTGTCTTGGCTAATGTGTCTTGGCTAAAGTGTCTTGGCTAAGGTGTCTTGGCTAAAGTGTCTTGGCTAAGGTGTCTTGGCTAAGGTGTCTTGGCTAAGGTGTCTTGGCTAATGTGTCTTGGCTAATGTGTCTTGACTAAGGTGTCTTGGCTAAGGTGTCTTTGCTAAGGTGTCTTGGCTAAGGTGTCTTGGCTAAGGTGTCTTGGCTAAGGTGTCTCGGCTAAAGTGTCTTGGTTAAGGTGTCTTGGCTAAGGTGTCTTGGCTAAGGTGTCTTGGCTAAGGTGTCTTGGCTAATGTGTCTCGGCTGAGGTGTCTTGGCTAAAGTGTCTTGGCTAATGTGTCTCGGCTAAGGTGTCTTGGCTAATGTGTCTTGGCTAAGGTGTCTTGGCTAAGGTGTCTTGGCTAAGGTGTCTTGGCTAAGGTGTCTTGGCTAAGGTGTCTTGGCTTAGGTGTCTTGGCTAATGTGTCTTGGCTAAGGTGTCTTGGCTAAGGTGTCTTGGCTAAGGTGTCTTGGCTAATGTGTCTTGGCTAATGTGTCTTGGCTAAGGTGTCTTGGATAAGGTGTCTTGGCTAATGTGTCTTGGCTAAAGTGTCTTGGCTAAGGTGTCTTGGCTAAAGTGTCTTGGCTAAGGTGTCTTGGCTAAGGTGTCTTGGCTAATGTGTCTTGGCTAAGGTGTCTCGGCTTATGTGTCTTGGCTAATGTGTCTTGGCTAAAGTGTCTTGGCTAAGGTGTCTTGGCTAAAGTGTCTTGGCTAAGGTGTCTTGGCTAATGTGTCTCGGCTAAAGTGTCTTGGCTAAGGTGTCTTGGCTAAAGTGTCTTGGCTAAGGTGTCTTGGCTAAGATGTCTTGGCTAAAGTGTCTTGGCTAAGGTGTCTTGGCTAAGGTGTCTTGGCTAAGGTGTCTTGGCTAATGTGTCTTGGCTAAGGTGTCTTGGCTAAGGTGTCTTGGCTAAGGTGTCTTGGCTAAGGTGTCTTGGCTAAGGTGTCTTGGCTAAGGTGTCTTGGCTAATGTGTCTCGGCTGAGGTGTCTTGGCTAAAGTGTCTTGGCTAATGTGTCTCGGCTAAGGTGTCTTGGCTAATGTGTCTTGGCTAAGGTGTCTTGGCTAAGGTGTCTTGGCTAAGGTGTCTTGGCTAAGGTGTCTTGGCTAAGGTGTCTTGGCTTAGGTGTCTTGGCTAATGTGTCTTGGCTAAGGTGTCTTGGCTAATGTGTCTCGGCTAAGGTGTCTTGGCTAAGGTGTCTTGGCTAATGTGTCTTGGCTAAGGTGTCTTGGCTAAGGTGTCTTGGCTAAGGTGTCTTGGCTAATGTGTCTTGGCTAAAGTGTCTTGGCTTAGGTGTCTTGGCTAATGTGTCTCGGCTAAGGTGTCTTGGCTAATGTGTCTTGGCTAAGGTGTCTAAGCTAAGGTGTCTTGGCTAAGGTGTCTTGGCTAAAGTGTCTTGGCTAAGGTGTCTTGGCTAAGGTGTCTTGGCTAATGTGTCTTGGCTAAGGTGTCTAAGCTAAGGTGTCTTGGCTAATGTGTCTTGGCTAAGGTGTCTTGGCTAAAGTGTCTTGGCTAATGTGTCTCGGCTAAGGTGTCTTGGCTAATGTGTCTTGGCTAAGGTGTCTTGGCTAAGGTGTCTTGGCTAAGGTGTCTTGGCTAATGTGTCTTGGCTAAAGTGTCTTGGCTAAGGTGTCTTGGCTAATGTGTCTCGGCTAAAGTGTCTTGGCTAAGGTGTCTTGGCTAAGGTGTCTTGGCTAATGTGTCTTGGCTAAGGTGTCTAAGCTAAGGTGTCTTGGCTAATGTGTTTTGGCTAAGGTGTCTTGGCTAATGTGTCTTGGCTAAGGTGTCTTGGCTAAGGTGTCTTGGCTAATGTGTCTCGGCTTAGGTGTCTTGGCTAATGTGTCTCGGCTAAGGTGTCTTGGCTAAGGTGTCTTGGCTAATGTGTCTTGGCTAAAGTGTCTTGGCTAAGGTGTCTTGGCTAATGTGTCTCGGCTAAAGTGTCTTGGCTAAGGTGTCTTGGCTAAGGTGTCTTGGCTAATGTGTCTTGGCTAAGGTGTCTAAGCTAAGGTGTCTTGGCTAATGTGTTTTGGCTAAGGTGTCTTGGCTAATGTGTCTTGGCTAAGGTGTCTTGGCTAAGGTGTCTTGGCTAAGGTGTCTTGGCTATTGTGTCTTGGCTAAGGTGTCTTGGCTAAGGTGTCTTGGCTAATGTGTCTCGGCTAAGGTGTCTTGGCTAAGGTGTCTTGGCTAATTTGTCTTGGCTAAGGTGTCTTGGCTAATGTGTCTTGGCTAATGTGTCTTGGCTAAGGTGTCTTGACTTAGGTGTCTTGGCTAATGTGTCTCGGCTAAGGTGTCTTGGCTAAGGTGTCTTGGCTAATGTGTCTTGGCTAAAGTGTCTTGGCTAAGGTGTCTTGGCTAATGTGTCTCGGCTAAAGTGTCTTGGCTAAGGTGTCTTGGCTAATGTGTCTTGGCTAAGGTGTCTAAGCTAAGGTGTCTTGGCTAATGTGTCTTGGCTAAGGTGTCTTGGCTAATGTGTCTTGGCTAAAGTGTCTTGGCTTAGGTGTCTTGGCTAATGTGTCTCGGCTAAGGTGTCTTGGCTAAGGTTTCTTGGCTAATGTGTCTTGGCTAAAGTGTCTTGGCTAAGGTGTCTTGGCTAATGTGTCTCGGCTAAAGTGTCTTGGCTAAGGTGTCTTGGCTAATGTGTCTCGGCTAAGGTGTCTTGGCTAAGGTGTCTTGGCTAATTTGTCTTGGCTAAGGTGTCTTGGCTAATGTGTCTTGGCTAATGTGTCTTGGCTAAGGTGTCTTGACTTAGGTGTCTTTGCTAATGTGTCTCGGCTAAGGTGTCTTGGCTAAGGTGTCTTGGCTAATGTGTCTTGGCTAATGTGTCTTGGCTAATGTGTTTTGGCTAAGGTGTCTTGGCTAATGTGTCTTGGCTAAGGTGTCTTGGCTAAGGTGTCTTGGCTATTGTGTCTTGGCTAAAGTGTCTTGGCTAAGGTGTCTTGGCTAATGTGTCTCGGCTAAGGTGTCTTGGCTAAGGTGTCTTGGCTAATGTGTCTTGGCTAATGTGTCTCGGCTAATGTGTCTTGGCTAAGGTGTCTTGGCTTAGGTGTCTTGGCTAATGTGTCTTGGCTAATGTGTCTCGGCTAAAGTGTCTTGGCTAAGGTGTCTTGGCTAAAGTGTCTTGGCTAAGGTGTCTTGGCTAAGGTGTCTTGGCTAAGGTGTCTTGGCTAAGGTGTCTTGGCTAAGGTGTCTTGGCTAAGGTGTCTTGGCCAAGGTGTCTTGGCTAAAGTGTCTTGGCTAATGTGTCTTGGCTAAGGTGTCTTGGCTTAGGTGTCTTGGCTAATGTGTCTTGGCTAATGTGTCTTGGCTAATGTGTCTTGGCTAATGTGTCTTGGCTAATGTGTCTCGGCTAAGGTGTCTTGGCTAAGGTGTCTTGGCTAATGTGTCTTGGCTAAGGTGTCTTGGCTAATGTGTCTTGGCTAAGGTGTCTCGGCTTATGTGTCTTGGCTAATGTGTCTTGGCTAAAGTGTCTTGGCTAAGGTGTCTTGGCTAAAGTGTCTTGGCTAAGGTGTCTTGGCTAAGGTGTCTTGGCTAAGGTGTCTTGGCTAATGTGTCTTGGCTAATGTGTCTTGGCTAAGGTGTCTTGGCTAAGGTGTCTTGGCTAAGGTGTCTTGGCTAAGGTGTCTCGGCTAAAGTGTCTTGGCTAAGGTGTCTTGGCTAAGGTGTCTTGGCTAAGGTGTCTTGGCTAAGGTGTCTTGGCTAATGTGTCTCGGCTGAGGTGTCTCGGCTAAGGTGTCTTGGCTAAGGTGTCTTGGCTAAGGTGTCTTGGCTAAGGTGTCTTGGCTAAGGTGTCTTGGCTAAGGTGTCTTGGCTAAGGTGTCTTGGCTTAGGTGTCTTGGCTAATGTGTCTTGGCTAATGTGTCTCGGCTAAAGTGTCTTGGCTAAGGTGTCTTGGCTAAAGTGTCTTGGCTAAGGTGTCTCGGCTAATGTGTCTCGGCTAAGGTGTCTTGGCTAAGGTGTCTTGGCTAAGGTGTCTTGGCTAAGGTGTCTTGGCTAAGGTGTCTTGGCTTAGGTGTCTTGGCTTAGGTGTCTTGGCTAATGTGTCTTGGCTAAGGTATCTTGGCTAATGTGTCTCGGCTAAGGTGTCTTGGCTAAGGTGTCTTGGCTAATGTGTCTTGGCTAAGGTGTCTTGGCTAATGTGTCTTGGCTAAAGTGTCTTGGCTTAGGTGTCTTGGCTAATGTGTCTCGGCTAAGGTGTCTTGGCTAAGGTGTCTTGGCTAATGTGTCTTGGCTAAAGTGTCTTGGCTAAGGTGTCTTGGCTAATGTGTCTCGGCTAAAGTGTCTTGGCTAAGGTGTCTTGGCTAAGGTGTCTTGGCTAAGGTGTCTTGGCTAAGGTGTCTTGGCTAAGGTGTCTTGGCTAATGTGTCTTGGCTAAGGTGTCTATGCTAAGGTGTCTTGGCTAATGTGTTTTGGCTAAGGTGTCTTGGCTAATGTGTCTTGGCTAAGGTGTCTTGGCTAAGGTGTCTTGGCTAAGGTGTCTTGGCTATTGTGTCTTGGCTAAAGTGTCTTGGCTAATGTGTCTCGGCTAATGTGTCTCGGCTAAGGTGTCTTGGCTAAGGTGTCTTGGCTAAGGTGTCTTGGCTAATGTGTCTCGGCTAATGTGTCTTGGCTAAGGTGTCTTGGCTTAGGTGTCTTGGCTAATGTGTTTTGGCTAATGTGTCTCGGCTAAAGTGTCTTGGCTAAGGTGTCTTGGCTAAAGTGTCTTTGCTAAGGTGTCTTGGCTAAGGTGTCTTGGCTAAGGTGTCTTCGCTAAGGTGTCTTGGCTAAGGTGTCTTGGCTAAGGTGTCTTGGCTAAGGTGTCTTGGCTAAAGTGTCTTGGCTAAGGTGTCTTGGCTAAGGTGTCTTGGCTAATGTGTCTTGGCTAAGGTGTCTTGGCTAATGTGTCTTGGCTAAGGTGTCTCGGCTTATGTGTCTTGGCTAATGTGTTTTGGCTAATGTGTCTTGGCTAAGGTGTCTTGGCTAATGTGTCTCGGCTAAGGTGTCTTGGCTAAGGTGTCTTGGCTAAGGTGTCTTTGCTAAAGTGTCTTGGCTAAGGTGTCTTGGCTAATGTGTCTTGGCTAAGGTGTCTTGGCTAATGTGTCTTGGCTAATGTGTCTCGGCTAAAGAGTCTTGGCTAAGGTGTCTTGGCTAAAGTGTCTTGGCTAAGGTGTCTTGGCTAAGGTGTCTTGGCTAATGTGTCTTGGCTAAGGTGTCTTGGCTAAGGTGTCTTGGCTAAGGTGTCTTGGCTAATGTGTCTCGGCTAAAGTGTCTTGGCTAATGTGTCTCTGCTAATGTGTCTTGGCTAAGGTGTCTTGGCTAAGGTGTCTTGGCTAATGTGTCTTGGCTAAGGTGTCTTGGCTAATGTGTCTCGGCTAAAGTGTCTTGGCTAAGGTGTCTTGGCTAATGTGTCTTGGCTAAGGTGTCTTGGCTAAGGTGTCTTGGCTAAGGTGTCTTGGCTAAGGTGTCTTGGCTAATGTGTCTCGGCTAAGGTGTCTTGGCTAATGTGTCTTGGCTAATGTGTCTTGGCTAATGTGTCTTGGCTAAGGTGTCTTGGCTAAGGTGTCTTGGCTAATGTGTCTCGGCTAAGGTGTCTTGGCTAAGGTGTCTTGGCTAAGGTGTCTTGGCTAAGGTGTCTTGGCTAAGGTGTCTTGGCTAAGGTGTCTTGGCTAAGGAGTCTTGGCTAAGGTGTCTTGGCTAAGGTGTCTTGGCTAAGGTGTCTTGGCTAATGTGTCTCGGCTAAGGTGTCTTGGCTAAGGTGTCTTGGCTAAGGTGTCTTGGCTAAGGTGTCTTGGCTAAGGTGTCTTGGCTAAGGTGTCTTGGCTAAGGTGTCTTGGCTAAGGTGTCTTGGCTAAGGTGTCTTGGCTAAGGTGTCTTGGCTAAGGTGTCTTGGCTAAGGAGTCTTGGCTAAGGTGTCTTGGCTAATGTGTCTTGGCTAAAGTGTCTTGGCTAATGTGTCTCGGCTAAGGTGTCTTGGCTAATGTGTCTTGGCTAAGGTGTCTTGGCTAATGTGTCTTGGCTAATGTGTCTTGGCTAATGTGTCTTGGCTAATGTGTCTTGGCTAAGGTGTCGTGGCTAAGGTGTCTTGGCTAAGGTGTCTTGGCTAAGGTGTCTTGGCTAAGGTGTCTTGGCTAAGGTGTCTTGGCTTAGGTGTCTTGGCCAAGGTGTCTTGGCTAAGGTGTCTTGGCTAAGGTGTCTTGGCTAAGGTGTCTTGGCTAATGTGTCTTGGCTAAAGTGTCTTGGCTAAGGTGTCTTGGCTAATGTGTCTCGGCCAAAGTGTCTTGGCTAAGGTGTCTTGACTAAGGTGTCTTGGCTAATGTGTCTTGGCTAAGGTGTCTTGGCTAATGTGTCTCGGCTAAGGTGTCTTGGCTAAGGTGTCTTGGCTAATGTGTCTTGGCTAAAGTGTCTTGGCTAAGGTGTCTTGGCTAATGTGTCTCGGCTAAGGTGTCTTGGCTAAGGTGTCTTGGCTAAGGTGTCTTGGCTAAGGTGTCTTGGCTAATGTGTCTTGGCTAATGTGTCTTGGCTAATGTGTTTTGGCTAAGGTGTCTTGGCTAATGTGTCTTGGCTAAGGTGTCTTGGCTAAAGTGTCTTGGCTAAGGTGTCTTGGCTAAGGTGTCTTGGCTAAGGTGTCTTGGCTAAGGTGTCTTGGCTAATGTGTCTTGGCTAAGGTGTCTTGGCTAATGTGTCTTGGCTAATGTGTCTTGGCTAAGGTGTCTTGGCTAATGTGTCTTGGCTAAGGTGTCTTGGCTAAGGTGTCTTGGCTAAGGTGTCTCGGCTAAAGTGTCTTGGCTAAGGTGTCTTAGCTAAGGTGTCTTGGCTAATGTGTTTTGGCTAAGGTGTCTTGGCTAAGGTGTCTTGGCTAAGGTGTCTTGGCTAAGGTGTCTTGGCTAAGGTGTCTTGGCTAATGTGTCTTGGCTAAGGTGTCTTGGCTAAGGTGTCTTGGCTAAGGTGTCTTGGCTAATGTGTCTTGGCTAAGGTGTCTTGGCTAATGTGTCTTGGCTAAGGTGTCTTGGCTAAGGTGTCTTGGCTAAGGTGTCTTGGCTAATGTTTCTCGAATAAGGTGTCTTGGCTAAGGTGTCTTGCCTTATGTGTCTCGGCTAAGGTGTCTTGGCTAAGGTGTCTTGGCTAAGGTGTCTTGGCTAATGTGTCTTGGCTAATGTGTCTTGGCTAAAGTGTCTTGGCTAATGTGTCTCGGCTAAGGTGTCTTGGCTAATGTGTCTCGGCTAATGTGTCTTGGCTAAGGTGTCTTGGCTAAGGTGTCTTGGCTAAGGTGTCTTGGCTAAGGTGTCTTGGCTAAGGAGTCTTGGCTAAGGTGTCTTGGCTAATGTGTCTCGGCTAAGGTGTCTTGGCTATGGTGTCTTGGCTAATGTGTCTTGGCTAAGGTGTCTTGGCTCAGGTGTCTTGGGTAATGTGTCTTGGCTGAAGTGTCTTGGCTAATGTGTTTTGGCTAAGGTGTCTTGCCTAAAGTTTCTTGGCTAAGGTGTCTTGGCTAATGTGTCTTGGCTAAGGTGTCTTGGCTAATGTGTCTCGGCTAAGGTGTCTTGGCTAATGTGTCTTGGCTAAGGTGTCTTGGCTAAGGTGTCTTGGCTAAGGTGTCTTGGCTAATGTGTCTCGGCTAAGGTGTCTTGGCTAAGGTGTCTTGGCTAAGGTGTCTTGGCTATTGTGTCTTGGCTAAGGTGTCTTGGCTAATGTGTCTCGGCTAAGGTGTCTTGGCTAATGTGTCTTGGCTACGGTGTCTTGGCTAATGTGTCTTGGCTAATGTGTCTTGGCTAATGTGTCTTGGCTAAGGTGTCTTGGCTAATGTGTCTCGGCTAAGGTGTCTTGGCTAAGGTGTCTTGCCTTATGTGTCTCGGCTAAGGTGTCTTGGCTAAGGTGTCTTGGCTAAGGTGTCTTGGCTAATGTGTCCTGGCTAAAGTGTCTTGGCTAAGGTGTCTTGGCTAATGTGTCTCGGCTAAGGTGTCTCGGCTAAGGTGTCTCGGCTAATGTGTCTTGGCTAAGGTGTCTTAGCTAAGGTGTCTTGGCTAATGTGTTTTGGCTAAGGTGTCTTGGCTAATGTGTCTTGGCTAAGGTGTCTTGGCTAAGGTGTCTTGGCTAAGGTGTCTTGGCTAAGGTGTCTTGGCTAAGGTGTCTTGGCTAAGGTGTCTTGGCTAATGTGTCTCGGCTAAGGTGTCTTGGCTAATGTGTCTCGGCTAAGGTGTCTTGGCTAAGGTGTCTTGCCTTATGTGTCTCGGCTAAGGTGTCTTGGCTAAGGTGTCTTGGCTAAGGTGTCTTGGCTAATGTGTCCTGGCTAAGGTGTCTTGGCTAAGGTGTCTTGCCTTATGTGTCTCGGCTAAGGTGTCTTGGCTAAGGTGTCTTGGCTAAGGTGTCTTGGCTAATGTGTCTTGGCTAAGGTGTCTTAGCTAAGGTGTCTTGGCTAATGTGTTTTGGCTAAGGTGTCTTGGCTAAGGTGTCTTGGCTAAGGTGTCTTGCCTAAAGATTCTTGGCTAAGGTGTCTTTGCTAATGTGTCTTGGCTAAGGTGTCTTGGCTAATGTGTCTCGGCTAAGGTGTCTTGGCTAATGTGTCTCGGCTAAGGTGTCTTGGCTAAGGTGTCTTGCCTTATGTGTCTCGGCTAAGGTGTCTTGGCTAAGGTGTCTTGGCTAAGGTGTCTTGGCTAATGTGTCCTGGCTAATGTGTCTTGGCTAAGGTGTCTTGGCTAATGTGTCTCGGCTAAGGTGTCTCGGCTAAGGTGTCTCGGCTAATGTGTCTTGGCTAAGGTGTCTTAGCTAAGGTGTCTTGGCTAATGTGTTTTGGCTAAGGTGTCTTGGCTAATGTGTCTTGGCTAAGGTGTCTTGGCTAAGGTGTCTTGGCTAAGGTGTCTTGGCTAAGGTGTCTTGGCTAAGGTGTCTTGGCTAATGTGTCTCGGCTAAGGTGTCTTGGCTAATGTGTCTCGGCTAAGGTGTCTTGGCTAAGGTGTCTTAGCTAAGGTGTCTTGGCTAATGTGTTTTGGCTAATGTGTCTTGGCTAAGGTGTCTTGGCTAAGGTGTCTTGGCTAAGGTGTCTTGGCTAATGTGTCTCGGCTGAGGTGTCTCGGCTAAGGTGTCTTGGCTAAGGTGTCTTGGCTAAGGTGTCTTGGCTAAGGTGTCTTGGCTAAGGTGTCTTGGCTAAGGTGTCTTGGCTTAGGTGTCTTGGCTAATGTGTCTTGGCTAATGTGTCTCGGCTAAAGTGTCTTGGCTAAGGTGTCTTGGCTAAAGTGTCTTGGCTAAGGTGTCTCGGCTAATGTGTCTCGGCTAAGGTGTCTTGGCTAAGGTGTCTTGGCTAAGGTGTCTTGGCTAAGGTGTCTTGGCTAAGGTGTCTTGGCTTAGGTGTCTTGGCTTAGGTGTCTTGGCTAATGTGTCTTGGCTAAGGTGTCTTGGCTAATGTGTCTCGGCTAAGGTGTCTTGGCTAAGGTGTCTTGGCTAATGTGTCTTGGCTAAGGTGTCTTGGCTAATGTGTCTTGGCTAAAGTGTCTTGGCTTAGGTGTCTTGGCTAATGTGTCTCGGCTAAGGTGTCTTGGCTAAGGTGTCTTGGCTAATGTGTCTTGGCTAAAGTGTCTTGGCTAAGGTGTCTTGGCTAATGTGTCTCGGCTAAAGTGTCTTGGCTAAGGTGTCTTGGCTAAGGTGTCTTGGCTAAGGTGTCTTGGCTAAGGTGTCTTGGCTAAGGTGTCTTGGCTAATGTGTCTTGGCTAAGGTGTCTATGCTAAGGTGTCTTGGCTAATGTGTTTTGGCTAAGGTGTCTTGGCTAATGTGTCTTGGCTAAGGTGTCTTGGCTAAGGTGTCTTGGCTAAGGTGTCTTGGCTATTGTGTCTTGGCTAAAGTGTCTTGGCTAATGTGTCTCGGCTAATGTGTCTCGGCTAAGGTGTCTTGGCTAAGGTGTCTTGGCTAAGGTGTCTTGGCTAATGTGTCTCGGCTAATGTGTCTTGGCTAAGGTGTCTTGGCTTAGGTGTCTTGGCTAATGTGTTTTGGCTAATGTGTCTCGGCTAAAGTGTCTTGGCTAAGGTGTCTTGGCTAAAGTGTCTTTGCTAAGGTGTCTTGGCTAAGGTGTCTTGGCTAAGGTGTCTTCGCTAAGGTGTCTTGGCTAAGGTGTCTTGGCTAAGGTGTCTTGGCTAAGGTGTCTTGGCTAAAGTGTCTTGGCTAAGGTGTCTTGGCTAAGGTGTCTTGGCTAATGTGTCTTGGCTAAGGTGTCTTGGCTAATGTGTCTTGGCTAAGGTGTCTCGGCTTATGTGTCTTGGCTAATGTGTTTTGGCTAATGTGTCTTGGCTAAGGTGTCTTGGCTAATGTGTCTCGGCTAAGGTGTCTTGGCTAAGGTGTCTTGGCTAAGGTGTCTTGGCTAAAGTGTCTTGGCTAAGGTGTCTTGGCTAATGTGTCTTGGCTAAGGTGTCTTGGCTAATGTGTCTTGGCTAATGTGTCTCGGCTAAAGAGTCTTGGCTAAGGTGTCTTGGCTAAAGTGTCTTGGCTAAGGTGTCTTGGCTAAGGTGTCTTGGCTAATGTGTCTTGGCTAAGGTGTCTTGGCTAAGGTGTCTTGGCTAAGGTGTCTTGGCTAATGTGTCTCGGCTAAAGTGTCTTGGCTAATGTGTCTCTGCTAATGTGTCTTGGCTAAGGTGTCTTGGCTAAGGTGTCTTGGCTAATGTGTCTTGGCTAAGGTGTCTTGGCTAATGTGTCTCGGCTAAAGTGTCTTGGCTAAGGTGTCTTGGCTAATGTGTCTTGGCTAAGGTGTCTTGGCTAAGGTGTCTTGGCTAAGGTGTCTTGGCTAAGGTGTCTTGGCTAATGTGTCTCGGCTAAGGTGTCTTGGCTAATGTGTCTTGGCTAATGTGTCTTGGCTAATGTGTCTTGGCTAAGGTGTCTTGGCTAAGGTGTCTTGGCTAATGTGTCTCGGCTAAGGTGTCTTGGCTAAGGTGTCTTGGCTAAGGTGTCTTGGCTAAGGTGTCTTGGCTAAGGTGTCTTGGCTAAGGTGTCTTGGCTAAGGAGTCTTGGCTAAGGTGTCTTGGCTAAGGTGTCTTGGCTAAGGTGTCTTGGCTAATGTGTCTCGGCTAAGGTGTCTTGGCTAAGGTGTCTTGGCTAAGGTGTCTTGGCTAAGGTGTCTTGGCTAAGGTGTCTTGGCTAAGGTGTCTTGGCTAAGGTGTCTTGGCTAAGGTGTCTTGGCTAAGGTGTCTTGGCTAAGGTGTCTTGGCTAAGGTGTCTTGGCTAAGGAGTCTTGGCTAAGGTGTCTTGGCTAATGTGTCTTGGCTAAAGTGTCTTGGCTAATGTGTCTCGGCTAAGGTGTCTTGGCTAATGTGTCTTGGCTAAGGTGTCTTGGCTAATGTGTCTTGGCTAATGTGTCTTGGCTAATGTGTCTTGGCTAATGTGTCTTGGCTAAGGTGTCGTGGCTAAGGTGTCTTGGCTAAGGTGTCTTGGCTAAGGTGTCTTGGCTAAGGTGTCTTGGCTAAGGTGTCTTGGCTTAGGTGTCTTGGCCAAGGTGTCTTGGCTAAGGTGTCTTGGCTAAGGTGTCTTGGCTAAGGTGTCTTGGCTAATGTGTCTTGGCTAAAGTGTCTTGGCTAAGGTGTCTTGGCTAATGTGTCTCGGCCAAAGTGTCTTGGCTAAGGTGTCTTGACTAAGGTGTCTTGGCTAATGTGTCTTGGCTAAGGTGTCTTGGCTAATGTGTCTCGGCTAAGGTGTCTTGGCTAAGGTGTCTTGGCTAATGTGTCTTGGCTAAAGTGTCTTGGCTAAGGTGTCTTGGCTAATGTGTCTCGGCTAAGGTGTCTTGGCTAAGGTGTCTTGGCTAAGGTGTCTTGGCTAAGGTGTCTTGGCTAATGTGTCTTAGCTAAGGTGTCTTGGCTAATGTGTTTTGGCTAAGGTGTCTTGGCTAATGTGTCTTGGCTAAGGTGTCTTGGCTAAAGTGTCTTGGCTAAGGTGTCTTGGCTAAGGTGTCTTGGCTAAGGTGTCTTGGCTAAGGTGTCTTGGCTAATGTGTCTTGGCTAAGGTGTCTTGGCTAATGTGTCTTGGCTAATGTGTCTTGGCTAAGGTGTCTTGGCTAATGTGTCTTGGCTAAGGTGTCTTGGCTAAGGTGTCTTGGCTAAGGTGTCTCGGCTAAAGTGTCTTGGCTAAGGTGTCTTAGCTAAGGTGTCTTGGCTAATGTGTTTTGGCTAAGGTGTCTTGGCTAAGGTGTCTTGGCTAAGGTGTCTTGGCTAAGGTGTCTTGGCTAAGGTGTCTTGGCTAATGTGTCTTGGCTAAGGTGTCTTGGCTAAGGTGTCTTGGCTAAGGTGTCTTGGCTAATGTGTCTTGGCTAAGGTGTCTTGGCTAATGTGTCTTGGCTAAGGTGTCTTGGCTAAGGTGTCTTGGCTAAGGTGTCTTGGCTAATGTTTCTCGAATAAGGTGTCTTGGCTAAGGTGTCTTGCCTTATGTGTCTCGGCTAAGGTGTCTTGGCTAAGGTGTCTTGGCTAAGGTGTCTTGGCTAATGTGTCTTGGCTAATGTGTCTTGGCTAAAGTGTCTTGGCTAATGTGTCTCGGCTAAGGTGTCTTGGCTAATGTGTCTCGGCTAAGGTGTCTTGGCTAAGGTGTCTTGGCTAAGGTGTCTTGGCTAAGGTGTCTTGGCTAAGGTGTCTTGGCTAAGGTGTCTTGGCTAAGGTGTCTTGGCTAATGTGTCTCGGCTAAGGTGTCTTGGCTATGGTGTCTTGGCTAATGTGTCTTGGCTAAGGTGTCTTGGCTAAGGTGTCTTGGGTAATGTGTCTTGGCTGAAGTGTCTTGGCTAATGTGTTTTGGCTAAGGTGTCTTGCCTAAAGTTTCTTGGCTAAGGTGTCTTGGCTAATGTGTCTTGGCTAAGGTGTCTTGGCTAATGTGTCTCGGCTAAGGTGTCTTGGCTAATGTGTCTTGGCTAAGGTGTCTTGGCTAAGGTGTCTTGGCTAAGGTGTCTTGGCTAATGTGTCTCGGCTAAGGTGTCTTGGCTAAGGTGTCTTGGCTAAGGTGTCTTGGCTATTGTGTCTTGGCTAAGGTGTCTTGGCTAATGTGTCTCGGCTAAGGTGTCTTGGCTAATGTGTCTTGGCTACGGTGTCTTGGCTAATGTGTCTTGGCTAATGTGTCTTGGCTAATGTGTCTTGGCTAAGGTGTCTTGGCTAATGTGTCTCGGCTAAGGTGTCTTGGCTAAGGTGTCTTGCCTTATGTGTCTCGGCTAAGGTGTCTTGGCTAAGGTGTCTTGGCTAAGGTGTCTTGGCTAATGTGTCCTGGCTAAAGTGTCTTGGCTAAGGTGTCTTGGCTAATGTGTCTCGACTAAGGTGTCTCGGCTAAGGTGTCTCGGCTAATGTGTCTTGGCTAAGGTGTCTTAGCTAAGGTGTCTTGGCTAATGTGTTTTGGCTAAGGTGTCTTGGCTAATGTGTCTTGGCTAAGGTGTCTTGGCTAAGGTGTCTTGGCTAAGGTGTCTTGGCTAAGGTGTCTTGGCTAAGGTGTCTTGGCTAATGTGTCTCGGCTAAGGTGTCTTGGCTAATGTGTCTCGGCTAAGGTGTCTTGGCTAAGGTGTCTTGCCTTATGTGTCTCGGCTAAGGTGTCTTGGCTAAGGTGTCTTGGCTAAGGTGTCTTGGCTAATGTGTCCTGGCTAAGGTGTCTTGGCTAAGGTGTCTTGCCTTATGTGTCTCGGCTAAGGTGTCTTGGCTAAGGTGTCTTGGCTAAGGTGTCTTGGCTAATGTGTCTTGGCTAAGGTGTCTTAGCTAAGGTGTCTTGGCTAATGTGTTTTGGCTAAGGTGTCTTGGCTAATGTGTCTTGGCTAAGGTGTCTTGCCTAAAGTTTCTTGGCTAAGGTGTCTTGGCTAATGTGTCTTGGCTAAGGTGTCTTGGCTAATGTGTCTCGGCTAAGGTGTCTTGGCTAATGTGTCTCGGCTAAGGTGTCTTGGCTAAGGTGTCTTGCCTTATGTGTCTCGGCTAAGGTGTCTTGGCTAAGGTGTCTTGGCTAAGGTGTCTTGGCTAATGTGTCCTGGCTAATGTGTCTTGGCTAAGGTGTCTTGGCTAATGTGTCTCGGCTAAGGTGTCTCGGCTAAGGTGTCTCGGCTAATGTGTCTTGGCTAAGGTGTCTTAGCTAAGGTGTCTTGGCTAATGTGTTTTGGCTAAGGTGTCTTGGCTAATGTGTCTTGGCTAAGGTGTCTTGGCTAAGGTGTCTTGGCTAAGGTGTCTTGGCTAAGGTGTCTTGGCTAAGGTGTCTTGGCTAATGTGTCTCGGCTAAGGTGTCTTGGCTAAGGTGTCTTAGCTAAGGTGTCTTGGCTAATGTGTTTTGGCTAATGTGTCTTGGCTAAGGTGTCTTGGCTAATGTGTCTCGGCTAAGGTGTCTTGGCTAAGGTGTCTTGGCTAAGGTGTCTTGGCTAATGTGTCTTGGCTAATGTGTCTTGGCTAATGTGTCTCGGCTAATGTGTCTTGGCTACGGTGTCTTGGCTAATGTGTCTTGGCTAATGTGTCTTGGCTAAGGTGTCTTGGCTAATGTGTCTCGGCCAAAGTGTCTTGGCTAAGGTGTCTTGGCTAAGGTGTCTTGGCTAAGGTGTCTTGGCTAATGTGTCCTGGCTAAAGTGTCTTGGCTAAGGTGTCTTGGCTAATGTGTCTCGGCTAAGGTGTCTCGGCTAAGGTGTCTCGGCTAATGTGTCTTGGCTAAGGTGTCTTAGCTAAGGTGTCTTGGCTAATGTGTTTTGGCTAAGGTGTCTTGGCTAATGTGTCTTGGCTAAGGTGTCTTGGCTAATGTGTCTTGGCTAATGTGTCTTGGCTAATGTGTCTTGGCTAAGGTGTCTTGGCTAATGTGTCTTGGCTAATGTGTCTCGGCTAAGGTGTCTTGGCTAATGTGTCTCGGCTAAGGTGTCTTGGCTAAGGTGTCTTAGCTAAGGTGTCTTGGCTAATGTGTTTTGGCTAATGTGTCTTGGCTAAGGTGTCTTGGCTAATGTGTCTCGGCTAAGGTGTCTTGGCTAAGGTGTCTTGGCTAAGGTGTCTTGGCTAATGTGTCTTGGCTAATGTGTCTTGGCTAATGTGTCTCGGCTAAGGTGTCTTGGCTAAGGTGTCTTGGCTAAGGTGTCTTGGCTAATGTGTCTCGGCTAAGGTGTCTTGGCTAAGGTGTCTTGCCTTATGTGTCTCGGCTAAGGTGTCTTGGCTAAGGTGTCTTGGCTAAGGTGTCTTGGCTAATGTGTCTTGGCTAATGTGTCTTGGCTAAAGTGTCTTGGCTAATGTGTCTCGGCTAAGGTGTCTTGGCTAATGTGTCTTGGCTAAGGTGTCTTGGCTAAGGTGTCTTGGCTAAGGTGTCTTGGCTAAGGTGTCTTGGCTAAGGTGTCTTGGCTAATGTGTCTTGGCTAATGTGTCTCGGCTAAAGTGTCTTGGCTAAGGTGTCTTGGCTAAAGTGTCTTGGCTAAGGTGTCTCGGCTAATGTGTCTCGGCTAAGGTGTCTTGGCTAAGGTGTCTTGGCTAAGGTGTCTTGGCTAAGGTGTCTTGGCTAAGGTGTCTTGGCTTAGGTGTCTTGGCTAAGGTGTCTTGGCTAATGTGTCTTGGCTAAGGTGTCTTGGCTAATGTGTCTCGGCTAAGGTGTCTTGGCTAAGGTGTCTTGGCTAATGTGTCTTGGCTAAGGTGTCTTGGCTAATGTGTCTTGGCTAAAGTGTCTTGGCTTAGGTGTCTTGGCTAATGTGTCTCGGCTAAGGTGTCTTGGCTAAGGTGTCTTGGCTAATGTGTCTTGGCTAAAGTGTCTTGGCTAAGGTGTCTTGGCTAATGTGTCTCGGCTAAAGTGTCTTGGCTAAGGTGTCTTGGCTAAGGTGTCTTGGCTAAGATGTCTTGGCTAAGGTGTCTTGGCTAATGTGTCTTGGCTAAGGTGTCTATGCTAAGGTGTCTTGGCTAATGTGTTTTGGCTAAGGTGTCTTGGCTAATGTGTCTTGGCTAAGGTGTCTTGGCTAAGGTGTCTTGGCTAAGGTGTCTTGGCTATTGTGTCTTGGCTAAAGTGTCTTGGCTAATGTGTCTCGGCTAATGTGTCTCGGCTAAGGTGTCTTGGCTAAGGTGTCTTGGCTAAGGTGTCTTGGCTAATGTGTCTCGGCTAATGTGTCTTGGCTAAGGTGTCTTGGCTTAGGTGTCTTGGCTAATGTGTCTTGGCTAATGTGTCTCGGCTAAAGTGTCTTGGCTAAGGTGTCTTGGCTAAAGTGTCTTTGCTAAGGTGTCTTGGCTAAGGTGTCTTGGCTAAGGTGTCTTCGCTAAGGTGTCTTGGCTAAGGTGTCTTGGCTAAGGTGTCTTGGCTAAGGTGTCTTGGCTAAAGTGTCTTGGCTAAGGTGTCTTGGCTAAGGTGTCTTGGCTAATGTGTCTTGGCTAAGGTGTCTTGGCTAATGTGTCTTGGCTAAGGTGTCTCGGCTAATGTGTCTTGGCTAATGTGTCTCGGCTAATGTGTCTTTGCTAATGTGTCTTGGCTAAGGTGTCTTGGCTAATGTGTCTCGGCTAATGTGTCTTGGCTAATGTGTCTTGGCTAAGGTGTCTCGGCTTATGTGTCTTGGCTAATGTGTTTTGGCTAATGTGTCTTGGCTAAGGTGTCTTGGCTAATGTGTCTCGGCTAAGGTGTCTTGGCTAAGGTGTCTTGGCTAAGGTGTCTTGGCTAAAGTGTCTTGGCTAAGGTGTCTTGGCTAATGTGTCTTGGCTAAGGTGTCTTGGCTAATGTGTCTTGGCTAATGTGTCTCGGCTAAAGAGTCTTGGCTAAGGTGTCTTGGCTAAAGTGTCTTGGCTAAGGTGTCTTGGCTAAGGTGTCTTGGCTAATGTGTCTTGGCTAAGGTGTCTTGGCTAAGGTGTCTTGGCTAAGGTGTCTTGGCTAATGTGTCTCGGCTAAAGTGTCTTGGCTAATGTGTCTCTGCTAATGTGTCTTGGCTAAGGTGTCTTGGCTAAGGTGTCTTGGCTAATGTGTCTTGGCTAAGGTGTCTTGGCTAATGTATCTCGGCTAAAGTGTCTTGGCTAAGGTGTCTTGGCTAATGTGTCTTGGCTAAGGTGTCTTGGCTAAGGTGTCTTGGCTAAGGTGTCTTGGCTAAGGTGTCTTGGCTAATGTGTCTCGGCTAAGGTGTCTTGGCTAATGTGTCTTGGCTAATGTGTCTTGGCTAATGTGTCTTGGCTAAGGTGTCTTGGCTAAGGTGTCTTGGCTAATGTGTCTCGGCTAAGGTGTCTTGGCTAAGGTGTCTTGGCTAAGGTGTCTTGGCTAAGGTGTCTTGGCTAAGGTGTCTTGGCTAAGGTGTCTTGGCTAAGGAGTCTTGGCTAAGGTGTCTTGGCTAAGGTGTCTTGGCTAAGGTGTCTTGGCTAATGTGTCTCGGCTAAGGTGTCTTGGCTAAGGTGTCTTGGCTAAGGTGTCTTGGCTAAGGTGTCTTGGCTAAGGTGTCTTGGCTAAGGTGTCTTGGCTAAGGTGTCTTGGCTAAGGTGTCTTGGCTAAGGTGTCTTGGCTAAGGTGTCTTGGCTAAGGTGTCTTGGCTAAGGAGTCTTGGCTAAGGTGTCTTGGCTAATGTGTCTTGGCTAAAGTGTCTTGGCTAATGTGTCTCGGCTAAGGTGTCTTGGCTAATGTGTCTTGGCTAAGGTGTCTTGGCTAATGTGTCTTGGCTAATGTGTCTTGGCTAATGTGTCTTGGCTAATGTGTCTTGGCTAAGGTGTCGTGGCTAAGGTGTCTTGGCTAAGGTGTCTTGGCTAAGGTGTCTTGGCTAAGGTGTCTTGGCTAAGGTGTCTTGGCTTAGGTGTCTTGGCCAAGGTGTCTTGGCTAAGGTGTCTTGGCTAAGGTGTCTTGGCTAAGGTGTCTTGGCTAATGTGTCTTGGCTTAAGTGTCTTGGCTAAGGTGTCTTGGCTAATGTGTCTCGGCCAAAGTGTCTTGGCTAAGGTGTCTTGACTAAGGTGTCTTGGCTAATGTGTCTTGGCTAAGGTGTCTTGGCTAATGTGTCTCGGCTAAGGTGTCTTGGCTAAGGTGTCTTGGCTAATGTGTCTTGGCTAAAGTGTCTTGGCTAAGGTGTCTTGGCTAATGTGTCTCGGCTAAGGTGTCTTGGCTAAGGTGTCTTGGCTAAGGTGTCTTGGCTAAGGTGTCTTGGCTAATGTGTCTTAGCTAAGGTGTCTTGGCTAATGTGTTTTGGCTAAGGTGTCTTGGCTAATGTGTCTTGGCTAAGGTGTCTTGGCTAAAGTGTCTTGGCTAAGGTGTCTTGGCTAAGGTGTCTTGGCTAAGGTGTCTTGGCTAAGGTGTCTTGGCTAATGTGTCTTGGCTAAGGTGTCTTGGCTAATGTGTCTTGGCTAATGTGTCTTGGCTAAGGTGTCTTGGCTAATGTGTTTTTGCTAAGGTGTCTTGGCTAAGGTGTCTTGGCTAAGGTGTCTCGGCTAATGTGTCTTGGCTAAGGTGTCTTAGCTAAGGTGTCTTGGCTAATGTGTTTTGGCTAAGGTGTCTTGGCTAAGGTGTCTTGGCTAAGGTGTCTTGGCTAAGGTGTCTTGGCTAAGGTGTCTTGGCTAATGTGTCTTGGCTAAGGTGTCTTGGCTAAGGTGTCTTGGCTAAGGTGTCTTGGCTAATGTGTCTTGGCTAAGGTGTCTTGGCTAAGGTGTCTTGGCTAAGGTGTCTTGGCTAATGTGTCTCGGCTAAGGTGTCTTGGCTAAGGTGTCTTGCCTTATGTGTCTCGGCTAAGGTGTCTTGGCTAAGGTGTCTTGGCTAATGTGTCTTGGCTAATGTGTCTTGGCTAAAGTGTCTTTGCTAAGGTGTCTCGGCTAAGGTGTCTTGGCTAATGTGTCTCGGCTAAGGTGTCTTGGCTAAGGTGTCTTGGCTAAGGTGTCTTGGCTAAGGTGTCTTGGCTAAGGTGTCTTGGCTAAGGTGTCTTGGCTAAGGTGTCTTGGCTAATGTGTCTCGGCTAAGGTGTCTTGGCTATGGTGTCTTGGCTAATGTGTCTTGGCTAAGGTGTCTTGGCTAAGGTGTCTTGGGTAATGTGTCTTGGCTGAAGTGTCTTGGCTAATGTGTTTTGGCTAAGGTGTCTTGCCTAAAGTTTCTTGGCTAAGGTGTCTTGGCTTATGTGTCTTGGCTAAGGTGTCTTGGCTAAGGTGTCTCGGCTAAGGTGTCTTGGCTAATGTGTCTTGGCTAAGGTGTCTTGGCTAAGGTGTCTTGGCTAAGGTGTCTTGGCTAATGTGTCTCGGCTAAGGTGTCTTGGCTAATGTGTCTTGGCTACGGTGTCTTGGCTAATGTGTCTTGGCTAATGTGTCTTGGCTAAGGTGTCTTGGCTAAGGTGTCTTGGCTAATGTGTCTCGGCTAAGGTGTCTTGGCTAAGGTGTCTTGCCTTATGTGTCTCGGCTAAGGTGTCTTGGCTAAGGTGTCTTGGCTAAGGTGTCTTGGCTAATGTGTCCTGGCTAAAGTGTCTTGGCTAAGGTGTCTTGGCTAATGTGTCTCGGCTAAGGTGTCTCGGCTAAGGTGTCTCGGCTAATGTGTCTTGGCTAAGGTGTCTTAGCTAAGGTGTCTTGGCTAATGTGTTTTGGCTAAGGTGTCTTGGCTAATGTGTCTTGGCTAAGGTGTCTTGGCTAAGGTGTCTTGGCTAAGGTGTCTTGGCTAAGGTGTCTTGGCTAAGGTGTCTTGGCTAATGTGTCTCGGCTAAGGTGTCTTGGCTAATGTGTCTCGGCTAAGGTGTCTTGGCTAAGGTGTCTTGCCTTATGTGTCTCGGCTAAGGTGTCTTGGCTAAGGTGTCTTGGCTAAGGTGTCTTGGCTAATGTGTCCTGGCTAAGGTGTCTTGGCTAAGGTGTCTTGCCTTATGTGTCTCGGCTAAGGTGTCTTGGCTAAGGTGTCTTGGCTAAGGTGTCTTGGCTAATGTGTCTTGGCTAAGGTGTCTTGGCTAAGGTGTCTTGGCTAATGTGTCTTGGCTAAGGTGTCTTGGCTAATGTGTCTTGGCTAAGGTGTCTTGCCTAAAGTTTCTTGGCTAAGGTGTCTTGGCTAATGTGTCTTGGCTAAGGTGTCTTGGCTAATGTGTCTCGGCTAAGGTGTCTTGGCTAATGTGTCTCGGCTAAGGTGTCTTGGCTAAGGTGTCTTGCCTTATGTGTCTCGGCTAAGGTGTCTTGGCTAAGGTGTCTTGGCTAAGGTGTCTTGGCTAATGTGTCCTGGCTAAAGTGTCTTGGCTAAGGTGTCTTCGCTAATGTGTCTCGGCTAAGGTGTCTCGGCTAAGGTGTCTCGGCTAATGTGTCTTGGCTAAGGTGTCTTAGCTAAGGTGTCTTGGCTAATGTGTTTTGGCTAAGGTGTCTTGGCTAATGTGTCTTGGCTAAGGTGTCTTGGCTAAGGTGTCTTGGCTAAGGTGTCTTGGCTAAGGTGTCTTGGCTAAGGTGTCTTGGCTAATGTGTCTCGGCTAAGGTGTCTTGGCTAATGTGTCTCGGCTAAGGTGTCTTGGCTAAGGTGTCTTAGCTAAGGTGTCTTGGCTAATGTGTTTTGGCTAATGTGTCTTGGCTAAGGTGTCTTGGCTAATGTGTCTCGGCTAAGGTGTCTTGGCTAAGGTGTCTTGGCTAAGGTGTCTTGGCTAATGTGTCTTGGCTAATGTGTCTTGGCTAATGTGTCTCGGCTAATGTGTCTTGGCTACGGTGTCTTGGCTAATGTGTCTTGGCTAATGTGTCTTGGCTAAGGTGTCTTGGCTAATGTGTCTCGGCCAAAGTGTCTTGGCTAAGGTGTCTTGGCTAAGGTGTCTTGGCTAAGGTGTCTTGGCTAATGTGTCCTGGCTAATGTGTCTTGGCTAATGTGTCTAGGCTAAGGTGTCTTGGCTAATGTGTCTTGGCTAATGTGTCTCGGCTAAGGTGTCTTGGCTAAGGTGTCTTAGCTAAGGTGTCTTGGCTAATGTGTTTTGGCTAATGTGTCTTGGCTAAGGTGTCTTGGCTAATGTGTCTCGGCTAAGGTGTCTTGGCTAAGGTGTCTTGGCTAAGGTGTCTTGGCTAATGTGTCTTGGCTAATGTGTCTTGGCTAATGTGTCTCGGCTAATGTGTCTTGGCTACGGTGTCTTGGCTAATGTGTCTTGGCTAATGTGTCTTGGCTAAGGTGTCTTGGCTAATGTGTCTCGGCCAAAGTGTCTTGGCTAAGGTGTCTTGGCTAAGGTGTCTTGGCTAAAGTGTCTTGGCTAATGTGTCTTGGCTAAGGTGTCTTGGCTAAGGTTTCTTGGCTAAGGTGTCTTGCCTTATGTGTCTCGGCTAAGGTGTCTTGGCTAAGGTGTCTTGGCTAAGGTGTCTTGGCTAATGTGTCCTGGCTAAGGTGTCTTGGCTAAGGTGTCTTGCCTTATGTGTCTCGGCTAAGGTGTCTTGGCTAAGGTGTCTTGGCTAAGGTGTCTTGGCTAATGTGTCTTGGCTAAGGTGTCTTAGCTAAGGTGTCTTGGCTAAGGTGTCTTGGCTAATGTGTCTTGGCTAAGGTGTCTTGGCTAAGGTGTCTTGGCTAAGGTGTCTTGGCTAAGGTGTCTTGGCTAAGGTGTCTTGGCTAATGTGTCTTGGCTAAGGTGTCTTGGCTAATGTGTCTTGGCTAAGGTGTCTTGGCTAAGGTGTCTTGGCTAAGGTGTCTTGGCTAATGTTTCTCGAATAAGGTGTCTTGGCTAAGGTGTCTTGCCTTATGTGTCTCGGCTAAGGTGTCTTGGCTAAGGTGTCTTGGTTAAGGTGTCTTGGCTAATGTGTCTTGGCTAATGTGTCTTGGCTAATGTGTCTCGGCTAATGTGTCTTGGCTACGGTGTCTTGGCTAATGTGTCTTGGCTAATGTGTCTTGGCTAAGGTGTCTTGGCTAATGTGTCTCGGCCAAAGTGTCTTGGCTAAGGTGTCTTGGCTAAGGTGTCTTGGCTAAAGTGTCTTGGCTAATGTGTCTTGGCTAAGGTGTCTTGGCTAAGGTGTCTTGGCTAAGGTGTCTTGGCTTATGTGTCTCGGCTAAGGTGTCTTGGCTAAGGTGTCTTGGCTAAGGTGTCTTGGCTAATGTGTCCTGGCTAAGGTGTCTTGGCTAAGGTGTCTTGCCTTATGTGTCTCGGCTAAGGTGTCTTGGCTAAGGTGTCTTGGCTAAGGTGTCTTGGCTAATGTGTCTTGGCTAAGGTGTCTTAGCTAAGGTGTCTTGGCTAATGTGTTTTGGCTAAGGTGTCTTGGCTAATGTGTCTTGGCTAAGGTGTCTTGCCTAAAGTTTCTTGGCTAAGGTGTCTTGGCTAATGTGTCTTGGCTAAGGTGTCTTGGCTAATGTGTCTCGGCTAAGGTGTCTTGGCTAATGTGTCTCGGCTAAGGTGTCTTGGCTAAGGTGTCTTGCCTTATGTGTCTCGGCTAAGGTGTCTTGGCTAAGGTGTCTTGGCTAAGGTGTCTTGGCTAATGTGTCCTGGCTAAAGTGTCTTGGCTAAGGTGTCTTGGCTAATGTGTCTCGGCTAAGGTGTCTCGGCTAAGGTGTCTCGGCTAATGTGTCTTGGCTAAGGTGTCTTAGCTAAGGTGTCTTGGCTAATGTGTTTTGGCTAAGGTGTCTTGGCTAATGTGTCTTGGCTAAGGTGTCTTGGCTAAGGTGTCTTGGCTAAGGTGTCTTGGCTAAGGTGTCTTGGCTAAGGTGTCTTGGCTAATGTGTCTCGGCTAAGGTGTCTTGGCTAATGTGTCTCGGCTAAGGTGTCTTGGCTAAGGTGTCTTAGCTAAGGTGTCTTGGCTAATGTGTTTTGGCTAATGTGTCTTGGCTAAGGTGTCTTGGCTTATGTGTCTCGGCTAAGGTGTCTTGGCTAAGGTGTCTTGGCTAAGGTGTCTTGGCTAATGTGTCTTGGCTAATGTGTCTTGGCTAATGTGTCTCGGCTAATGTGTCTTGGCTACGGTGTCTTGGCTAATGTGTCTTGGCTAATGTGTCTTGGCTAAGGTGTCTTGGCTAATGTGTCTCGGCCAAAGTGTCTTGGCTAAGGTGTCTTGGCTAAGGTGTCTTGGCTAAGGTGTCTTGGCTAATGTGTCCTGGCTAAAGTGTCTTGGCTAAGGTGTCTTGGCTAATGTGTCTCGGCTAAGGTGTCTCGGCTAAGGTGTCTCGGCTAATGTGTCTTGGCTAAGGTGTCTTAGCTAAGGTGTCTTGGCTAATGTGTTTTGGCTAAGGTGTCTTGGCTAATGTGTCTTGGCTAAGGTGTCTTGGCTAATGTGTCTTGGCTAATGTGTCTTGGCTAAGGTGTCTTGGCTAATGTGTCTTGGCTAATGTGTCTCGGCTAAGGTGTCTTGGCTAATGTGTCTCGGCTAAGGTGTCTTGGCTAAGGTGTCTTAGCTAAGGTGTCTTGGCTAATGTGTTTTGGCTAATGTGTCTTGGCTAAGGTGTCTTGGCTAATGTGTCTCGGCTAAGGTGTCTTGGCTAAGGTGTCTTGGCTAAGGTGTCTTGGCTAATGTGTCTTGGCTAATGTGTCTTGGCTAATGTGTCTCGGCTAAGGTGTCTTGGCTAAGGTGTCTTGGCTAAGGTGTCTTGGCTAATGTGTCTCGGCTAATATAATCCACTGGAGTGGGATTCACGCGAAGACGCGATATTTTTTAGAAGTTTAAAGGAGACTGAAACGCGGATACGACCGTTCTTGTTGCGTTGTAACTTGTAAGTGTGTTTATTGAAAAATTTCGTTTCTTATATACTAAAAATTAGTTGTGAGAAATGGAGGTAAGAGTGAGATGGGTAATTAGAAAGAGATAGTTTCCTTTTGGATAACGTTGTCCTAGATGCCTTATCCTGGCATATGTTTACATGAGTTCTGGGTAGGCATTCTAAGGCTTACCAATATCTCACACGCATTTCGGTACATGTGGTATCACTTAAGTTGTGTACCCTTGTCTCGTTTTACTTTCCTCGGTTATAGTTTGACCGTATGCAGTTATGCTGCCTTTGCTTATTGCCGGGTAATATGTTTAGTTTCGATTGTCAAGTGCTTCGTCCTTTTTGGACGTTTTATGATATTGCCTGAAACTATGATCATGTTACGTAACGTATGAAGTGGGTAAGGATTTGGGATCTTTTTATGTTAATGTTGCATATGGTCCTTGAGATGCATCGGTATGTAATTGCGCTTACGTTTTCTCATAGAACGTTATTTTGACCTGAAAGCTGAGATTACACACATGGCTTTTCTAGGATGTCAACATGTTAATGTTGGTAGAACATTATTTGACCTGAAAGCTGAGATTAACCACATGTCTTTTCTAGGATGTCAATACGTTTATGTTGCGTAGCTATTTCAAATTCCCTTTCTTACGATAGTTTGGATTCTCACGCGTACGCTTTGAATTTTGTCGCATACGTAACAGTAGATATGAACCTAAGTTGGCCAGGCGATCCCGCGTAGCGTCCTGTTTATTTAGAACGGCGTACCATTCTTTATTCATTTTTCTTCTCGAACTTATTGCCTGTGCTACGTTCGTCTTGATCGACGTCGAGTCTAATCTATGGCTTGTAATTCTCTTAAATGATCATATAATAGTTTGAAATGTATTTGAAAAACGTGAATTAGAACGATTGACCGTTGCGTTCACAACATTCCGGCCCTCGTAAAACTATAAGTTTTACCAAAATACGCAACGTCTTAGCTATGAATAAAATGAGAATGAAAGGTGTAATCTAACTTTTCGTTATTTACCTAATAAAATGCGTGCAATCATTGACGTTCGCAGTTGTTGTTACGCGAAGAGCACTGCGGTTGAAGATATGAAGCTGTAGGAGTCGTCATCTCGTTGTTTGCTGGAGGCGCGACGCTTTTACGCGATGGGAACAGAAACCTCGGTTTTCCGTGGCACGGAATTACCTCAATCGTGTGCGGTTCTTCATTTAGTTGTTCTTCTAGCGGAATGTTGACGTAGTTTTGCGTGCTTGCTTCGTTGGCTGCTTGCTGTCTATGGCCGCGATGAGATAGCAGATTGGTCAAGGAGTCCCAAAAGGATGCAATCAATTGCCATCCTACTCCGTAGATTTCGAATAGAATTCTGCCATTTATTATTGTATCTATTATGAACTTAATGGTTCTTCCACATACATAGATACCGATAGCTGTTGACGTAATGTTTCCGAGCCAAGCTGACCAAGAGACTAGTTTAGACCAGTATTTGTTGAAGGCGTTGTGAATTACCTTTTCTGACACGAGCCCATCGAAGGTAAATCCTTGCAGATTCGGATGTTCGCCGTTGATCATCTTGTGTAGTACTGATGCCGCTATTCTTTTATCTCCTTGTTCGTACACCATATTTTTCATTTTTTGTAGGTTTTCGGCGTCGTAGACACCGCTCTCCATTAGATTCGGCAGTGGCGTATATGTCCAGCTTGTTACGATATCGGTTGTTAGCTGCTGTGGTGCTGTTGTTTCGCGCAAGCGTTGGTCGGTCGTATACCATTTTCCACCGATGGTAAATTTCGCAGGCAGAAGCGGAGTGCAATCCATTTGTATACCTCTTAGTTGTAACATTCTGGTTACTGGAGCTATGAACATTGACCGGTTATCGTATTTTACCGGAATCTCCTGATAGCAGTCTTCTTTGCTTTCGTATGTAACGTAGACTGGCTTACATTCAAGGATGTATAATACTTCTGCTGCTACGACGGCCGTATATCCGGGACGTTTCACCAGGTTTGTGACGAATTCACTAGGATTTAGTCGAGCCAGAGTCAGCTTGGTTTCCAGAAGTGTCTTATCGACTTTGCACATCTCGGTCATTACTGTGAAGCATACATCGTTTAGCTTTTGGCCGAGATAGTTTTCTACCAGAGTGATTTTTGAGTTGAAGTACGTGAATAAGTCGAGGTTTCTTCCGTCGACCGCTTTTCGTTGGAATGGCGATTGATAACCACTTAGCTCGAGGATGAAAATCTTAGGATGGTCGGTGACGTAGCTATTGAAGCCGCATATTTGTGTAGCGTCTCGTGCTCTTATCGAAAACATATGCTCTTTCGAGATTAAGGTGTAGACTGTATTTGCTGCATTTACCTTTGCATTATCGATGGTTTTGTTTACAATACCTTTGTTGCGCGGCGGATTATAGGTTCGACCAAGCGAAGGAAATGGCCACTCTGAACCTTAGCCCCAACCGTCAACCGATGGGGAGCGAACTCGAACGCTGTTGATGATCCCGTCTCCCAAGTCGAAATGACAAACCTCTCCGCTAGTTGTTCTTCGCGATCGAGAACCTATGCCGCAAGAGGGGGGAGTTGGGTTGCCAACACTTCGAGCCGTCCCTGGGTGAACTGAAACCTGGAAGCTTGAAAGCTGAAGCAAGACTCTCTAGTTCTGGTTTGCAATTAATTTATTTCGAGTGCGAGCACTCCTTATATACTCAAGAATTGGTTTACAAGCTTAACTTAACTTATTATTATTTTACTTACTTACTTCCTATTTGTTACTTACTTCCTATTTGTTATTTACTTCCTATAAACGTAACTGAACCTGCACCTGAACGTAGTAACCCTAACCTACTTACGACGACGTACTAGAACGGCCATACCTCGCGTACGCCGACGGCTAGCGCTTCCGCGGTGCAGAATGTTTTGGAAAGCGTCAGCGCTTCTGTGGCGTTAGGAATGTTTTGTAAGCAACCTACATGAAAGGTGGCTTACGCCGTTCTTGCGCACGTCGTGTGTTACCAAAAAACGCTACGTTTGAGCTTTTTTGCAACGAACCGTTTATGCGCGCGTTGGGCACGCAACATTCTCCCCCTCGTAATTCGATCCTAGGATTACCTTATTTCGCTGCTTAAACGGTGGTTTGAACTTGGGTTTGGGTTGTTCCGTTGGGTTAGGTGATGGTTCCGCGATTACTTCTATTTCTAACTGTTCGATAGGCACGTCTTGTTTGTTTCTTCTCCTGTAGAACGTTACCCCGACGGTAACTCCTACTAAGATCAACAAAACATTAAATGAAATCGCAATAGCGAGAGCGTAGTGTTCAGTTGGAATTAGCGTTTGACCTAATGGCTCTTGGGTTTGATTATTTTGGAAGAAGAGTTTTTTCTTTCTTCCTCTTATAATCGTAGCTCTTACTTCCTTGCTGTCCGTTTTAATCGCACAATCATTTCCTAAGTTCACTATGCCGGCCATGTTTGATAGTTTTACCTTTTGTCCCTTGCATGTTAGAACAACCTTGGTCAGATCGTCTACGTAGTACAACACGGAATTGGATTCGTGCATGCGTATGAGTTCAGAGTAAGGCTTCGATATCTTCGTAGTCTCGCATTTGACCCCATTCGACATGAAAAGTTTCCCAGATACGCATGTCTCCTGACTGTCCAAAACTGGCTGAGAAGTCAGAAAATGTGTCTGGTTTATTTTCTCAAGAGTTTGAGGAACAAAATGCTGCTTTGATTCACTAGCAGCAATCAAAGCGTTTTCAAAAACGGCAATTGTTCTATCTCTTTCATCCGGCACTGCGTATGCCCGAAATTCTTCGTACACTGTTCTTTCGACAATAGTTACTGTGGTGGAAATGATTATACGATTTTCCATTTCCTCAATTTCAATTGATGTTAAATTTTTGAGAATCATAACATCTGTAGAAAGTTCTTCTTCGACATGGGAATAGATTTTAGCAAGATCACTAGGAGCTATAGGTTCCGTTCTCAGTAGGTCGTACTTTCGAATGATACTGTCAACCAACTGATGGGCCAATAGGGTGTGCTGGATGATACCTATCCTAACATGAGCACGTTTGATCTCGTCATTAGCTAGCGCGATTTCCCTATCTAGTGTGGCGGTGCGATTGGCAAAATCTCCAGCGATCCTAACCGTTTTTTCGCTGATCGCATCGAGGGTACCGAACAGTTTCTTATTTTTAAGCTCTTCGACTGTTTGCATGCGATGCAATTCATCTTCTACGTCGTCTCCACCGAATATCATTCCTTTTATCATCCCTAACAATCCGCCGCTCCGTTTGACCCTACGCGATCCACGTGCTACGTACCAGATCTCACGTTCAGCAGCTATCGTCTGTTGGCGTATCATGGCCACCGAATCGTGTAGGGCATGATCGACGGAAGGTTGACTTCGTACATTGTCGCGGAGCCTCTCCAATTCGAATCGTACCTTGTGCAGCCTGCTGATGTCCTGCCGTGGTTGAACGTCCGTCTCGAAAGTTCTCAGTACTTCTCCACGCTGCACCAGACAGGTTCCAAGATGAGTAAACACGAGTCCTCCTTGGGTGATTGGCTGTACATCGTATGCGAGGGATGAACATAAGACGCTGAGGATTGTTGTGGTTAATAACAATTTCGTGGCCCATGAGCATGGGGCGATGCGTCGTTTCGGCGGGGGGTGGTGTTGAATAGAATCCTTATCACTGACGTCTCGTCCTCTTTTTATTGGCGGTTTATGCCTTGCCCATAAGTGTGACAAGAGATGTTCTTTCTGGCGTACATCCACTGCCGCGACTTTTACTGCTGGTCTTGTCAGTACAGTCTCTCCAACTTGTATTTCCACTGAGCGAACCTGGCCGTCTGTCGCCTCAAAAGTTTTAAGTACTCGTCCCTTTAGCCACTTTCCGGGAGGCGCGTTGTCGTCGGTAAGGACGACGACGTCATTTACTTTTAATGGGTCGATCTTATCCGTCCATTTGTTGCGCCGGATAAGGGTAGGAAGATATTCCTTCTTCCATCGATCCCAATATATTTTGGCGTGGTGTTGCACCAACTTCCACTGCTTCCGATTTACACCTGACGGAACGTCTGCGAAAGGAGGTACTTCGTCCACTGCTCTGCCAATTAGGAAGTGGAATGGCGTTAACACTTCATCTTCCATACACGTTACCGGAATGTCAGTTAAAGGTCTCGAATTCAACATAGCTTCAATCTGAATTAACGTGGCGCGCAAGGTTTCGGGTGTTGGTTTTCGGAGGTTCCATTGTTCGAACATGAATCTAAGGGCCTTTTTGATTGTTTGGATCAATCGTTCCCATGATCCTCCGAAGTGTGGTGCTGCGGGTGGATTGAAAGTCCATTGAATGTCGTATTTCAATGCCGCTTCTTTTCCCATTCTGCGATCTATTTCTTGCAACAGCTGGCTCAATTCTTTTTCGGCTCCAACGAAATTGGTACCGTTATCGCTGTACAGGTGTGTTATTTTGCCACGTCGATGTTGGAAGTTCTTCAGACACACTAAGAAGCTATCTGTGTCTAGCTTTTCGGCTACTTCGATATGCACTGCCCTAGTAGACATGCAAGTGAAGATTGCGCCCCATCTTTTCTCGGTAGAACGTCTGACACTTACTTCGATTGGACCGAAGTAGTCGACTCCTGTATGAAGAAATGGAGGCTTGTACGGGTTTGCTCTGAATGCTGGAAGTGGTGCCATCATCGGGGATCGAGGAGCAGCTGTTCGAAGAATGCATCTTTGACAGCATGCTTTAACATTCTTTAACACCGCTCGAAGATTAATTACCCAGAATCTTTGTCGTAGAGCTGTGATTACCACGTTGTCTGCTTGGTGAAGGTTTATTTCATGGTAATGGCGCACGATTAGCTTGACGATTCGGGGCTTTTGAGGAAGAAGATTTGGAGTTCTTGCATCGTTGGTAAGGAATGTGAGATTTTCTAAACGACCTCGCGATCTCATCAGTCCATTTTCATCCAAAAATGGAGCTAGTTTGTTCAGCGAACTTTTACGGCTGACGGCCTCCCCCTTCGTAAGGGACGTCATTTCCTCGGGAAACCCTTCCCATTGGGCTTTTCTGTACAGGGCATTTCTGGTCGAGATCACATCTTGGAGATTTATACTTTTCGTGAAGTTCTTCTTATCTCGCAGATAATCGATGTATTGAATGTCATATAGATCGAATGAGACAATAACTTTTCCCATGATGAATAATGCTCCTCTGGTATTACCGAATTAATTACTCGATGGATAGCTACTACTCGTTTCTCTTCATCAGTAGTAGATATGGGTATCTTTTGCGGCCAATCATCCTCATTGTTCTTCAGGAAGTTTGGTCCGTTGAACCACATAACTTCATCGTTCGAAAGCTTGGTTGCAAGGTCGGCTGGGTTCTGTTTGGAAGGAACCCATCGCCACTGATTTACCGAAGAGGAATCTAAAATTTCACTGATGCGGTGGGCAACAAATTGGTGATACTTCCGATGATTGCTGTTGATCCATGCCAGAACTGTACTAGAATCGCTCCAATATACCGTTCGTTCTACGCCGATTCGAAGCTCCTTCTTAACTGCTTCAGTTAGACGCGTGCCCAGCACTGCAGCTTGCAGCTCCAGACGTGGAATGGAGAGAGTTTTGATTGGAGCAACACGTGATTTACCTGCTACCAGCCTGACGACATATGACGAGCCTGACCACGATCTGGCATACACACATGCAGCAAATGCTTCCTCTGATGCATCGACGAATGTATGAAGTTCCGTTACGTTACAACTGGGAGCCACAATTTGCCGAGGGATACTAACTTGCTCTGCACTGCACACTAGCTTCAACCACTCTTTCCATTTAGCTTCCAGTTTGTTGGGAATGGGCTCGTCCCACGAGTCCGACGCTGTAGTTATAGCTTGCATGAGGATCCTGCCCTGGATAGTTAGGTGACTTATTAAGCCAAGGGGATCGTACATTCTCATGACACAACTTAAAGCCTCTCGTCTTGTAGGATTCTTGTGTACGTCAATATTAGTAAAATTCACTTTGTACATGAAACGATCCGTAGATGTGTGCCATTGAACACCTAATATTTTCTCGAATTCAGCGTTCTTTTCCTCGAAATTCACCACTTCATTTCTTTTCTGCACTCTTTCAATTGGGATCTTGTTCAGTAGTTCGCACTTGTTTGAGGTGAAATTCCGAATGTGGAAACCTCCATTCTGATGCACTTCAATTACTTCACGCACGGTGGTGATAGCTTCATCCAAGGTGTGGAAGCTGTCCAAGTAATCGTCCACGTAATGTTGCCGTATTATGGGGTTAAATGCATAGGGATGTGTCTCCTTATGCTCTTCCGCGTTTGTATTTTTCATTATTTGTGCACAAGCCGGAGAACAAGTCGCTCCGAACGTCATTACCTGCATCACATACGTGTCGGGTTCTCTTTCCTCGATTTACGATTTACGATTTACTGCATTGTTACGTCCATTCGGGAGCTTCGGTTCGTCATGTTTCCATAACAAACCTACTTCGTATCGACCGTTTTCCTTTCTTATGGTCTGTTGAATAATGGCTCTGGCGCGTTCTTCATCATTTAACCTTACCGGTTCAACACATTTTACTCCGAAGTTTTCTATGGAAAAGTACTGTCGAATCATCTGGTTCATGATTTCCTCGTTTTGATGGATCATGAGGTGTTCGGTGTCACCTAGTTCCTGGTCTTCTTCTGTGCCGAAGATTACCCATCCAAGTTTGGTTCGAATTGCCATGGGTTCGTTCGGGCCTCCCATTTTACGCTCGTAGGGAATCATAAGATGACTATGCCTCAGTCCTATAAGAACGGTTGGATATGCGTCTGTAAAGGATGTAACAAGTTTACGTTTCTGAAGCAAGGCGAGATGGGGATAGGCCTTTGCCATTCTTTTGGCATCGATGGTCTGACGTGGAAGTTGTAGGTTATGGATGGTTCGGATTCCATCTAGGAGGAATTCAGCCTTTTCCGAATTGCCCTTTATTTGGCATCGGACTATTCGACTTTCGTCTTCTTGCACATGCAAGTCCCGGGTCCAAGTCATTATGAATGGATTTTTGGGCCCCTGTAGGTTAAGCTTCTCCGCCATGGTCTCTTCAATCAGAGTTAGCGATGATCCACCATCCAGGAAGGCGAAGGTTTTCACGCTGATATTTCCGTTTCGTAAGGTAACAGGAACTATTTGATAGTACACTTGCTGGCTCGATTGAGTAGATTCAAAGGTGTCCGCCTCATTCTTGAGTTCGAATTTATCGATGCAGTTTTCTTTGTCATTCTTCGATTGGAACTTTTCTTGCTGAGTTGACATAGCGGATGGTTGTTGAGTGTGCATTTTTTGTTTCGATGTAGTGGGGTTGCTTGAAGATGGGTTTGGCCAGACAGAAGCATGTTGTTGTTGTTTTTCAAACTTTGCTGACACGGCCGGGTGTTTTGAAGAGCGTTTTGCTGTAGGTGGTGGTTTCTGCTTGGAGAATGCCCGGTCGTTCGTTGATTCATGACGATTATTGGTGACCGATTTCGATTGACCTTGCAGAGTTTTGTTGTTATCCGCCGTGTAGTCACGTGAGTTACGAACTGTCTTGCTTGCAACTTCTATGTTTTCTACTATAGGAGCGGCGGTTCTAACATTTCCTTTTCTTTGATTTTTAAAGTCTCTATGAAAATTAATCGGGTTACGTGTACGGTCGCCTTTGTTTACTAACTGTCGTAAGTTTCTTGCCCAAGGAACCAACCAGTCGCTCAAATCTTCTAACGTTACAACCCTATTACCCTTTTCCACTTCAGTTTTATGTTCCAGCCAGCGAATTTGCTTGTCAGTAGAAAATTTACTGACAAGCTCATTGATCAAACGTTGATCACGAAAATATTCGCTTTTATTTAAAACCTTCATGTTGGTTATTAAATTTTCTAAGGCGTCTGAAAGTTCAGGAATTTTAAATTGGTTATCAATCTTGATCCTTTACACATCTTTCAGCATTTCCTGGTACACTTGGTCTGGCCGACCAAATTGCTCCTCTAATCGCTCCAATATTTTCGGAATATTGTCGGGATCGAGGAAAAGAGATCGTACGGCTCTTTCTGCATCGCCCTTTAAGAAGCGTTGCAGCCGATTGAGATTTTCCAAGGAACTAAATTGAGCTTCCCTGGTCGTCTCGTCGAACGCTTGTTTAAACTTGGGCCAGTCCTTCGACTTTCCGTCGAAGTACGGTAAGTTTAACAGCGTAGATCGCTTCAATTGCGTTTGCCCTTGAAGGGTTGTCTGCTGTAAAGCTTTGACCAATTCCAACATGGTCACATTTTCAGCTGATTTTGATGCATATTTTATGCGATCAGTTGTGCATTTAATGCAAATCCAAGGAGTGTCAACGCCTGGCTTAATCTTCAACTTGGTGCATTTAATATGGAACCAGCGATCACATTCGTCGCAGGCGATCATGTCATCCTCGTCGTCTGGCATAACGCAGAGACGGCAATGGCCATTCTTGTTATCCACGAAAGGAGTTGTCATGATGCAAGCTCAAATTTTCTGAATAGTGTAAAATATCCTAATTTCAACACCTAAAATAGAGCTTGTTTCTCTCTATGTGAGAGATGGGTTAAGCTTCCTGTGAGCTTGTTTCTCTCTATGTGAGAGATGAGGTGAGTTTCCTCTCTGGAGCCACCAATGTTGCGCGGCGGACTACAGGTTCGACCAAGCGAAGGAAATGGCCACTCTGAACCTTAGCCCCAACCGTCAACCGATGGGGAGCGAACTCGAACGCTGTTGATGATCCCGTCTCCCAAGTCGAAATGACAAACCTCTCCGCTAGTTGTTCTTCGCGATCGAGAACCTATGCCGCAAGAGGGGGGAGTTGGGTTGCCAACACTTCGAGCCGTCCCTGGGTGAACTGAAACCTGGAAGCTTGAAAGCTGAAGCAAGACTCTCTAGTTCTGGTTTGCAATTAATTTATTTCGAGTGCGAGCACTCCTTATATACTCAAGAATTGGTTTACAAGCTTAACTTAACTTATTATTATTTTACTTACTTACTTCCTATTTGTTACTTACTTCCTATTTGTTATTTACTTCCTATAAACGTAACTGAACCTGCACCTGAACGTAGTAACCCTAACCTACTTACGACGACGTACTAGAACGGCCATACCTCGCGTACGCCGACGGCTAGCGCTTCCGCGGTGCAGAATGTTTTGGAAAGCGTCAGCGCTTCTGTGGCGTTAGGAATGTTTTGTAAGCAACCTACATGAAAGGTGGCTTACGCCGTTCTTGCGCACGTCGTGTGTTACCAAAAAACGCTACGTTTGAGCTTTTTTGCAACGAACCGTTTATGCGCGCGTTGGGCACGCAACAACCTTCATAAATGATTTCGAAGTCGTTTCGCTCGCATTGGCGCCGCAGGTCCACTTCCCAGGTGAGGTAGCCGTAATCTGGATCTAAACACCAACCCGTTGTATGCGCGCAAACAAGACCACTACGCAGCGTGATTTGATCGTTCTCGAGGTCTGCCGTAGCCACGTAGTCGTATAACCCGATTTCGTACTCGTAGTATACCAACGCGTTTTCCCACGTGTAGCTCGATGTCCGATACGTTCCTCCGCTGCAAGCTGTTCCCTGGATGCTGCCAACGATGAGTGCTTCCCCCCTTGTGGTGTGATTGCGACGCAATTCCCTAACCTTCGTATTGATTGATAAAGCAATTTCTCCTAACATTTGAGCTAGTTTACACTCCTGCGGTGTAAATTCCTTAACGATATATTCATAGCTTCGTTCATAATCTGATATGTGTGAAAAGGCGCCACAATGTTTAATTGACCGTTTAATGATTACTTTACATTGATGAACGTGAACAATAGTTTTTGGGCTTCTTTGTAATACTTGAATGCGTATTTCTTCAGTCGAGACGTTTTTGGATGGCGGAACGCAAGATGCTACGTCCATAAGGGAGTAGCTGGTGATATTTATATCGTTGTTAGCGCAGTCATATGCTATTAAACCCCTTGCGGATTCCCCAATTGCTTGTGCTGAAAGAAACAAAAGTATTAGTATGGCCATGGTAATGGTATTTAATTTAATGAGTTTAGCTTGTGACGGCATCTCTTTTATTTGTACCGCCTCCGGCCCTCGTTTGGAAGCCGACACTTTTGTAGTGTTTGCCATTAACGTGTTTTTATACCAATTGCAGGGTTTGATTTTATTCTTTTTTCCTTTTATACCTGCTCGGCCACGATGCTGATTGCAGGGCGTTTTCGGTTTTTCAAATATCGCGCCTACAAACTCAGGATTTTCGTTTTCTACCGTTTCGACGGTTACGTCTTTCGGCCACTCTTTTCGATCGAGTGTCAAGAACCTTGGCCCTGTTAACCATATTGAAGGTTTCGTTATAACCTTTGTAGCTTCATCTGCTGGATTCAATTCTGATGGTACCCATCTCCATTGATTCATTGTTGTTGTATCGAGAATCTCTCCGATACGATGGGCAACAAACGGTTTGTATTTACGATGAGAGGATTTTATCCATGCCAACGCCGTTTTAGAATCGCTCCAAAATGTTGTTTCGGATGCTTTGATTCTCATTTCACTTTTTACCGTGTCCAGCAGCCTAACCCCTAATAATGCAGCTTGTAATTCTAAACGAGGTATTGATAACATCTTTATTGGTGCCACTCGAGCCTTGGCTGCGAGAATTTGAACGTGCGGTTTACCATTGTCCACGCTTCTGGCGTAGATAACGGCCGCGAACGCCTTATCGGAAGCGTCTACAAAGGTGTGTAGCTCTATTTCCGCTGTGGGCGATTTCATGATCCATCTAGGAATACGAATATGTTTGGTCTGCTCGATGTATTTCAACCAAGTGTTCCATATTACAAATAAATTATCTGAAATTGGTACGTCCCATTCATTCGTTTCTTTATGCACTTCCTGCATAAGAATTTTTCCTTGTATCGTAACGTTGGATATTAATCCTAACGGATCAAAAAAGCTCATGACAAATGATAGTACTTCCCGTTTGGTGGGAGGCCTTAACTTGAGAGACACATCGGCTGGTAGATTATCTAATTTCGAGTGAAATCCGATGTTATCCTTTTTGGTATTCCAGTAAATGCCAAGTATTTTTGATTCCTCATTTTTGCTTTCTAGCACCTTTATGTTATCTTCGTCGATCCTATCACTTGATATGGTATTGAGCAACTCTTTATTATTTGAACAGAATTTGGTAATAAAGAAGCCCCCTTAATCGTGAGCCTTTATAACCTGTTCCACTGTTTCTATTGCCTTGTTTATTGAATTAAAGCTGTCATTATAATCGTCAACGTAATGCTGATGTACGATTGGTGTTAATGCTAGCGGGTATTTATCCTTTAGCCGTTCGGCATTGGAATTTTTTGCAGCCTGTGCGCAGGCTGGTGAGCAGGTAGCGCCAAAGGTCATTACCTGCATGACATAAGTGTCTGGACTGCGATTTTCGCAGTCTCGCCAAAGAAATCTTTGGACGTTTTGATCCTCTTTGCGGATCTTTACCTGGTGAAACATTTCTTTTATGTCACCACAAATGGCATATTTACCTTCACGGAATCTTAAAAGAATTCCGAATAACGAGGTTATGCCATCTGGCCCTGATAATAAGGCCGAATTTAGCGAATGTCCTTTTATTTTCGCCGCTGCGTCAAACACTAATCTTGGTTTGGGCGGGATTTTATTTTTATTTATTACTATAAAGTGTGGTAAATAAAACGTGTTCGACGGCTTTATTTCAGTTTCCCAAGGTTCTAGTTTTCTAGCATAACCCTTTTCTACATAGCTTGCGAAAGTTTTCAATGCCCAGTCCTTTAGTTCTGGATCTCTTTGCAATTTCTTCTCCAAGCTTATGAGTCTTGACATTGCATAGTCAAGGCTAGCGGGAAATTGATGATTATCCTTTTTCCATAACAAACCGACTTCATAACGTTCATCTTTGAGTTTCAAAGTGCTTGCTAGGATTTGTTTTGCCCTTTTTTCTTCTTCCGATTCCGGAAGTTGTCTTATTGGTTTTACACCAAAATCTTCGACTGAAAAATAGTTAGACATCATCTTTTGGATGTCTTCCTGTTCTTGAATGACCATTGAAAAGTTTGTATTTTCTTGATCTGAATTCCTTCCGTAAACAAGCCAACCTAATTTGGTTTTCATAGCAATGGGCTCTCCTTGTTTACCATATCGATGCTTTAGCCCCATTAACAATTGATTATGTTTTATACCGATTACGATTGTCGGCTGTACATTCTCAAACTCATTAATCGGTAAATTTTTCAAATAAGAGTACTTAAGACACAATTCGTTATAGTTTAATGTTTGTATTGGCAACATTAAATTTTTGATTGTCCTAACGTCTTTTAGGATAAAAGTCTTTTTTGATGCACCTCTAATTCTCAAATTAACGCTTTGACTTCCTTCATGGTCGGCCTTCGTACCTTGAGCCCAAACCAGTTGAAGTGGAATATTTTCTCCCGTTAAAGAGAGTTTCCTGGCGATTTTTGCATCTAATAGGGTTAGAGATGAACCCGGATCTAAAAAGGCGTATGTTTTAACGGATTTATCTTTGTTCATCAGTGTTACTGGTAACACTTGATAGTGTGTCGAAGACGGCACTTGTACCTCGTGATGGTTATTAACGGCTTCTTGTTCAACTGCTGGAGTTGTTCCCGAAGGATGAAGCATTTTGTGATGTTTTGATGTACATCCATTAAAACCACACCTTTGTGCGCTTCTACAAGCGTCTATGGCATGATTGTTTGATTTTAAACATCCTGCACAAAGACGTTTGTTTTTTACTATCTGTTGGCGCTCTGTGACATTTTTATTCACTAAGGCGTAACATTTGATAGTTTCATGTGGCTTGTTGCATATTAAGCATTTTGCCTTTGATTTACTAGTTTCCGGTTGGTCGGATCCTAGCTTTTTTGGCTTTGATTTAGCCTCGCCTTTTGACTCATGGATATTAACGTGTCCCCTTTGAGTAAACGATTGTAACGTACTCATAACAGTTGCGGTTTTCGCATAAGGTTTAAGCCATTCGCATAATTCGTCTAATGTTTGATCCCTTAGGCTGACTTTTTCCTTTGTTACATACTTGGCTCTATCGAGTTGTATGTTATAGGGAAGCTTCGACGTTAAATCAAGCACCAATCTATGATCACTGAGATAAGATGGTTCTTCCATGAGTTTAATTGTATGCATTAAATTTTCTAATGCATTTATCAGATCAACGACTATATTCTTTGAATCTTTTTTTAGTCGTTGTAATCCATTTAACAGTTCTAAATAAATTAGATCTGTTCCTCCAAATTTTTCTTCTAACCTTTTAATAATTTCGCCTACGTTTTTAGATTCCATCATAAGCTGTTGAACGTGCCTTAAGGCGTCTCCGTTCAAAGCTTGTCTTAAACGGTTTAGATTTTCTAAATCCGTAAATTTGCCTTCTTCGTTTGTTTTGTCAAACGTTTGTTTGAAGTTTGTCCATTCTTTTGGATCACCTCCAAACTTTGGCAATTGCATCAAGGATTGTCTTCGTAAGAAGGTTTCCATGTGCGATGGACCTTTTCTTTCATCCATCATGGATTTGAAAGCGTTGAAAAATTCTTCCATCTGTTGCTTTTGGTTATCTACCATTTTTCCTTGGTTGATAACCATTTCTTTCATAGTGGTGTCCAAACTGGACTCGTCCATGCTTTCCTTTGTTCTTTCCTCATCCTTTTTTGCATATGCCTCCATCGCAGATTCCATACGTTTCAACTCGTATTTAATCTTTTGGCACTTGGGGCATAACCAGCATTCGGCTGGTGTTGGACTGCGAGTCAGTCTAACGCATTGCAAATGGAACCATCGGTCGCATTCGAAGCATTCCGCCATTGTTTCTTCGGAGGTATCAATACCTTCACATAGGCGGCAGCTACCATTGCGGTTTTTAACAAAGTTGAAAGGCATTTTGGACGAATCTACGATTTCCTTGCCGTGTGATAAGAAATTGACTTACTTGAACAAGCTGATACTTTCCTCTTGTAAATCGGCAGGAGCTAGAACCGAACTGGAACTGGGATGGCTTCGCTGTGATGATGTTGCACGGTACTTCTCTGGGTTTCCCGCGTGTGTCGGATCAATGTCAATGTCTTTCACAATAGTTTTTAGAAACTTTCACAACACAACGTAAAGCACTAATGTTCCTATAATGGTTTAAGCTATATTTGTTGACACAGAATATAAGCAACGACGATTATGAAACGATCGAAGGTCGAAAACGGAGTATTAAAATATTCGGAGGTTGACGTTACAAAATTGTTCACAACTACAACACTTTCTATAAACGCTATTTCAGTTCACTAACTTTTCAAACGAGTTAATTTGAACTGTTATTCACTTTAAATTTGAACAGTTCGACACTGGAGTTGAGTTTAAAACAGAATTTGCACTTTTTTCACTTCAACTCCTCTCTGGAGCCACCATATAATCCACTGGAGTGGGATTCACGCGAAGACGCGATATTTTTTAGAAGTTTAAAGGAGACTGAAACGCGGATACGACCGTTCTTGTTGCGTTGTAACTTGTAAGTGTGTTTATTGAAAAATTTCGTTTCTTATATACTAAAAATTAGTTGTGAGAAATGGAGGTAAGAGTGAGATGGGTAATTAGAAAGAGATAGTTTCCTTTTGGATAACGTTGTCCTAGATGCCTTATCCTGGCATATGTTTACATGAGTTCTGGGTAGGCATTCTAAGGCTTACCAATATCTCACACGCATTTCGGTACATGTGGTATCACTTAAGTTGTGTACCCTTGTCTCGTTTTACTTTCCTCGGTTATAGTTTGACCGTATGCAGTTATGCTGCCTTTGCTTATTGCCGGGTAATATGTTTAGTTTCGATTGTCAAGTGCTTCGTCCTTTTTGGACGTTTTATGATATTGCCTGAAACTATGATCATGTTACGTAACGTATGAAGTGGGTAAGGATTTGGGATCTTTTTATGTTAATGTTGCATATGGTCCTTGAGATGCATCGGTATGTAATTGCGCTTACGTTTTCTCATAGAACGTTATTTTGACCTGAAAGCTGAGATTACACACATGGCTTTTCTAGGATGTCAACATGTTAATGTTGGTAGAACATTATTTGACCTGAAAGCTGAGATTAACCACATGTCTTTTCTAGGATGTCAATACGTTTATGTTGCGTAGCTATTTCAAATTCCCTTTCTTACGATAGTTTGGATTCTCACGCGTACGCTTTGAATTTTGTCGCATACGTAACAGTAGATATGAACCTAAGTTGGCCAGGCGATCCCGCGTAGCGTCCTGTTTATTTAGAACGGCGTACCATTCTTTATTCATTTTTCTTCTCGAACTTATTGCCTGTGCTACGTTCGTCTTGATCGACGTCGAGTCTAATCTATGGCTTGTAATTCTCTTAAATGATCATATAATAGTTTGAAATGTATTTGAAAAACGTGAATTAGAACGATTGACCGTTGCGTTCACAACAGCTAAGGTGTCTTGGCTAAGGTGTCTTGCCTTATGTGTCTCGGCTAAGGTGTCTTGGCTAAGGTGTCTTGGCTAAGGTGTCTTGGCTAATGTGTCTTGGCTAATGTGTCTTGGCTAAAGTGTCTTGGCTAATGTGTCTCGGCTAAGGTGTCTTGGCTAATGTGTCTTGGCTAAGGTGTCTTGGCTAAGGTGTCTTGGCTAAGGTGTCTTGGCTAAGGTGTCTTGGCTAAGGTGTCTTGGCTAATGTGTCTTGGCTAAGGTGTCTTGGCTAATGTGTCTCGGCTAAGGTGTCTTGGCTATGGTGTCTTGGCTAATGTGTCTTGGCTAAGGTGTCTTGGCTAAGGTGTCTTGGGTAATGTGTCTTGGCTGAAGTGTCTTGGCTAATGTGTTTTGGCTAAGGTGTCTTGCCTAAAGTTTCTTGGCTAAGGTGTCTTGGCTAATGTGTCTTGGCTAAGGTGTCTTGGCTAAGGTGTCTTGGCTAATGTGTCCTGGCTAATGTGTCTTGGCTAAGGTGTCTTGGCTAATGTGTCTCGGCTAAGGTGTCTCGGCTAAGGTGTCTCGGCTAATGTGTCTTGGCTAAGGTGTCTTAGCTAAGGTGTCTTGGCTAATGTGTTTTGGCTAAGGTGTCTTGGCTAATGTGTCTTGGCTAAGGTGTCTTGGCTAAGGTGTCTTGGCTAAGGTGTCTTGGCTAAGGTGTCTTGGCTAAGGTGTCTTGGCTAATGTGTCTCGGCTAAGGTGTCTTGGCTAATGTGTCTCGGCTAAGGTGTCTTGGCTAAGGTGTCTTAGCTAAGGTGTCTTGGCTAATGTGTTTTGGCTAATGTGTCTTGGCTAAGGTGTCTTGGCTAATGTGTCTCGGCTAAGGTGTCTTGGCTAAGGTGTCTTGGCTAAGGTGTCTTGGCTAATGTGTCTTGGCTAATGTGTCTTGGCTAATGTGTCTTGGCTAAGGTGTCTTGGCTAATGTGTCTCGGCCAAAGTGTCTTGGCTAAGGTGTCTTGGCTAAGGTGTCTTGGCTAAGGTGTCTCGGCTAATGTGTCTTGGCTACGGTGTCTTGGCTAATGTGTCTTGGCTAATGTGTCTTGGCTAAGGTGTCTTGGCTAATGTGTCTCGGCCAAAGTGTCTTGGCTAAGGTGTCTTGGCTAAGGTGTCTTGGCTAAGGTGTCTTGGCTAATGTGTCCTGGCTAAAGTGTCTTGGCTAAGGTGTCTTGGCTAATGTGTCTCGGCTAAGGTGTCTCGGCTAAGGTGTCTCGGCTAATGTGTCTTGGCTAAGGTGTCTTAGCTAAGGTGTCTTGGCTAATGTGTTTTGGCTAAGGTGTCTTGGCTAATGTGTCTTGGCTAAGGTGTCTTGGCTAATGTGTCTTGGCTAATGTGTCTTGGCTAAGGTGTCTTGGCTAATGTGTCTTGGCTAATGTGTCTCGGCTAAGGTGTCTTGGCTAATGTGTCTCGGCTAAGGTGTCTTGGCTAAGGTGTCTTAGCTAAGGTGTCTTGGCTAATGTGTTTTGGCTAATGTGTCTTGGCTAAGGTGTCTTGGCTAATGTGTCTTGGCTAAGGTGTCTTGGCTAAGGTGTCTTGGCTAAGGTGTCTTGGCTAATGTGTCTTGGCTAATGTGTCTTGGCTAATGTGTCTCGGCTAATGTGTCTTGGCTAATGTGTCTTGGCTAAGGTGTCGTGGCTAAGGTGTCTTGGCTAAGGTGTCTTGGCTAAGGTGTCTTGGCTAATGTGTCTTGGCTAAGGTGTCTTGGCTTAGGTTTCTTGGCTAAGGTGTCTTGGCTAAGGTGTCTTGGCTAAGGTGTCTCGGCTAATGTGTCTTGGCTAAGGTGTCTTAGCTAAGGTGTCTTGGCTAATGTGTTTTGGCTAAGGTGTCGTGGCTAAGGTGTCGTGGCTAAGGTGTCTTGGCTAAGGTGTCTTGGCTAAGGTGTCTTGGCTAAGGTGTCTTGGCTAAGGTGTCTTGGCTAAGGTGTCTTGGCTTAGGTGTCTTGGCTAAGGTGTTTTGGCTAAGGTGTCTTGGCTAAGGTGTCTTGGCTAAGGTGTCTTAGCTAATGTGTCTCGGCTAAGGTGTCTTGGCTAAAGTGTCTTGGCTAATGTGTCTCGGCTAAGGTGTCTTGGCTAACGTGTCTTGGCTAAGGTGTCGTGGCTAAGGTGTCTTGGCTAAGGTGTCTTGGCTAAGGTGTCTTGACTAAGGTGTCTTGGCTAATGTGTCTTGGCTAAGGTGTCTTGGCTAATGTGTCTCGGCTAAGGTGTCTTGGCTAAGGTGTCTTGGCTAATGTGTCTTGGCTAATGTGTCTTGGCTAAGGTGTCTTGGCTAATGTGTCTCGGCTAAGGTGTCTTGGCTAAGGTGTCTTGGCTAAGGTGTCTTGGCTAAGGTGTCTTGGCTAATGTGTCTTAGCTAAGGTGTCTTGGCTAATGTGTTTTGGCTAAGGTGTCTTGGCTAATGTGTCTTGGCTAAGGTGTCTTGGCTAAAGTGTCTTGGCTAAGGTGTCTTGGCTAAGGTGTCTTGGCTAAGGTGTCTTGGCTAATGTGTCTTGGCTAAGGTGTCTTGGCTAATGTGTCTTGGCTAATGTGTCTTGGCTAAGGTGTCTTGGCTAATGTGTCTTGGCTAAGGTGTCTTGGCTAAGGTGTCTTGGCTAAGGTGTCTCGGCTAAGGTGTCTTGGCTAAGGTGTCTTGGTTAAGGTGTCTTGGCTAATGTGTTTTGGCTAAGGTGTCTTGGCTAAGGTGTCTTGGCTAAGGTGTCTTGGCTAATGTGTCTTGGCTAATGTGTCTTGGCTAAGGTGTCTTGGCTAATGTGTCTCGGCCAAAGTGTCTTGGCTAAGGTGTCTTGGCGAAGGTGTCTTGGCTAAGGTGTCTTGGCTAATGTGTCTTGGCTAAGGTGTCTTGGCTAAGGTGTCTCGGCTAAGGTGTCTTGGCTAAGGTGTCTTGGCTAATGTGTCTTGGCTAAAGTGTCTTGGCTAAGGTGTCTTGGCTAATGTGTCTCGGCTAAGGTGTCTTGGCTAAGGTGTCTTGGCTAATGTGTCTCGGCTTAGGTGTCTTGGCTAAGGTGTCTTGGCTAAGGTGTCTCGGCTAATGTGTCTTGGCTAAGGTGTCTTAGCTAAGGTGTCTTGGCTAATGTGTTTTGGCTAAGGTGTCTTGGCTAAGGTGTCTTGGCTAAGGTGTCTTGGCTAAGGTGTCTTGGCTAAGGTGTCTTGGCTAAGGTGTCTTGCCTAAGGTGTCTTGGCTAAGGTGTCTTGGCTAATGTGTCTTGGCTAATGTGTCTTGGCTAAGGTGTCTTGGCTAAGGTGTCTTGGCTAAGGTGTCTTGGCTAATGTGTTTCGGCTAAGGTGTCTTGGCTAAGGTGTCTTGGCTAAGGTGTCTTGGCATATGTGTCTCGGCTAATGTGTCTTGGCTAATGTGTCTTGGCTAAAGTGTCTTGGCTAATGTGTCTCGGCTAAGGTGTCTTGGCTAATGTGTCTTGGCTAAGGTGTCTTGGCTAAGGTGTCTTGGCTAAGGTGTCTTGGCTAATGTGTCTCGGCTAAGGTGTCTTGGCTAAAGTGTCTTGGCTAATGTGTCTCGGCTAAGAAGTCTTGGCTAATGTGTCTTGGCTAAGGTGTCTTGGCTAAGGTGTCTTGGCTAAGGTGTCTTGGCTAAGGTGTCTTGGCTAAGGTGTCTTGGCTAATGTGTCTTGGCTAAGGTGTCTTGGCTAATGTGTCTCGGCTAAGGTGTCTTGGCTAAGGTGTCTTGGCTAATGTGTCTTGGCTAATGTGTCTTGGCTAAGGTGTCTTGGCTAATGTGTCTTGGCTAATGTGTCTTGGCTAAGGTGTCTTGGCTAATGTGTCTCGGCTAAGGTGTCTTGGCTAAGGTGTCTTGGCTAAGGTGTCTCGGCTAATGTGTCTTGGCTAAGGTGTCTTAGCTAAGGTGTCTTGGCGAATGTGTTTTGGCTAAGGTGTCTTGGCTAAGGTGTCTTGGCTAAGGTGTCTTGGCTAAGGTGTCTTGACTAAGGTGTCTTGGCTAATGTGTCTTGGCTAAGGTGTCTTGGCTAATGTGTCTTGGCTAAGGTGTCTTGGCTAAGGTGTCTTGGCTAAGGTGTCTTGGCTAATGTGTCTCGGCTAAGGTGTCTTGGCTAAGGTGTCTTGGCTAATGTGTCTCGGCTAAGGTGTCTTGGCTAAGGTGTCTTGGATAAGGTGTCTTGGCTAATGTGTCTTGGCTAAGGTGTCTTAGCTAAGGTGTCTTGGCGAATGTGTTTTGGCTAAGGTGTCTTGGCTAAGGTGTCTTGGCTAAGGTGTCTTGGCTAAGGTGTCTTGGCTAATGTGTCTTGGCTAAGGTGTCTTGGCTAATGTGTCTTGGCTAAGGTGTCTTGGCTAAGGTGTCTTGGCTAAGGTGTCTTGGCTAATGTGTCTCGGCTAAGGTGTCTTGGCTAAGGTGTCTTGGCTAAGGTGTCTCGGCTAATGTGTCTTGGCTAAGGTGTCTTGGCTAAGGTGTCTCGGCTAATGTGTCTTGGCTAAGGTGTCTTGGCTAAAGTGTCTTGGCTAAGGTGTCTTGGCTAAGGTGTCTTGGCTAAGGTGTCTTGGCTAATGTGTCTCGGCTAAGGTGTCTTGGCTAAGGTGTCTTGGCTAATGTGTCTCGGCTAAGGTGTCTTGGCTAAGGTGTCTTGGCTAAGGTGTCTCGGCTAATGTGTCTTGGCTAAGGTGTCTTAGCTAAGGTGTCTTGGCGAATGTGTTTTGGCTAAGGTGTCTTGGCTAAGGTGTCTTGTCTAAGGTGTCTTGACTAAGGTGTCTTGGCTAATGTGTCTTGGCTAAGGTGTCTTGGCTAATGTGTCTTGGCTAAGGTGTCTTGGCTAAGGTGTCTTGGCTAAGGTGTCTTGGCTAATGTGTCTCGGCTAAGGTGTCTTGGCTAAGGTGTCTTGGCTAAGGTGTCTCGGCTAATGTGTCTTGGCTAAGGTGTCTTGGCTAAGGTGTCTCGGCTAATGTGTCTTGGCTAAGGTGTCTTAGCTAAGGTGTCTTGGCGAATGTGTTTTGGCTAAGGTGTCTTGGCTAAGGTGTCTTGGCTAAGGTGTCTTGGCTAAGGTGTCTTGACTAAGGTGTCTTGGCTAATGTGTCTTGGCTAAGGTGTCTTGGCTAATGTGTCTTGGCTAAGGTGTCTTGGCTAAGGTGTCTTGGCTAAGGTGTCTTGGCTAATGTGTCTCGGCTAAGGTGTCTTGGCTAAGGTGTCTTGGCTAATGTGTCTCGGCTAAGGTGTCTTGGCTAAGGTGTCTTGGCTAAGGTGTCTTGGCTAATGTGTCTTGGCTAATGTGTCTTGGCTAAAGTGTCTTGGCTAATGTGTCTTGGCTAAGGTGTCTTGGCTAATGTGTCTTGGCTAATGTGTCTTGGCTAATGTGTCTTGGCTAAGGTGTCTTGGCTAATGTGTCTTGGCTAAGGTGTCTTGGCTAAGGTGTCTTGGCTAAGGTGTCTTGGCTAAGGTGTCTTGGCTAAGGTGTCTTGGCTAATGTGTCTTGGCTAAGGTGTCTTGGCTAATGTGTCTCGGCTAAGGTGTCTTGGCTAAGGTGTCTTGGCTAATGTGTCTTGGCTAAGGTGTCTTGGCTAATGTGTCTTGGCTAAGGTGTCTTGGCTAAAGTGTCTTGGCTAAGGTGTCTTGGCTAATGTGTCTTGGCTAAGGTGTCTTGGCTAAGGTGTCTTAGCTAAGGTGTCTTGGCTAATGTGTTTTGGCTAAGGTGTCTTGGCTAAGGTGTCTTGGCTAAGGTGTCTTGGCTAAGGTGTCTTGGCTAAGGTGTCTTGGCTAAGGTGTCTTGACTAAGGTGTCTTGGCTAATGTGTCTTGGCTAAGGTGTCTTGGCTAATGTGTCTTGGCTAAGGTGTCTTGGCTAAGGTGTCTTGGCTAAGGTGTCTTGGCTAAGGTGTCTTGGCTAAGGTGTCTTGGCTAAGGTGTCTTGGCTAATGTGTCTCGGCTAAGGTGTCTTGGCTAAGGTGTCTTGGCTAAGGTGTCTTGGCTAAGGTGTCTTGGCTAATGTGTCTTAGCTAAGGTGTCTTGGCTAATGTGTTTTGGCTAAGGTGTCTTGGCTAATGTGTCTTGGCTAAGGTGTCTTGGCTAAGGTGTCTTGGCTAAGGTGTCTTGACTAAGGTGTCTTGGCTAATGTGTCTTGGCTAAGGTGTCTTGGCTAAGGTGTCTTGGCTAAGGTGTCATGGCTAATGTGTCTCGGCTAAGGTGTCTTGGCTAAAGTCTTGGCTAATGTGTCTCGGCTAAGGTGTCTTGGCTAAGGTGTCTTGGCTAAGGTGTCTTGGCTAAGGTGTCTTGGCTAATGTGTCTTGGCTAATGTGTCTTGGCTAAAGTGTCTTGGCTAATGTGTCTCGGCTAAGGTGTCTTGGCTAATGTGTCTTGGCTAAGGTGTCTTGGCTAAGGTGTCTTGGCTAAGGTGTCTTGGCTAAGGTGTCTTGGCTAATGTGTCTTGGCTAAGGTGTCTTGGCTAATGTGTCTCGGCTAAGGTGTCTTGGCTAAGGTGTCTTGGCTAATGTGTCTTGGCTAAGGTGTCTTGGCTAATGTGTCTTGGCTAAAGTGTCTTGGCTAAAGTGTCTTGGCTAAGGTGTCTTGGCTAATGTGTCTTGGCTAAGGTGTCTTGGCTAATGTGTCTCGGCTAAGGTGTCTTGGCTAATGTGTCTTGGCTAAGGTGTCTTGGCTAAGGTGTCTTGGCTAAGGTGTCTCGGCTAATGTGTCTTGGCTAAGGTGTCTTGGCTAAGGTGTCTTGGCTAAGGTGTCTTGGCTAATGTGTCTCGGCTAAGGTTTCTTGGCTAAGGTGTCTTGGCTAAGGTGTCTTGGCTAAGGTGTCTTGGCTAAGGTGTCTTGGCTAAGGTGTCTTGGCTAAGGTGTCTTGGCTAAGGTGTCTTGGCTAATGTGTCTTGGCTAAGGTGTCTTGACTAAGGTGTCTTGGCTAAGGTGTCTTGGCTAATGTGTCTCGGCTAAGGTGTCTTGGCTAAGGTGTCTTGGCATATGTGTCTCGGCTAAGGTGTCTTGTCTAAGGTGTCTTGGCTAAGGTGTCTTGGCTAATGTGTCTCGGCTAAGGTGTCTTGGCTAAGGTGTCTTGGCTAAGGTGTCTTGGCTAAGGTGTCTTGGCTAAGGTGTCTTGGCTAAGGTGTCTTGGCTAATGTGTCTTGGCTCATGTGTCTTGGCTAAGGTGTCTTGGCTAATGTGTCTTGGCTAATGTGTCTCGGCTAAGGTGTCTTGGCTAATGTGTCTCGGCTAAGGTGTCTTGGCTAAGGTGTCTTAGCTAAGGTGTCTTGGCTAATGTGTTTTGGCTAAGGTGTCTTGGCTAAGGTGTCTTGGCTAATGTGTCTTGGCTAATGTGTCTTGGCTAAGGTGTCTTGGCTAAGGTGTCTTGGCTAATGTGTCTTGGCTAATGTGTCTTGGCTAAAGTGTCTTGGCTAATGTGTCTCGGCTAAGGTGTCTTGGCTAATGTGTCTTGGCTAAGGTGTCTTGGCTAAGGTGTCTTGGCTAAGGTGTCTTGGCTAATGTGTCTCGGCTAAGGTGTCTTGGCTAATGTGTCTTGGCTAAGGTGTCTTGGCTAAGGTGTCTTGGCTAAGGTGTCTTGGCTTAGGTGTCTTGGCTAAGGTGTCTTGGCTAATGTGTCTTGGCTAAGGTGTCTTGGCTAAGGTGTCTCGGCTAAGGTGTCTTGGCTAAGGTGTCTTGGCTAATGTGTCTTGGCTAGAGTGTCTTGGCTAAGGTGTCTTGGCTAATGTGTCTCGGCTAAGGTGTCTTGGCTAAGGTGTCTTGGCTAAGGTGTCTCGGCTAATGTGTCTTGGCTAAGGTGTCTTAGCTAAGGGGTCTTGGCTAATGTGTTTTGGCTAAGGTGTCTTGGCTAATGTGTCTCGGCTAAGGTGTCTTGGCTAAGGTGTCTTGGCTAAGGTGTCTTGGCTAAGGTGTCTTGGCTAATGTGTCTTGGCTAAAGTGTCTTGGCTAATGTGTCTTGGCTCATGTGTCTTGGCTAAGGTGTCTTGGCTAATGTGTCTTGGCTAAGGTGTCTTGACTAAGGTGTCTTGGCTAAGGTGTCTTGGCTAATGTGTCTCGGCTAAGGTGTCTTGGCTAAGGTGTCTTGGCATATGTGTCTCGGCTAAGGTGTCTTGTCTAAGGTGTCTTGGCTAAGGTGTCTTGGCTAATGTGTCTCGGCTAAGGTGTCTTGGCTAAGGTGTCTTGGCTAAGGTGTCTTGGCTAAGGTGTCTTGGCTAAGGTGTCTTGGCTAAGGTGTCTTGGCTAATGTGTCTTGGCTCATGTGTCTTGGCTAAGGTGTCTTGGCTAATGTGTCTTGGCTAATGTGTCTCGGCTAAGGTGTCTTGGCTAATGTGTCTCGGCTAAGGTGTCTTGGCTAAGGTGTCTTAGCTAAGGTGTCTTGGCTAATGTGTTTTGGCTAAGGTGTCTTGGCTAAGGTGTCTTGGCTAATGTGTCTTGGCTAATGTGTCTTGGCTAAGGTGTCTTGGCTAAGGTGTCTTGGCTAATGTGTCTTGGCTAATGTGTCTTGGCTAAAGTGTCTTGGCTAATGTGTCTCGGCTAAGGTGTCTTGGCTAATGTGTCTTGGCTAAGGTGTCTTGGCTAAGGTGTCTTGGCTAAGGTGTCTTGGCTAATGTGTCTCGGCTAAGGTGTCTTGGCTAATGTGTCTTGGCTAAGGTGTCTTGGCTAAGGTGTCTTGGCTAAGGTGTCTTGGCTTAGGTGTCTTGGCTAAGGTGTCTTGGCTAATGTGTCTTGGCTAAGGTGTCTTGGCTAAGGTGTCTCGGCTAAGGTGTCTTGGCTAAGGTGTCTTGGCTAATGTGTCTTGGCTAGAGTGTCTTGGCTAAGGTGTCTTGGCTAATGTGTCTCGGCTAAGGTGTCTTGGCTAAGGTGTCTTGGCTAAGGTGTCTCGGCTAATGTGTCTTGGCTAAGGTGTCTTAGCTAAGGTGTCTTGGCTAATGTGTTTTGGCTAAGGTGTCTTGGCTAATGTGTCTTCGCTAAGGTGTCTTGGCTAAGGTGTCTTGGCTAAGGTGTCTTGGCTAAGGTGTCTTGGCTAAGGTGTCTTGGCTAATGTGTCTTGGCTAAAGTGTCTTGGCTAATGTGTCTTGGCTCATGTGTCTTGGCTAAGGTGTCTTGGCTAATGTGTCTCGGCTAAGGTGTCTTGGCTAAGGTGTCTTGGCTAAGGTGTCTCGGCTAATGTGTCTTGGCTAAGGTGTCTTGGCTAAGGTGTCTTGGCTAAGGTGTTTTGGCTAAGGTGTCTTGGCTAATGTGTCTTCGCTAAGGTGTCTTGGCTAAGGTGTCTTGGCTAAGGTGTCTTGGCTAAGGTGTCTTGGCTAATGTGTCTTGGCTAATGTGTCTTGGCTAAGGTGTCTTGGCTAATGTGTCTCGGCTTAGGTGTCTTGGCTAAGGTGTCTTGGCTAAGGTGTCTCGGCTAATGTGTCTTGGCTAAGGTGTCTTAGCTAAGGTGTCTTGGCTAATGTGTTTTGGCTAAGGTGTCTTGGCTAAGGTGTCTTGGCTAAGGTGTCTTGGGTAAGGTGTCTTGGCTAAGGTGTCTTGGCTAAGGTGTCTTGAATAAGGTGTCTTGGCTAAGGTGTCTTGGCTAATGTGTCTTGGCTAAGGTGTCTTGGCTAATGTGTCTTGGCTAAGGTGTCTTGGCTAAGGTGTCTTGGCTAAGGTGTCTTGGCAAATGTGTCTCGGCTAAGGTGTCTTGGCTAAGGTGTCTTGGCTAAGGTGTCTTGGCATATGTGTCTCGGCTAATGTGTCTTGGCTAATGTGTCTTGGCTAATGTGTCTTGGCTAAAGTGTCTTGGCTAATGTGTCTCGGCTAAGGTGTCTTGGCTAATGTGTCTTGGCTAATGTGTCTTGGCTAAGGTGTCTTGGCTAAGGTGTCTTGGCTAATGTGTCTCGGCTAAGGTGTCTTGGCTAAGGTGTCTTGGCTAAGGTGTCTTGGCTAATGTGTCTTGGCTAATGTGTCTTGGCTAAAGTGTCTTGGCTAATGTGTCTCGGCTAAGGTGTCTTGGCTAATGTGTCTTGGCTAAGGTGTCTTGGCTAAGGTGTCTTGGCTAAGGTGTCTTGGCTAAGGTGTCTTGGCTAAGGTGTCTTGGCTAAGGTGTCTTGGCTAAGGTGTCTTGGCTAATGTGTCTTGGCTAAGGTGTCTTGGCTAAGGTGTCTCGGCTAAGGTGTCTTGGCTAAGGTGTCTTGGCTAATGTGTCTTGGCTAAGGTGTCTTGGCTAAGGTGTCTTGGCTAAGGTGTCTCGGCTAAGGTGTCTTGGTTAAGGTGTCTTGGCTAATGTGTCTTGGCTAAAGTGTCTTGGCTAAGGTGTCTTGGCTAAGGTGTCTCGGCTAAGGTGTCTTGGCTAAGGTGTCTTGGCTAAGGTGTCTCGGCTAATGTGTCTTGGCTAAGGTGTCTTAGCTAAGGTGTCTTGGCTAATGTGTTTTTGCTAAGGTGTCTTGGCTAATGTGTCTTGGCTAAGGTGTCTTGGCTAAGGTGTCTTGGCTAAGGTGTCTTGGCTAATGTGTCTTGGCTAAGGTGTCTTGGCTAAGGTGTCTCGGCTAAGGTGTCTTGGCTAAGGTGTCTTGGCTAATGTGTCTTGGCTAAAGTGTCTTGGCTAAGGTGTCTTGGCTAAGGTGTCTCGGCTAAGGTGTCTTGGCTAAGGTGTCTTGGCTAAGGTGTCTCGGCTAATGTGTCTTGGCTAAGGTGTCTTAGCTAAGGTGTCTTGGCTAATGTTTTTTTGCTAAGGTGTCTTGGCTAATGTGTCTTGGCTAAGGTGTCTTGGCTAAGGTGTCTTGGCTAAGGTGTCTTGGCTAATGTGTCTTGGCTAATGTGTCTCGGCTAAAGTGTCTTGGCTAAGGTGTCTTGGCTAATGTGTCTCGGCTAAGGTGTCTTGGCTAAGGTGTCTTGGCTAAGGTGTCTCGGCTAATGTGTCTTGGCTAAGGTGTCTTGGCTAATGTGTCTTGGCTAATGTGTCGTGGCTAAGGTGTCTTGGCTAAGGTGTCTTGGCTAAGGTGTCTTGGCTAAGGTGTCTTGGCTAATGTGTCTTGGCTAAGGTGTCTTGGCTAAGGTGTCTTGGCTAAGGTGTCTTGGCTAAGGTGTCTTGGCTAAGGTGTCTTGGCTAATGTGTCTTGGCTAATGTGTCTTGGCTAATGTGTCTTGGCTAATGTGTCTTGGCTAATGTGTCTTGGCTAATGTGTCTTGGCCAAAGTGTCTTGGCTAAGGTGTCTTGGCTAATGTGTCTTGGCTAAGGTGTCTTGGCTAATGTGTCTCGGCTAAGGTGTCTTGGCTAATGTGTCTTGGCTAAGGTGTCTTGGCTAAGGTGTCTTGGCTAAGGTGTCTTGGCTAATGTGTCTTGGCTAAGGTGTCTCGGCTAAGGTGTCTTGGCTAAGGTGTCTTGGCTAAGGTGTCTTGGCTAATGTGTCTCGGCTAAGGTGTCTTGGCTAAGGTGTCTTGGCTAAGGTGTCTTGGCTAATGTGTCTCGGCTAAGGTGTCTTGGCTAATGTGTCTTGGCTACGGTGTCTTTGCTAATGTGTCTTGGCTAATGTGTCTTGGCTAAGGTGTCTTGGCTAATGTGTCTCGGCCAAAGTGTCTTGGCTAAGGTGTCTTGGCTAAGGTGTCTTGGCTAAGGTGTCTTGGATAAGGTGTCTTTGCTAAGGTGTCTTGGCTAAAGTGTCTTGGCTAATGTGTCTCGGCTAAGGTGTCTTGGCTAATGTGTCTTGGCTAAGGTGTCTTGGCTAAGGTGTCTTAGCTAAGGTGTCTTGGCTAAGGTGTCTTGGCTAAGGTGTCTTGGCTAAGGTGTCTTGGCTAATGTGTCTTGGCTAAGGTGTCTTGGCTAAGGTGTCTTGGCTAAGGTGTCTTGGCTAAGGTGTCTTGGCTAATGTGTCTTGGCTAAGGTGTCTTGGCTAATGTGTCTCGGCTAAGGTGTCTTGGCTAAGGTGTCTTGGTTAAGGTGTCTCGGCTAATGTGTCTTGGCTAAGGTGTCTTAGCTAATGTGTCTTGGCTAAGGTGTCTCGGCTAAAGTGTCTTGGCTAAGGTGTCTTGGCTAAGGTGTCTTGGCTAATGTGTCTCGGCTAAGGTGTCTCGGCTAAGGTGTCTTGGCTAAGGTGTCTTGGCTAATGTGTCTCGGCTAAGGTGTCTTGGCTAATGTGTCTTGGCTACGGTGTCTTTGCTAATGTGTCTTTGCTAATGTGTCTTGGCTAAGGTGTCTTGGCTAATGTGTCTCGGCCAAAGTGTCTTGGCTAAGGTGTCTTGGCTAAGGTGTCTTGGCTAAGGTGTCTTGGATAAGGTGTCTTGGCTAAGGTGTCTTGGCTAAAGTGTCTTGGCTAATGTGTCTCGGCTAAGGTGTCTTGGCTAATGTGTCTTGGCTAAGGTGTCTTGGCTAAGGTGTCTTAGCTAAGGTGTCTTGGCTAAGGTGTCTTGGCTAAGGTGTCTTGGCTAAGGTGTCTTGGCTAAGGTGTCTTGGCTAAGGTGTCTTGGCTAATGTGTCTCGGCTAAGGTGTCTTGGCTAAGGTGTCTTGGCTAAGGTGTCTTGGCTAAGGTGTCTTGGCTAATGTGTCTTGGCTAAGGTGTCTTGGCTAATGTGTCTCGGCTAAGGTGTCTTGGCTAAGGTGTCTTGGTTAAGGTGTCTCGGCTAATGTGTCTTGGCTAAGGTGTCTTAGCTAAGGTGTCTTGGCTAATGTGTTTTGGCTAAGGTGTCTTGGCTAATGTGTCTTGGCTAAGGTGTCTTGGCTAAGGTGTCTTGGCTAAGGTGTCTTGGCTAAGGTGTCTTGGCTAAGGTGTCTTGGCTAAGGTGTCTTGGCTAATGTGTCTTGGCTAATGTGTCTTGGCTAAGGTGTCTTGGCTAATGTGTCTTGGCTAATGTGTCTCGGCTAAGGTGTCTTGGCTAATGTGTCTTGGCTAAGGTGTCTTGGCTAAGGTGTCTTGGCTAAGGTGTCTTGGCTAAGGTGTCTTGGCTAAGGTGTCTTGGCTAAGGTGTCTTGGCTTAGGTGTCTTTGCTAAGGTGTCTTGGCTAATGTGTCTTGGCTAAGGTGTCTTGGCTAATGTGTCTCGGCTAAGGTTTCTTGGCTAAGGTGTCTTGGCTAAGGTGTCTTGGCTAAGGTGTCTTGGCTAAGGTGTCTTGGCTAAGGTGTCTTGGCTAATGTGTCTTGGCTAAGGTGTCTTGGCTAATGTGTCTTGGCTAAGGTGTCTTGGCTAAGGTGTCTTGGCTAATGTGTCTTGGCTAAGGTGTCTTGGCTAAGGTGTCTTGGCTAAGGTGTCTTGGCTAAGGTGTCTTGGCTAAGGTGTCTTGGCTAAGGTGTCTTGGCTAAGGTGTCTTGGCTAATGTGTCTTGGCTAATGTGTCTTGGCTAATGTGTCTCGGCTAAGGTGTCTTGGCTAAGGTGTCTTGGCTAATGTGTCTTGGCTAAGGTGTCTTGGCTAAGGTGTCTTGGCTAAGGTGTCTTGGCTAAGGTGTCTTGGCTTAGGTGTCTTTGCTAAGGTGTCTTGGCTAATGTGTCTTGGCTAAGGTGTCTTGGCTAATGTGTCTCGGCTAAGGTTTCTTGGCTAAGGTGTCTTGGCTAAGGTGTCTTGGCTAAGGTGTCTTGGCTAAGGTGTCTTGGCTAAGGTGTCTTGGCTAATGTGTCTTGGCTAAGGTGTCTTGGCTAATGTGTCTTGGCTAAGGTGTCTTGGCTAAGGTGTCTTGGCTAATGTGTCTTGGCTAAGGTGTCTTGGCTAAGGTGTCTTGGCTAAGGTGTCTTGGCTAAGGTGTCTTGGCTAAGGTGTCTTGGCTAAGGTGTCTTGGCTAAGGTGTCTTGGCTAATGTGTCTTGGCTAATGTGTCTTGGCTAAGGTGTCTTGGCTAATGTGTCTTGGCTAATGTGTCTCGGCTAAGGTGTCTTGGCTAATGTGTCTTGGCTAAGGTGTCTTGGCTAAGGTGTCTTGGCTAAGGTGTCTTGGCTAAGGTGTCTTGGCTAAGATGTCTTGGCTAAGGTGTCTTGGCTTAGGTGTCTTTGCTAAGGTGTCTTGGCTAATGTGTCTTGGCTAAGGTGTCTTGGCTAATGTGTCTCGGCTAAGGTTTCTTGGCTAAGGTGTCTTGGCTTAGGTGTCTTGGCTAAGGTGTCTTGTCTAATGTGTCTTGGCTAAGGTGTCTTGGCTAATGTGTCTCGGCTAAGGTTTCGTGGCTAAGGTGTCTTGGCTAAGGTGTCTTGGCTAAGGTGTCTTGGCTAAGGTGTCTCGGCTAATGTGTCTTGGCTAAGGTGTCTTGGCTAAGGTGTCTTGGCTAAGGTGTCTTGGCTAAGGTGTCTTGGCTAAGATGTCTTGGCTAATGTGTCTTGGCTAATGTGTCTCGGCTAAGGTGTCTTGGCTAATGTGTCTTGGCTAATGTGTCTCGGCTAAGGTGTCTTGGCTAATGTGTCTTGGCTAAGGTGTCTTGGCTAAGGTGTCTTGGCTAAGGTGTCTTGGCTAAGGTGTCTTGGCTAAGATGTCTTGGCTAAGGTGTCTTGGCTTAGGTGTCTTTGCTAAGGTGTCTTGGCTAATGTGTCTTGGCTAAGGTGTCTTGGCTAATGTGTCTCGGCTAAGGTTTCTTGGCTAAGGTGTCTTGGCTTAGGTGTCTTGGCTAAGGTGTCTTGGCTAATGTGTCTTGGCTAAGGTGTCTTGGCTAATGTGTCTCGGCTAAGGTGTCTTGGCTAAGGTGTCTTGGCTAATGTGTCTTGGCTAAGGTGTCTTGGCTAAGGTGTCTTGGCTTAGGTGTCTTGGCTAAGGTGTCTTGTCTAATGTGTCTTGGCTAAGGTGTCTTGGCTAATGTGTCTCGGCTAAGGTTTCGTGGCTAAGGTGTCTTGGCTAAGGTGTCTTGGCTAAGGTGTCTTGGCTAAGGTGTCTTGGCTAAGGTGTCTTGGCTAATGTGTCTCGGCTAAGGTGTCTTGGCTAAGGTGTCTTGGCTAAGGTGTCTTGGCTAAAGTGTCTTGGCTAAGGTGTCTTGGCTAAGGTGTCTTGGCTAAGGTGTCTTGGCTAAAGTGTCTTGGCTAAGGTGTCTTGGCTAATGTGTCTTGGCTAAGGTGTCTTGGCTAAGGTGTCTTGGCTAAGGTGTCTCGGCTAATGTGTCTTGGCTAAGGTGTCTTAGCTAAGGTGTCTTGGCTAATGTGTTTGGGCTAAGGTGTCTTGGCTAAGGTGTCTTGGCTAAGGTGTCTTGGCTAAGGTGTCTTGGCTAAGGTGTCTTGGCTAAGGTGTCTTGGCTAAGGTGTCTTGGCTAATGTGTCTTGGCTAAGGTGTCTTGGCTAATGTGTCTTGGCTAAGGTGTCTTGGCTAAGGTGTCTTGGCTAAGGTGTCTTGGCTAATGTGTCTCGGCTAATGTGTCTTGGCTAATGTGTCTTGGCTAAAGTGTCTTGGCTAATGTGTCTCGGCTAAGGTGTCTTGGCTAATGTGTCTTGGCTAAGGTGTCTTGGCTAAGGTGTCTTGGCTAAGGTGTCTTGGCTAATGTGTCTTGGCTAAGGTGTCTTGGCTAATGTGTCTCGGCTAAGGTGTCTTGGCTAATGTGTCTTGGCTAATGTGTCTTGGCTAAGGTGTCTTGGCTAAGGTGTCTTGGCTAAGGTGTCTTGGCTAAAGTGTCTTGGCTAAGGTGTCTTGGCTAAGGTGTCTTGGCTAATGTGTCTCGGCTAAGGTGTCTTGGCTAAGGTGTCTTGGCTAATGTGTCTTGGCTAAGGTGTCTTGGCTAAGGTGTCTTGGCTTAGGTGTCTTGGCTAAGGTGTCTTGGCTAATGTGTCTTGGCTAAGGTGTCTTGGCTAATGTGTCTCGGCTAAGGTTTCTTGGCTAAGGTGTCTTGGCTAAGGTGTCTTGGCTAAGGTGTCTTGGCTAATGTGTCTTGGCTAAGGTGTCTTGGCTAAGGTGTCTTGGCTAATGTGTCTTGGCTAATGTGTCTTGGCTAATGTGTCTCGGCTAAGGTGTCTTGGCTAAGGTGTCTTGGCTAATGTGTCTTGGCTAAGGTGTCTTGGCTAAGGTGTCTTGGCTTAGGTGTCTTGGCTAAGGTGTCTTGGCTAATGTGTCTTGGCTAAGGTGTCTTGGCTAATGTGTCTCGGCTAAGGTTTCTTGGCTAAGGTGTCTTGGCTAAGGTGTCTTGGCTAAGGTGTCTTGGCTAATGTGTCTTGGCTAAGGTGTCTTGGCTAATGTGTCTTGGCTAATGTGTCTTGGCTAAGGTGTCTTGGCTAATGTGTCTCGGTTAAGGTGTCTTGGCTAAGGTGTCTTGGCTAAGGTGTCTCGGCTAATGTGTCTTGGCTAAGGTGTCTTAGCTAAGGTGTCTTGGCTAATGTGTTTGGGCTAAGGTGTCTTGGCTAAGGTGTCTTGGCTAAGGTGTCTTGGCTAAGGTGTCTTGGCTAAGGTGTCTTGGCTAAGGTGTCTTGGCTAATGTGTCTTGGCTAAGGTGTCTTGGCTAATGTGTCTTGGCTAAGGTGTCTTGGCTAAGGTGTCTTGGCTAAGGTGTCTTGGCTAATGTGTCTCGGCTAATGTGTCTTGGCTAATGTGTCTTGGCTAAAGTGTCTTGGCTAATGTGTCTCGGCTAAGGTGTCTTGGCTAATGTGTCTTGGCTAAGGTGTCTTGGCTAAGGTGTCTTGGCTAAGGTGTCTTGGCTAATGTGTCTTGGCTAAGGTGTCTTGGCTAATGTGTCTCGGCTAAGGTGTCTTGGCTAAGGTGTCTTGGCTAATGTGTCTTGGCTAAGGTGTCTTGGCTAAGGTGTCTTGGCTAAGGTGTCTTGGCTAAAGTGTCTTGGCTAAGGTGTCTTGGCTAAGGTGTCTTGGCTAAGGTGTCTTGGCTAATGTGTCTCGGCTAAGGTGTCTTGGCTAATGTGTCTTGGCTAAGGTGTCTTGGCTAAGGTGTCTTGGCTAATTTGTCTTGGTTTAAGTGTCATGGCTAATGTGTCTCGGCTAAAGTGTCTTGGCTAATGGGTCTTGGCTACGGTGTCTTGGCTAATGTGTCTTGGCTAATGTGTCTCGGCTAAGGTGTCTTGGCTAATGTGTCTCGGCGAAGGTGTCTTGGCTAAGGTGTCTTGGCTAAGGTGTCTTGGCTAAGGTGTCTTGGCTAAGGTGTCTTGGCTTAGGTGTCTTGGCTAAGGTGTCTTGGCTAATGTGTCTTGGCTAAGGTGTCTTGGCTAATGTGTCTCGGCTAAGGTTTCTTGGCTAAGGTGTCTTGGCTAAGGTGTCTTGGCTAATGTGTCTTGGCTAATGTGTCTCGGCTAAGGTGTCTTGGCTAAGGTGTCTTGGCTAAGGTGTCTTGGCTAAGGTGTCTCGGCTAATGTGTCTTGGCTAATGTGTCTTGGCTAAGGTGTCTTGGCTAATGTGTTTCGGCTAAGGTGTCTTGGCTAAGGTGTCTTGGCTAAGGTGTCTTGGCTAATGTGTTTCGGCTAAGGTGTCTTGGCTTAGGTGTCTTGGCTAAGGTGTCTTGGCTAATGTGTCTTGGCTAAGGTGTCTTGGCTAATGTGTCTCGGCTAAGGTTTCTTGGCTAAGGTGTCTTGGCTAAGGTGTCTTGGCTAAGGTGTCTTGGCTAATGTGTCTCGGCTAAGGTGTCTTGGCTAAGGTGTCTTGGCTAAGGTGTCTTGGCTAAGGTGTCTTGGCTAATGTGTTTCGGCTAAGGTGTCTTGGCTAAGGTGTCTTGGCTAAGGTGTCTTGGCATATGTGTCTCGGCTAATGTGTCTTGGCTAATGTGTCTTGGCTAAAGTGTCTTGGCTAATGTGTCTCGGCTAAGGTGTCTTGGCTAATGTGTCTTGGCTAAGGTGTCTTGGCTAAGGTGTCTTGGCTAAAGTGTCTGGGCTAATGTGTCTCGGCTAAGGTGTCTTGGCTAAAGTGTCTTGGCTAATGTGTCTCGGCTAAGAAGTCTTGGCTAATGTGTCTTGGCTAAGGTGTCTTGGCTAAGGTGTCTTGGCTAAGGTGTCTTGGCTAAGGTGTCTTGGCTAAGGTGTCTTGGCTAATGTGTCTTGGCTAAGGTGTCTTGGCTAATGTGTCTCGGCTAAGGTGTCTTGGCTAAGGTGTCTTGGCTAATGTGTCTTGGCTAATGTGTCTTGGCTAAGGTGTCTTGGCTAATGTGTCTTGGCTAATGTGTCTTGGCTAAGGTGTCTTGGCTAATGTGTCTCGGCTAAGGTGTCTTGGCTAAGGTGTCTTGGCTAAGGTGTCTCGGCTAATGTGTCTTGGCTAAGGTGTCTTAGCTAAGGTGTCTTGGCGAATGTGTTTTGGCTAAGGTGTCTTGGCTAAGGTGTCTTGGCTAAGGTGTCTTGGCTAAGGTGTCTTGACTAAGGTGTCTTGGCTAATGTGTCTTGGCTAAGGTGTCTTGGCTAATGTGTCTTGGCTAAGGTGTCTTGGCTAAGGTGTCTTGGCTAAGGTGTCTTGGCTAATGTGTCTCGGCTAAGGTGTCTTGGCTAAGGTGTCTTGGCTAATGTGTCTCGGCTAAGGTGTCTTGGCTAAGGTGTCTTGGATAAGGTGTCTTGGCTAATGTGTCTTGGCTAAGGTGTCTTAGCTAAGGTGTCTTGGCGAATGTGTTTTGGCTAAGGTGTCTTGGCTAAGGTGTCTTGGCTAAGGTGTCTTGGCTAAGGTGTCTTGGCTAATGTGTCTTGGCTAAGGTGTCTTGGATAAGGTGTCTTGGCTAAGGTGTCTTGGCTAAGGTGTCTTGGCTAAGGTGTCTTGGCTAATGTGTCTCGGCTAAGGTGTCTTGGCTAAGGTGTCTTGGCTAAGGTGTCTCGGCTAATGTGTCTTGGCTAAGGTGTCTTGGCTAAGGTGTCTCGGCTAATGTGTCTTGGCTAAGGTGTCTTGGCTAAAGTGTCTTGGCTAAGGTGTCTTGGCTAAGGTGTCTTGGCTAAGGTGTCTTGGCTAATGTGTCTCGGCTAAGGTGTCTTGGCTAAGGAGTCTTGGCTAATGTGTCTCGGCTAAGGTGTCTTGGCTAAGGTGTCTTGGCTAAGGTGTCTCGGCTAATGTGTCTTGGCTAAGGTGTCTTAGCTAAGGTGTCTTGGCGAATGTGTTTTGGCTAAGGTGTCTTGGCTAAGGTGTCTTGGCTAAGGTGTCTTGACTAAGGTGTCTTGGCTAATGTGTCTTGGCTAAGGTGTCTTGGCTAATGTGTCTTGGCTAAGGTGTCTTGGCTAAGGTGTCTTGGCTAATGTGTCTCGGCTAAGGTGTCTTGGCTAAGGTGTCTTGGCTAAGGTGTCTCGGCTAATGTGTCTTGGCTAAGGTGTCTTGGCTAAGGTGTCTCGGCTAATGTGTCTTGGCTAAGGTGTCTTAGCTAAGGTGTCTTGGCGAATGTGTTTTGGCTAAGGTGTCTTGGCTAAGGTGTCTTGGCTAAGGTGTCTTGGCTAAGGTGTCTTGACTAAGGTGTCTTGGCTAATGTGTCTTGGCTAAGGTGTCTTGGCTAATGTGTCTTGGCTAAGGTGTCTTGGCTAAGGTGTCTTGGCTAAGGTGTCTTGGCTAATGTGTCTCGGCTAAGGTGTCTTGGCTAAGGTGTCTTGGCTAATGTGTCTCGGCTAAGGTGTCTTGGCTAAGGTGTCTTGGCTAAGGTGTCTTGGCTAATGTGTCTTGGCTAATGTGTCTTGGCTAAAGTGTCTTGGCTAATGTGTCTTGGCTAAGGTGTCTTGGCTAATGTGTCTTGGCTAATGTGTCTTGGCTAATGTGTCTTGGCTAAGGTGTCTTGGCTAATGTGTCTTGGCTAAGGTGTCTTGGCTAAGGTGTCTTGGCTAAGGTGTCTTGGCTAAGGTGTCTTGGCTAAGGTGTCTTGGCTAATGTGTCTTGGCTAAGGTGTCTTGGCTAATGTGTCTCGGCTAAGGTGTCTTGGCTAAGGTGTCTTGGCTAATGTGTCTTGGCTAAGGTGTCTTGGCTAATGTGTCTTGGCTAAGGTGTCTTGGCTAAAGTGTCTTGGCTAAGGTGTCTTGGCTAATGTGTCTTGGCTAAGGTGTCTTGGCTAAGGTGTCTTAGCTAAGGTGTCTTGGCTAATGTGTTTTGGCTAAGGTGTCTTGGCTAAGGTGTCTTGGCTAAGGTGTCTTGGCTAAGGTGTCTTGACTAAGGTGTCTTGGCTAAGGTGTCTTGGCTAAGGTGTCTTGGCTAAGGTGTCTTGACTAAGGTGTCTTGGCTAATGTGTCTTGGCTAAGGTGTCTTGGCTAAGGTGTCTTGGCTAAGGTGTCATGGCTAATGTGTCTCGGCTAAGGTGTCTTGGCTAAAGTCTTGGCTAATGTGTCTCGGCTAAGGTGTCTTGGCTAAGGTGTCTTGGCTAAGGTGTCTTGGCTAAGGTGTCTTGGCTAATGTGTCTTGGCTAATGTGTCTTGGCTAAAGTGTCTTGGCTAATGTGTCTTGGCTAAGGTGTCTTGGCTAATGTGTCTTGGCTAAGGTGTCTTGGCTAAGGTGTCTTGGCTAAGGTGTCTTGGCTAAGGTGTCTTGGCTAATGTGTCTTGGCTAAGGTGTCTTGGCTAATGTGTCTCGGCTAAGGTGTCTTGGCTAAGGTGTCTTGGCTAATGTGTCTTGGCTAAGGTGTCTTGGCTAATGTGTCTTGGCTAAAGTGTCTTGGCTAAAGTGTCTTGGCTAAGGTGTCTTGGCTAATGTGTCTTGGCTAAGGTGTCTTGGCTAATGTGTCTCGGCTAAGGTGTTTGGCTAATGTGTCTTGGCTAAGGTGTCTTGGCTAAGGTGTCTTGGCTAAGGTGTCTCGGCTAATGTGTCTTGGCTAAGGTGTCTTGGCTAAGGTGTCTTGGCTAATGTGTCTTGGCTAAGGTGTCTTGGCTAATGTGTCTCGGCTAAGGTTTCTTGGCTAAGGTGTCTTGGCTAAGGTGTCTTGGCTAAGGTGTCTTGGCTAAGGTGTCTTGGCTAAGGTGTCTTGGCTAAGGTGTCTTGGCTAATGTGTCTTGGCTAAGGTGTCTTGACTAAGGTGTCTTGGCTAAGGTGTCTTGGCTAATGTGTCTCGGCTAAGGTGTCTTGGCTAAGGTGTCTTGGCATATGTGTCTCGGCTAAGGTGTCTTGTCTAAGGTGTCTTGGCTAAGGTGTCTTGGCTAATGTGTCTCGGCTAAGGTGTCTTGGCTAAGGTGTCTTGGCTAAGGTGTCTTGGCTAAGGTGTCTTGGCTAAGGTGTCTTGGCTAAGGTGTCTTGGCTAATGTGTCTTGGCTCATGTGTCTTGGCTAAGGTGTCTTGGCTAATGTGTCTTGGCTAATGTGTCTCGGCTAAGGTGTCTTGGCTAATGTGTCTCGGCTAAGGTGTCTTGGCTAAGGTGTCTTAGCTAAGGTGTCTTGGCTAATGTGTTTTGGCTAAGGTGTCTTGGCTAAGGTGTCTTGGCTAATGTGTCTTGGCTAATGTGTCTTGGCTAAGGTGTCTTGGCTAAGGTGTCTTGGCTAATGTGTCTTGGCTAATGTGTCTTGGCTAAAGTGTCTTGGCTAATGTGTCTCGGCTAAGGTGTCTTGGCTAATGTGTCTTGGCTAAGGTGTCTTGGCTAAGGTGTCTTGGCTAAGGTATCTTGGCTAATGTGTCTCGGCTAAGGTGTCTTGGCTAATGTGTCTTGGCTAAGGTGTCTTGGCTAAGGTGTCTTGGCTAAGGTGTCTTGGCTTAGGTGTCTTGGCTAAGGTGTCTTGGCTAATGTGTCTTGGCTAAGGTGTCTTGGCTAAGGTGTCTCGGCTAAGGTGTCTTGGCTAAGGTGTCTTGGCTAATGTGTCTTGGCTAGAGTGTCTTGGCTAAGGTGTCTTGGCTAATGTGTCTCGGCTAAGGTGTCTTGGCTAAGGTGTCTTGGCTAAGGTGTCTCGGCTAATGTGTCTTGGCTAAGGTGTCTTAGCTAAGGTGTCTTGGCTAATGTGTTTTGGCTAAGGTGTCTTGGCTAATGTGTCTTCGCTAAGGTGTCTTGGCTAAGGTGTCTTGGCTAAGGTGTCTTGGCTAAGGTGTCTTGGCTAAGGTGTCTTGGCTAATGTGTCTTGGCTAAAGTGTCTTGGCTAATGTGTCTTGGCTCATGTGTCTTGGCTAAGGTGTCTTGGCTAATGTGTCTTGGCTAAGGTGTCTTGACTAAGGTGTCTTGGCTAAGGTGTCTTGGCTAAGGTGTCTTGGCTAATGTGTCTCGGCTAAGGTGTCTTGGCTAAGGTGTCTTGGCTAATGTGTCTTGGCTAAAGTGTCTTGGCTAAGGTGTCTTGGCTAAGGTGTCTTGGCTAATGTGTCTTGGCTAAAGTGTCTTGGCTAATGTGTCTTGGCTCATGTGTCTTGGCTAAGGTGTCTTGGCTAATGTGTCTTGGCTAAGGTGTCTTGACTAAGGTGTCTTGGCTAAGGTGTCTTGGCTAATGTGTCTCGGCTAAGGTGTCTTGGCTAAGGTGTCTTGGCATATGTGTCTCGGCTAAGGTGTCTTGTCTAAGGTGTCTTGGCTAAGGTGTCTTGGCTAATGTGTCTCGGCTAAGGTGTCTTGGCTAAGGTGTCTTGGCTAAGGTGTCTTGGCTAAGGTGTCTTGGCTAAGGTGTCTTGGCTAAGGTGTCTTGGCTAATGTGTCTTGGCTCATGTGTCTTGGCTAAGGTGTCTTGGCTAATGTGTCTCGGCTAAGGTGTCTTGGCTAAGGTGTCTTGGCTAAGGTGTCTTGGCTAAGGTGTCTTGGCTAAGGTGTCTTGGCTAATGTGTCTTGGCTAAGGTGTCTTGGCTAAGGTGTCTTGGCTAATGTGTCTTGGCTAATGTGTCTTGGCTAAAGTGTCTTGGCTAATGTGTCTCGGCTAAGGTGTCTTGGCTAATGTGTCTTGGCTAAGGTGTCTTGGCTAAGGTGTCTTGGCTAAGGTGTCTTGGCTAATGTGTCTCGGCTAAGGTGTCTTGGCTAATGTGTCTTGGCTAAGGTGTCTTGGCTAAGGTGTCTTGGCTAAGGTGTCTTGGCTTAGGTGTCTTGGCTAAGGTGTCTTGGCTAATGTGTCTTGGCTAAGGTGTCTTGGCTAAGGTGTCTCGGCTAAGGTGTCTTGGCTAAGGTGTCTTGGCTAATGTGTCTTGGCTAGAGTGTCTTGGCTAAGGTGTCTTGGCTAATGTGTCTCGGCTAAGGTGTCTTGGCTAAGGTGTCTTGGCTAAGGTGTCTCGGCTAATGTGTCTTGGCTAAGGTGTCTTAGCTAAGGTGTCTTGGCTAATGTGTTTTGGCTAAGGTGTCTTGGCTAATGTGTCTTCGCTAAGGTGTCTTGGCTACGGTGTCTTGGCTAAGGTGTCTTGGCTAAGGTGTCTTGGCTAAGGTGTCTTGGCTAATGTGTCTTGGCTAAAGTGTCTTGGCTAATGTGTCTTGGCTCATGTGTCTTGGCTAAGGTGTCTTGGCTAATGTGTCTCGGCTAAGGTGTCTTGGCTAAGGTGTCTTGGCTAAGGTGTCTCGGCTAATGTGTCTTGGCTAAGGTGTCTTAGCTAAGGTGTCTTGGCTAATGTGTTTTGGCTAAGGTGTCTTGGCTAATGTGTCTTCGCTAAGGTGTCTTGGCTAAGGTGTCTTGGCTAAGGTGTCTTGGCTAAGGTGTCTTGGCTAATGTGTCTTGGCTAATGTGTCTTGGCTAAGGTGTCTTGGCTAATGTGTCTCGGCTTAGGTGTCTTGGCTAAGGTGTCTTGGCTAAGGTGTCTCGGCTAATGTGTCTTGGCTAAGGTGTCTTAGCTAAGGTGTCTTGGCTAATGTGTTTTGGCTAAGGTGTCTTGGCTAAGGTGTCTTGGCTAAGGTGTCTTGGGTAAGGTGTCTTGGCTAAGGTGTCTTGGCTAAGGTGTCTTGAATAAGGTGTCTTGGCTAAGGTGTCTTGGCTAATGTGTCTTGGCTAAGGTGTCTTGGCTAATGTGTCTTGGCTAAGGTGTCTTGGCTAAGGTGTCTTGGCTAAGGTGTCTTGGCAAATGTGTCTCGGCTAAGGTGTCTTGGCTAAGGTGTCTTGGCTAAGGTGTCTTGGCATATGTGTCTCGGCTAATGTGTCTTGGCTAATGTGTCTTGGCTAATGTGTCTTGGCTAAAGTGTCTTGGCTAATGTGTCTCGGCTAAGGTGTCTTGGCTAATGTGTCTTGGCTAATGTGTCTTGGCTAAGGTGTCTTGGCTAAGGTGTCTTGGCTAATGTGTCTCGGCTAAGGTGTCTTGGCTAAGGTGTCTTGGCTAAGGTGTCTTGGCTAATGTGTCTTGGCTAATGTGTCTTGGCTAAAGTGTCTTGGCTAATGTGTCTCGGCTAAGGTGTCTTGGCTAATGTGTCTTGGCTAAGGTGTCTTGGCTAAGGTGTCTTGGCTAAGGTGTCTTGGCTAAGGTGTCTTGGCTAAGGTGTCTTGGCTAAGGTGTCTTGGCTAAGGTGTCTTGGCTAATGTGTCTTGGCTAAGGTGTCTTGGCTAAGGTGTCTCGGCTAAGGTGTCTTGGCTAAGGTGTCTTGGCTAATGTGTCTTGGCTAATGTGTCTTGGCTAAGGTGTCTTGGCTAAGGTGTCTCGGCTAAGGTGTCTTGGCTAAGGTGTCTTGGCTAATGTGTCTTGGCTAAAGTGTCTTGGCTAAGGTGTCTTGGCTAAGGTGTCTCGGCTAAGGTGTCTTGGCTAAGGTGTCTTGGCTAAGGTGTCTCGGCTAATGTGTCTTGGCTAAGGTGTCTTAGCTAAGGTGTCTTGGCTAATGTGTTTTTGCTAAGGTGTCTTGGCTAATGTGTCTTGGCTAAGGTGTCTTGGCTAAGGTGTCTTGGCTAAGGTGTCTTGGCTAATGTGTCTTGGCTAAGGTGTCTTGGCTAAGGTGTCTCGGCTAAGGTGTCTTGGCTAAGGTGTCTTGGCTAATGTGTCTTGGCTAAAGTGTCTTGGCTAATGTGTCTTGGCTAAGGTGTCTCGGCTAAGGTGTCTTGGCTAAGGTGTCTTGGCTAAGGTGTCTCGGCTAATGTGTCTTGGCTAAGGTGTCTTAGCTAAGGTGTCTTGGCTAATGTTTTTTTGCTAATGTGTCTTGGCTAATGTGTCTTGGCTAAGGTGTCTTGGCTAAGGTGTCTTGGCTAAGGTGTCTTGGCTAATGTGTCTTGGCTAATGTGTCTCGGCTAAAGTGTCTTGGCTAAGGTGTCTTGGCTAATGTGTCTCGGCTAAGGTGTCTTGGCTAAGGTGTCTTGGCTAAGGTGTCTCGGCTAATGTGTCTTGGCTAAGGTGTCTTGGCTAATGTGTCTTGGCTAATGTGTCGTGGCTAAGGTGTCTTGGCTAAGGTGTCTTGGCTAAGGTGTCTTGGCTAAGGTGTCTTGGCTAATGTGTCTTGGCTAATGTAGTTTATGCGAGTTTTCGGATAAACCTTCTCGAGACAGGCGCAGTTCACGCCGACTCAAGCACTAATATCTGAAGCCTCCACACCGGGGTACTTTTAGACATACTGGTTTTATTGGTTAAAATTAACGTTCTTAAATACTAAATTTTAGCTTACTTAACAATAATGTTTAACATACGCGCACCACCTGTTGCCGGCTTATTTTATCGTTGCACGGCACCCAAATTGCCGACGTTGCAAAGCCGTGGCAAAGGTTCGTGGTGCGTGCGATCAACGGTGCACCGGCATTTTGGGCTGCGATTGATCGTAGCACTCAAATTGTTGACGCTGCGAAAACCGCGGCACCGGCTTGGGGCGCGAAACTCGATCAACCACTGCACCCAGACTGCCGATGCAGCTCTTATGTCTCGCACGCGGCGTGCGCTTCTAGCGGAGTGACCCTGTCGGCGACATCCCCACCCCCGTAATTCCTTTCAGAGGGGTTACAATTCTATATCATTTGACGGTAGGGGGAATGGTTTCTTTTGATTTCGGGGATGCCACTTTACAATAGCGAATGCTATTATCATCGCAACGGATATCATGCCTATGGCTATTCCTATTGTTATCGCTATTATTGGATCTTCGCTCTTCTTTTCGTTTATTGGCGAAACCGACGACATTTGTTTAAGTGATTTAAAATATGTTTTGTGGAGTATATTTTGCCTTGCTATCACTGGTTGGATGGTTATTTCATCTGTTTCTACGCTACATGTTTCGGATAGCGTGATTACCCCTATATTGTGAGCAGGGTTTGTTATTGTTCGATTGCAGTTTAAATAAATTTTGTTTGGTTGCGTCGTATAGTACAAAATTTTGTTCGGCGAGTGCAGAGTGATAAATTTTGTAAACGGGACATTTAATTTTGATACTATGCACGTAATATTAGATTCCTTATGCAATATCGCCGCTACAATACAATCTAAGTTCCTGCGAATCGTTGTATCGTGCGATAAGGCGTGCGTGTCATTTATGATCGTAAAGCTTTCTGGGTATAAGTAGTTACCTTTGTCGCTTATAGCTATCCGTTCATTTTTGATGTTCAGTATTGAGTAGTTCTGCATGCATGGAATCGGAATGACGTTTAGTATTTCGAAATGCTCATTGCTAAGTATTGTATATTCTACGTGAAGAATAATCTCTCCGTTTATGAGAGCCTTGTTCTTTACAAAGGGGGTTTTCAGAACTTCGTTGTTCGGAAGTTGTTTCTCTATCTCCTTAATCATGGCATTCTGATCTTCGTTTGTTAATGGGTTGTCGGTTAGTGCCTTATACTTAGTTATAATTCCCTGAATTACTACATTCGCTAGAATTAGTGTTTCTTCGATATATTTGGACATTTGGAGTTTTTTATTTTCATTTACGGCTTTGTTTAATGCGGTTATTCCGTCTTGTAATCGATGTATTCTTGTGCTCAAGTGACTTTCAACCTTGCTGTGGTTATCGTTATCTCTTTCTAGTTTATTTGTAATAACTGCCAGCCTCTGATCTTCTGAAGTTCGAAACAGAGCGAGCTGCTCGTCGATATCACTGCCTCCAAATAAAAAGTCCTTTAAGATTCCGAATATTCCTCGACTTCTTTTTTCTCTGAACTTGATGTTGTCTTGGATTAGTTTCCTTGCGTATCTACATTCATTATCTAGCGACGTCTTTAGGTTTAATACCCTTATATCTGTTTCATTGGTTGCCAACACGGCGTTCTTCAGCTCTAGTTCGATTGTAGATATTAATTTCGTATCGTTCTCAGGACGTATACGAGTAAAATATAGTGTATCCCACTTGCCCCTTTCTAAAAGTAACGTGCCCGCGTGATCGAAGAACAACCCGGCCTCCAAAACGGGCTCTATTTTAAGAGCGGATACGGCACAGCACACCACAAGTACGAATTTTATGACAATTGCCATGTCACGGGATTGATTGTCACTCTGGGACGTTTTTTTGATATACTTTGATTTAGTGCGCTTGCCTTCTCTTTAATTACCTTTAGGTCTAAGCTTCGTTTCCTTCCCCAAGTTGGTGGGGAGTTGTCTTGGTTTTGGTCGCTTGGTTTTACGTCCAAAACTGCTAGATTCACCACCGCCTTACGATACTCGTTTTGCCCTACCTTGAGTCTGACCGATCTTACGATCCCATCTTGACCAGCAAAGGTTTCTGTGACTCGCCCTTTAATCCACTTTCCTATCCTATTTTCGTCGGGGAGTGTGACGATGTCGTCTACTTGCACCGGCTTGGATAGTTTTAGCCACTTTTCTCGTTTCGAGATTGTTGGTAGGTATTCCCTGATCCAACGTTTCCAATACTGCTCCGCTATCGCTTGCGCAGCCTTCCAGTTGGTTCGGGTCGTATGTGACAGCTCTTTACCAGCAGTACTGGGTACTGCTTCACCGGAATGACCTATTAGAAAATGGAACGGTGTCAACGGTTCGTCATCTTCTTGTTCAAGCGGAATGTGGGTGAGGGGTCTATTATTCATAATAAATTCTATTTCGGTTAATACGGCCCTAAGAGTGGCCTCCTGGAAGTTCTTATCTGTGGGGAGAAGGCTTTTTACTTCCTTGACCAAGCGTTCCCACGATCCTCCAAAGTGAGGAGCTCCTGGTGGATTGAAATGCCACGTGATCCCTTCGGAAGCGCATCGTTCCACTAATGACTTTATTTGGTTATTTGCTCCGATGAAGTTCGTGCCATTGTCACTATATAAGTGTTCAATTTTACCTCTTCGATGTTGAACGTTGCGTAAACACATTATGAATGTGTTTGCGCTTAGATCGTGAGCAACTTCCAAATATACTGCTCTTGTCGTCAGGCACGTAAATAACGCACCCCACCTCTTTTCCACTCGTCTTCCAATAGTTATATTCAGAGGACCAAAGTAGTCCACGCCGGTGTGGCTGAAAGGCATTTGGAACGCGGCCATTCTACATTCTGGCAGCGGCGCCATTATAGGAGGTATCGGTTTGGCCCTTTGATTTTTACAATATTGACATTTGTTGATGATGCCTTTCAATGCAGTTCTTATGTCAGGTATCCAAAATTTCTGGCGGATAGCCGCCATGACTGATTCTGCCTTTTGGTGGAAGTACCTTTCGTGATAATGGGCAATTATAAGGTTCGTGACATGATGTCCCTTGGGAAGAATGATGGGACATTTTGCTTCAAATGTCATGTATTTTGCATGTTCCAAGCGACCCCGTGATCTCAGCAGATTTTCTTCGTCTAGCATTGGGCATAGACCTCGAATGTTGCTGTTATTAGCCGTCGGGATCTTGAGTGATAAATGCGTCATCTCTTCCGAGAAGCTTTCCCATTGTACCTTCCTTAGAAGGTATCGTTCGGCCTTGTCTAAGTCCGCCTTGGTGATGGTGCTGGAAAATTCGGTGCCGTTATTTTTGGCCTTTAGCCAATCGATATATTTTAAGCCGATCGCTAACGATCTTTTTAGCCTGTGCCAATTTGAACACCACTCAACTGCGATAACGTTCCAGTCGATCTTCGTTATCGTCTTTATGGTATGGACTGGGCGCACTTCTTCGCACGTTACGAATAGTTTCGGTTGTGTCATGTTTATTACCATGTCCTGTAAAAATTCTGGCCCCTTTAACCATTTTGAGTTTTCTAGGATCACCTTTGTGGCTTCATCGGCGGGGTTGCTTTTGGAAGCTACCCACTGCCATTGCGATGCTCTGGTATCGTTTAAAATTTCCCCAATTCGTAGCGCGACAAATTGTTTGTAATTTCTCGCTTCTGAGTTTATCCAAGCCAGAACTGTTTTGGAGTCTGTCCAAAAATATTCATTGTCTATCTTTACTCTGACTTCCTTCTTTATCATTTCGGCTAGTCGGACCCCGAGCACGGCGGCTTGTAACTCAAGCCTCGGAATTGACAAAGGTTTAGTCGGGGCAACCCTCGTTTTGGCAGCGATTATGTTAACATCCACTCCTTGATCGTGGATCGTTCTCATATATGCTACCGCACTGAAAGCCTTTTCGGATGCATCGACAAAAACATGCATCTCCCTTATCTTAATCGATGATGCCTGCGAAAGGCATCTTGGTATTACAATTTCTTCGACTTTCTTTATTCTTTCGAGCCATCCGTTCCACCCAACACGTAGATGTTCGGGGATTGAATCGTCCCAATTAATGCCGGCTTTCCATAAGTCCTGCATTAAGATTTTCCCTTGAATTATAATATTTGCTAATAACCCAAGGGGGTCGTAAATCCTCATGATATACGCTAACATTTCTCGTTTACTTAATGGTTGTTCGTAAAGGTTTTTAAGTTTGTAACGAAATACATCGTTCCTCGTGTCCCAGTACATCCCTAAGACCTTTTCAAAATCTTGGGTCTTATCATGAAGGTCGTACGTTTTTTGTTCCGAAGCCCTGTCCTTTGGAATTTTTGCTACCAACTCCTTAGAATTCGATATGAAATTCCGTATAAAAAAATTGGCTTTGTTGTGGATTTCACAAACCTCTTCAATTGTTTGCGCCGCCGATTCTACGTCTGGAAAACTGTCGAGATAGTCGTCGACGTAGTGGTTTTCCGTGATGGCTTTCACTGCTCGTGGGTTCGATGCAGAGTATTGTAGCGCGTTACTATTTTTTACGTATTGAGCGCAAGCTGGCGAACATGTGGCGCCGAAGGTCATGACTTGCATGACATATACCTGAGGGACTTCCAAGGGAGACTTTCGAAAAAGAAATCTCTGCGCGCATTGATCTTCTTTTCTGATCTTAACCTGGTGAAACATCTCCTTTATGTCACCTGAGCATGCAATTTTATGTTCTCTAAAGCGCGATAGCACCCCGAATATAGGGGTTGTGTTATCAGGTCCGGAGTAGAGTTGTGAATTCAGTGATATACCTTCATTCTTCGCCGCTGCATCGAACACAAGTCTTGGCTTCGGGTTCTGTTTGTTTAAATTAACCACCGAAAAATGAGGGATATAGTTTATGTTGCCTGTCGTTTGGAGCAGTTCTTTGGGGTCGGCCTTTCGTGCATACCCTTTGTCGACGTATGAGGAGATTTCATTGAAATACCATTCTTTGAGCTTCGGATCATTTTCCATTTTTCTCTCTTGGCTTTTCAAACGGCTAAGGGCTTGAGCGTAGCTATTAGGAAGCGTAGGCTTGTCATATTTCCAAAGTAGTCCTATTTCGTATCCCTGGTCAATTCGTTTGCAGGTCTTTTCCATGGTGTCGAGTGCCCTCGCGTCAGCCTTTGAGGTTATTATTTCATTGTTTCCCCGCACTCCGAACTCTTCCGTCGAAAAGAAACCTTTCATTAGGTCGTTTAAAGTTTTTTCTTCCTCCTTTACTTTTTCTACCATTGTGAAGATATGATAATTATCCGTTTCACTAACGGCTGTGTCTTTACCAAATAGAACCCATCCTAGTCGGGTTTTGTGTGCTACGGGTTCGTCAGGTTCCCCCGCTCGGTGCCCTAAGGCTTGGGTGTAATAGGCGTGAGGTAGACCTAATAAAATTGTGGGACGAGCGTTAGAATAACTGCTCATGCTGATCCCTTTAAGATAAGCGAATCTCTTCTTCATTTCTTTTGCGTCGATACTTTGCCTGGGTAGATCTAACTCCTTTACTGTTCCAACGTTTTTTATATCCAATAGCCTCTTATTTGGTCCACGGATTTGAATTCCGACCGAGGTACTTTGATCTTCCACTTGGAAGGTTCCGTTCGTCCATGCAAGTGTTAGTGGTTTCCGAGGTCCTTGTACTCCTAGTTCAGATCTTAACTCTTCGGTCATAAGGCTGGAAGAAGAACCAGGGTCTATGAACGCATAGGTGTTCACAGATTTATCTCCGTTGTACGCTGTTACAGGGATAATTTGGAATAGATATTCCGCTGCGTTTTGGTGACAGTTTAAACGTGTTTGTCCGAAAGAGTCATGCCGATGTAGGACGGTGTTATGCCTTTTACCACAGCCGGCAATTGTGCACTGTGGGGCAGAGCGGCAATCGTACGCTGAATGATTTGATGCGCAGCAATTGCTACATATATTCTTGTCCTTAAACACCTTCCATCTTTCGTGACTAGGCATACTTAAAAGTTTGCGACACTCGACAGTTTTATGATGACTACCGCAGACGGCACATGCTCTTTTGTTTTCCCCGCGTGGCCTTGCTTGATGGTAGTTCAGTTTCACCGGTTTCGATCTTTGATTTCCTTCCGAAGCAAGGAGGGCGATCGCTAGTTCTTCGGTTGGTTTCAACCATTTGGAAAATTGAGTAAGCGTTTTTGCCTCCTTCGATTCGGATTTCAATGCTTCTTTTAGCCATTCATTCCTCAGTTCCGGCGATAACTTCGCTACCAAATCTTGCAGGAGCCTTTGGTCCATTAGATATTCCTCATGGCCTAGCATTGCCATGTTTTCAACCATGTTACACAATGCATTCGAAAAGTCGATTATGGTTACTGGATTGTCTAAGGACGCTCCTTTAATTGCCATTAGGTCCTTCAATAGCGCCGAATATACGCTAGCTGGACTGCCATAGAGTTTATCCAACCGTTCGAGAATCGCGTCGACGTTTTCTGGATTAACCAATAGACCGCTGACTGCTCGTAGGGCGTCTCCCTTTAAGTGTTTTTGAAGCCGGCTTAGATTGTGCAAGTTTGTCAATTTTCCCGTCTTCGAGGTTTCCTTAAAAAGCAGTTTGAATCTTGGCCAGGTTTTACTGCTTCCGTAGAACTCTGGGAGTTCCAGTAACGCATTCTTGCGACAGCTTGGGCCGAGGCTCCACGCATCTACCAATTTATCGACATTCTTAGTCAGCTCGTGAACGTCGTGTTGGCTTGTCCCTGATTGATTTAAGATTTCCTCTGCCCTAATGATTTCTTCTAGCCGTTCAATTTCCTTTTCGTATTTTGCTTTTTCTTTCTTCTCTTTTTCTTCTGCTGCTATCTTCTCTGATAATAGGCGTTCAGTTTGCATTATAGTTTGCCTAGCTTGTTCCTTTTCTAACTTCATTTGTTCACATTTTGGACATGTGAACTTGCTAGGAACCGTTTTTAAATTAAGACATGCTGAGTGGAACCATCTGTCACACTCCTTGCATTCTGCCATTTTTCCCTGTTCATCTTCTTTGACACACAGCTTACAGTGCCCGTTTGGGTTTTTCTTATATTTGTAATCCATTTTACTTACTCTGGATAGCTTGTTCTGTGAGGTCCAAACGATGCGTCGTTACAGGGAGTAGATTGAGCCGTCCGCTCAATTGGCTGGCGTCCTCCGCTTCAAGGCACCTCACCGCGAGCCGTCCGCTCACCGTCGTAAACACTGCGCACTTCTGGAACGCTGCGGGTTGAGCTGTCCGCTCAGGATTGGCGTCCCCGGCTTCAAAGCACCTCACCGTGAGCCGTCCGCTCACCGTCGTAAACACTGCGCACTTCTGGAACGCTGCGGGTTGAGCCGTCCGCTCAGGATTGGCGTCCTCCGCTTCAAAGCACCTCACCGTGAGCCGCTCGCTCACCGTCGTTAACACTGCTCACTTCTGGAACGCTGCGGGTTGAGCCGTCCGCTCAAGATTGGCGTCCTCCGCTTCAAAGCACCTCACCGTGAGCCGTCCGCTCACCGTCGTTAACACTGCGCACTTCTGGAACGTTGCGGGTCGAGCCGTCCGCTCAGGGTTGCCTGGCACTTTTCACAAGATCGTCACTGATTGAGCCGTCCGCTCACCGCTGTCTCACTTCTGAGGTCGTCGTGGGTTGAGCCGTCCGCTCACCGCTGACTCACACTTCTCACTATGAGGTCGCTGCAGGTTGAGCCGTCCGCTCACCGCTGACCTATTCTTCTCACTATGATGTCGTTGGGTTGATACCCCAACTTACTTTTTTTTTTGGCACTTCTTGCTCCTGGCACCTCTCAGTGAACAGTTTCTCGCGTGTCACGAACCTATGTGACTTTTAAGCGTCAATATTACTTGACGAACTTCACTGTTCACTTGTAACCGGTGTTGCACTAATCGCACAAGAGCCGCCTTTCGTGGCTCGTCGGCTTTATGTTGCCTATGACGGCCGTTACCACGGTTTGACGCGCGCGAAACTTGGTCGTCGATGCGTTCCGAGGGAGTTTGTCTTCCTTAAGGTACCACCGCGGGAGAGATTCAGGCGCGAGGAAGTTATCCTCTCTGGAGCCACCATGTAGTTTATGCGAGTTTTCGGATAAACCTTCTCGAGACAGGCGCAGTTCACGCCGACTCAAGCACTAATATCTGAAGCCTCCACACCGGGGTACTTTTAGACATACTGGTTTTATTGGTTAAAATTAACGTTCTTAAATACTAAATTTTAGCTTACTTAACAATAATGTTTAACATACGCGCACCACCTGTTGCCGGCTTATTTTATCGTTGCACGGCACCCAAATTGCCGACGTTGCAAAGCCGTGGCAAAGGTTCGTGGTGCGTGCGATCAACGGTGCACCGGCATTTTGGGCTGCGATTGATCGTAGCACTCAAATTGTTGACGCTGCGAAAACCGCGGCACCGGCTTGGGGCGCGAAACTCGATCAACCACTGCACCCAGACTGCCGATGCAGCTCTTATGTCTCGCACGCGGCGTGCGCTTCTAGCGGAGTGACCCTGTCGGCGACAGCTAATGTGTCTTGGCTAAGGTGTCTTGGCTAAGGTGTCTTGGCTAAGGTGTCTTGGCTAAGGTGTCTTGGCTAATGTGTCTTGGCTAATGTGTCTTGGCTAATGTGTCTTGGCTAATGTGTCTTGGCTAATGTGTCTTGGCTAATGTGTCTTGGCCAAAGTGTCTTGGCTAAGGTGTCTTGGCTAATGTGTCTTGGCTAAGGTGTCTTGGCTAATGTGTCTCGGCTAAGGTGTCTTGGCTAATGTGTCTTGGCTAAGGTGTCTTGGCTAAGGTGTCTTGGCTAAGGTGTCTTGGCTAATGTGTCTTGGCTAAGGTGTCTCGGCTAAGGTGTCTTGGCTAAGGTGTCTTGGCTAAGGTGTCTTGGCTAATGTGTCTCGGCTAAGGTGTCTTGGCTAAGGTGTCTTGGCTAAGGTGTCTTGGCTAATGTGTCTCGGCTAAGGTGTCTTGGCTAATGTGTCTTGGCTACGGTGTCTTTGCTAATGTGTCTTGGCTAATGTGTCTTGGCTAAGGTGTCTTGGCTAATGTGTCTCGGCCAAAGTGTCTTGGCTAAGGTGTCTTGGCTAAGGTGTCTTGGCTAAGGTGTCTTGGATAAGGTGTCTTGGCTAAGGTGTCTTGGCTAAAGTGTCTTGGCTAATGTGTCTCGGCTAAGGTGTCTTGGCTAATGTGTCTTGGCTAAGGTGTCTTGGCTAAGGTGTCTTAGCTAAGGTGTCTTGGCTAAGGTGTCTTGGCTAAGGTGTCTTGGCTAAGGTGTCTTGGCTAATGTGTCTTGGCTAAGGTGTCTTGGCTAAGGTGTCTTGGCTAAGGTGTCTTGGCTAAGGTGTCTTGGCTAATGTGTCTTGGCTAAGGTGTCTTGGCTAATGTGTCTCGGCTAAGGTGTCTTGGCTAAGGTGTCTTGGTTAAGGTGTCTCGGCTAATGTGTCTTGGCTAAGGTGTCTTAGCTAATGTGTCTTGGCTAAGGTGTCTCGGCTAAAGTGTCTTGGCTAAGGTGTCTTGGCTAAGGTGTCTTGGCTAATGTGTCTCGGCTAAGGTGTCTTGGCTAAGGTGTCTTGGCTAAGGTGTCTTGGCTAATGTGTCTCGGCTAAGGTGTCTTGGCTAATGTGTCTTGGCTACGGTGTCTTTGCTAATGTGTCTTTGCTAATGTGTCTTGGCTAAGGTGTCTTGGCTAATGTGTCTCGGCCAAAGTGTCTTGGCTAAGGTGTCTTGGCTAAGGTGTCTTGGCTAAGGTGTCTTGGATAAGGTGTCTTGGCTAAGGTGTCTTGGCTAAAGTGTCTTGGCTAATGTGTCTCGGCTAAGGTGTCTTGGCTAATGTGTCTTGGCTAAGGTGTCTTGGCTAAGGTGTCTTAGCTAAGGTGTCTTGGCTAAGGTGTCTTGGCTAAGGTGTCTTGGCTAAGGTGTCTTGGCTAAGGTGTCTTGGCTAAGGTGTCTTGGCTAATGTGTCTTGGCTAAGGTGTCTTGGCTAAGGTGTCTTGGCTAAGGTGTCTTGGCTAAGGTGTCTTGGCTAATGTGTCTTGGCTAAGGTGTCTTGGCTAATGTGTCTCGGCTAAGGTGTCTTGGCTAAGGTGTCTTGGTTAAGGTGTCTCGGCTAATGTGTCTTGGCTAAGGTGTCTTAGCTAAGGTGTCTTGGCTAATGTGTTTTGGCTAAGGTGTCTTGGCTAATGTGTCATGGCTAAGGTGTCTTGGCTAAGGTGTCTTGGCTAAGGTGTCTTGGCTAAGGTGTCTTGGCTAAGGTGTCTTGGCTAAGGTGTCTTGGCTAATGTGTCTTGGCTAATGTGTCTTGGCTAAGGTGTCTTGGCTAATGTGTCTTGGCTAATGTGTCTCGGCTAAGGTGTCTTGGCTAATGTGTCTTGGCTAAGGTGTCTTGGCTAAGGTGTCTTGGCTAAGGTGTCTTGGCTAAGGTGTCTTGGCTAAGGTGTCTTGGCTTAGGTGTCTTTGCTAAGGTGTCTTGGCTAATGTGTCTTGGCTAAGGTGTCTTGGCTAATGTGTCTCGGCTAAGGTTTCTTGGCTAAGGTGTCTTGGCTAAGGTGTCTTGGCTAAGGTGTCTTGGCTAAGGTGTCTTGGCTAAGGTGTCTTGGCTAATGTGTCTTGGCTAAGGTGTCTTGGCTAATGTGTCTTGGCTAAGGTGTCTTGGCTAAGGTGTCTTGGCTAATGTGTCTTGGCTAAGGTGTCTTGGCTAAGGTGTCTTGGCTAAGGTGTCTTGGCTAAGGTGTCTTGGCTAAGGTGTCTTGGCTAAGGTGTCTTGGCTAAGGTGTCTTGGCTAATGTGTCTTGGCTAAGGTGTCTTGGCTAATGTGTCTCGGCTAAGGTGTCTTGGCTAAGGTGTCTTGGCTAATGTGTCTTGGCTAAGGTGTCTTGGCTAAGGTGTCTTGGCTAAGGTGTCTTGGCTAAGGTGTCTTGGCTTAGGTGTCTTTGCTAAGGTGTCTTGGCTAATGTGTCTTGGCTAAGGTGTCTTGGCTAATGTGTCTCGGCTAAGGTTTCTTGGCTAAGGTGTCTTGGCTAAGGTGTCTTGGCTAAGGTGTCTTGGCTAAGGTGTCTTGGCTAAGGTGTCTTGGCTAATGTGTCTTGGCTAAGGTGTCTTGGCTAATGTGTCTTGGCTAAGGTGTCTTGGCTAAGGTGTCTTGGCTAAGGTGTCTTGGCTAATGTGTCTTGGCTAAGGTGTCTTGGCTAAGGTGTCTTGGCTAAGGTGTCTTGGCTAAGGTGTCTTGGCTAAGGTGTCTTGGCTAAGGTGTCTTGGCTAAGGTGTCTTGGCTAATGTGTCTTGGCTAATGTGTCTTGGCTAAGGTGTCTTGGCTAATGTGTCTTGGCTAATGTGTCTCGGCTAAGGTGTCTTGGCTAATGTGTCTTGGCTAAGGTGTCTTGGCTAAGGTGTCTTGGCTAAGGTGTCTTGGCTAAGGTGTCTTGGCTAAGGTGTCTTGGCTAAGGTGTCTTGGCTTAGGTGTCTTTGCTAAGGTGTCTTGGCTAATGTGTCTTGGCTAAGGTGTCTTGGCTAATGTGTCTCGGCTAAGGTTTCTTGGCTAAGGTGTCTTGGCTAAGGTGTCTTGGCTAAGGTGTCTTGGCTAAGGTGTCTTGGCTAATGTGTCTTGGCTAAGGTGTCTTGGCTAAGGTGTCTTGGCTAAGGTGTCTTGGCTAAGGTGTCTTGGCTAAGGTGTCTTGGCTAAGGTGTCTTGGCTAAGGTGTCTTGGCTAATGTGTCTTGGCTAAGGTGTCTTGGCTAATGTGTCTCGGCTAAGGTGTCTTGGCTAAGGTGTCTTGGCTAATGTGTCTTGGCTAAGGTGTCTTGGCTAAGGTGTCTTGGCTTAGGTGTCTTGGCTAAGGTGTCTTGGCTAATGTGTCTTGGCTAAGGTGTCTTGGCTAATGTGTCTCGGCTAAGGTTTCTTGGCTAAGGTGTCTTGGCTAAGGTGTCTTGGCTAAGGTGTCTTGGCTAAAGTGTCTTGGCTAAGGTGTCTTGGCTAATGTGTCTCGGCTAAGGTGTCTTGGCTAAGGTGTCTTGGCTAAGGTGTCTTGGCTAAAGTGTCTTGGCTAAGGTGTCTTGGCTAAGGTGTCTTGGCTAAGGTGTCTTGGCTAAAGTGTCTTGGCTAAGGTGTCTTGGCTAATGTGTCTCGGCTAAGGTGTCTTGGCTAAGGTGTCTTGGCTAAGGTGTCTCGGCTAATGTGTCTTGGCTAAGGTGTCTTAGCTAAGGTGTCTTGGCTAATGTGTTTTGGCTAAGGTGTCTTGGCTAATGTGTCTTGGCTAAGGTGTCTTGGCTAAGGTGTCTTGGCTAAGGTGTCTTGGCTAAGGTGTCTTGGCTAAGGTGTCTTGGCTAAGGTGTCTTGGCTAATGTGTCTTGGCTAAGGTGTCTTGGCTAATGTGTCTTGGCTTAGGTGTCTTGGCTAAGGTGTCTTGGCTAATGTGTCTCGGCTAAGGTGTCTTGGCTAAGGTGTCTTGGCTAAGGTGTCTCGGCTAATGTGTCTTGGCTAAGGTGTCTTAGCTAAGGTGTCTTGGCTAATGTGTTTGGGCTAAGGTGTCTTGGCTAAGGTGTCTTGGCTAAGGTGTCTTGGCTAAGGTGTCTTGGCTAAGGTGTCTTGGCTAATGTGTCTTGGCTAAGGTGTCTTGGCTAATGTGTCTTGGCTAAGGTGTCTTGGCTAAGGTGTCTTGGCTAAGGTGTCTTGGCTAATGTGTCTCGGCTAATGTGTCTTGGCTAATGTGTCTTGGCTAAAGTGTCTTGGCTAATGTGTCTCGGCTAAGGTGTCTTGGCTAATGTGTCTTGGCTAAGGTGTCTTGGCTAAGGTGTCTTGGCTAAGGTGTCTTGGCTAAGGTGTCTTGGCTAAGGTGTCTTGGCTAAGGTGTCTTGGCTAATGTGTCTCGGCTAAGGTGTCTTGGCTAATGTGTCTTGGCTAATGTGTCTTGGCTAAGGTGTCTTGGCTAAGGTGTCTTGGCTAAGGTGTCTTGGCTAAAGTGTCTTGGCTAAGGTGTCTTGGCTAAGGTGTCTTGGCTAATGTGTCTCGGCTAAGGTGTCTTGGCTAAGGTGTCTTGGCTAATGTGTCTTGGCTAAGGTGTCTTGGCTAAGGTGTCTTGGCTTAGGTGTCTTGGCTAAGGTGTCTTGGCTAATGTGTCTTGGCTAAGGTGTCTTGGCTAATGTGTCTCGGCTAAGGTTTCTTGGCTAAGGTGTCTTGGCTAAGGTGTCTTGGCTAAGGTGTCTTGGCTAATGTGTCTTGGCTAAGGTGTCTTGGCTAAGGTGTCTTGGCTAATGTGTCTTGGCTAAGGTGTCTTGGCTAATGTGTCTCGGCTAAGGTGTCTTGGCTAAGGTGTCTTGGCTAATGTGTCTTGGCTAAGGTGTCTTGGCTAAGGTGTCTTGGCTTAGGTGTCTTGGCTAAGGTGTCTTGGCTAATGTGTCTTGGCTAAGGTGTCTTGGCTAATGTGTCTCGGCTAAGGTTTCTTGGCTAAGGTGTCTTGGCTAAGGTGTCTTGGCTAAGGTGTCTTGGCTAATGTGTCTTGGCTAAGGTGTCTTGGCTAATGTGTCTTGGCTAATGTGTCTTGGCTAAGGTGTCTTGGCTAATGTGTCTCGGTTAAGGTGTCTTGGCTAAGGTGTCTTGGCTAAGGTGTCTCGGCTAATGTGTCTTGGCTAAGGTGTCTTAGCTAAGGTGTCTTGGCTAATGTGTTTGGGCTAAGGTGTCTTGGCTAAGGTGTCTTGGCTAAGGTGTCTTGGCTAAGGTGTCTTGGCTAAGGTGTCTTGGCTAAGGTGTCTTGGCTAATGTGTCTTGGCTAAGGTGTCTTGGCTAATGTGTCTTGGCTAAGGTGTCTTGGCTAAGGTGTCTTGGCTAAGGTGTCTTGGCTAATGTGTCTCGGCTAATGTGTCTTGGCTAATGTGTCTTGGCTAAAGTGTCTTGGCTAATGTGTCTCGGCTAAGGTGTCTTGGCTAATGTGTCTTGGCTAAGGTGTCTTGGCTAAGGTGTCTTGGCTAAGGTGTCTTGGCTAATGTGTCTTGGCTAAGGTGTCTTGGCTAATGTGTCTCGGCTAAGGTGTCTTGGCTAAGGTGTCTTGGCTAATGTGTCTTGGCTAAGGTGTCTTGGCTAAGGTGTCTTGGCTAAGGTGTCTTGGCTAAAGTGTCTTGGCTAAGGTGTCTTGGCTAAGGTGTCTTGGCTAAGGTGTCTTGGCTAATGTGTCTCGGCTAAGGTGTCTTGGCTAATGTGTCTTGGCTAAGGTGTCTTGGCTAAGGTGTCTTGGCTAATTTGTCTTGGTTAAAGTGTCATGGCTAATGTGTCTCGGCTAAAGTGTCTTGGCTAATGTGTCTTGGCTACGGTGTCTTGGCTAATGTGTCTTGGCTAATGTGTCTCGGCTAAGGTGTCTTGGCTAATGTGTCTCGGCGAAGGTGTCTTGGCTAAGGTGTCTTGGCTAAGGTGTCTTGGCTAAGGTGTCTTGGCTAAGGTGTCTTGGCTAATGTGTCTTGGCTAAGGTGTCTTGGCTAATGTGTCTCGGCTAAGGTTTCTTGGCTAAGGTGTCTTGGCTAAGGTGTCTTGGCTAAGGTGTCTTGGCTAAGGTGTCTTGGCTAAGGTGTCTTGGCTAATGTGTCTCGGCTAAGGTGTCTTGGCTAAGGTGTCTTGGCTAAGGTGTCTTGGCTTAAGTGTCTTGGCTAAGGTGTCTTGGCTAAGGTGTCTTGGCTAAGGTGTCTTGGCTAAAGTGTCTTGGCTAAGGTGTCTTGGCTAATGTGTCTCGGCTAAGGTGTCTTGGCTAAGGTGTCTTGGCTAAGGTGTCTCGGCTAATGTGTCTTGGCTAAGGTGTCTTAGCTAAGGTGTCTTGGCTAATGTGTTTTGGCTAAGGTGTCTTGGCTAATGTGTCTTGGCTAAGGTGTCTTGGCTAAGGTGTCTTGGCTAAGGTGTCTTGGCTAAGGTGTCTTGGCTAAGGTGTCTTGGCTAATGTGTCTTGGCTAAGGTGTCTTGGCTAATGTGTCTTGGCTAATGTGTCTTGGCTAAGGTGTCTTGGCTAATGTGTCTCGGCTAAGGTGTCTTGGCTAAGGTGTCTTGGCTAAGGTGTCTCGGCTAATGTGTCTTGGCTAAGGTGTCTTAGCTAAGGTGTCTTGGCTAATGTGTTTGGGCTAAGGTGTCTTGGCTAAGGTGTCTTGGCTAAGGTGTCTTGGCTAAGGTGTCTTGGCTCAGGTTTCTTGGCTAAGGTGTCTTGGCTAAGGTGTCTTGGCTAAGGTGTCTTGGCTAAGGTGTCTTGGCTAAGGTGTCTTGGCTAATGTGTCTTGGCTAAGGTGTCTTGGCTAAGGTGTCTTGGCTAAGGTGTCTTGGCTAAGGTGTCTTGGCTAAGGTGTCTTGGCTAATGTGTCTTGGCTAAGGTGTCTTGGCTAAGGTGTCTTGGCTAAGGTGTCTTGGCTAAGGTGTCTTGGCTAATGTGTCTTGGCTAAGGTGTCTTGGCTAAGGTGTCTTGGCTAATGTGTCTTGGCTAAGGTGTCTTGGCTAATGTGTCTCGGCTAAGGTGTCTTGGCTAAGGTGTCTTGGCTAATGTGTCTTGGCTAAGGTGTCTTGGCTAAGGTGTCTTGGCTTAGGTGTCTTGGCTAAGGTGTCTTGGCTAATGTGTCTTGGCTAAGGTGTCTTGGCTAATGTGTCTCGGCTAAGGTTTCTTGGCTAAGGTGTCTTGGCTAAGGTGTCTTGGCTAAGGTGTCTTGGCTAATGTGTCTTGGCTAAGGTGTCTTGGCTAAGGTGTCTTGGCTAAGGTGTCTTGGCTAAGGTGTCTTGGCTAAGGTGTCTTGGCTAAGGTGTCTTGGCTAAGGTGTCTTGGCTAATGTGTCTTGGCTAAGGTGTCTTGGCTAATGTGTCTCGGCTAAGGTGTCTTGGCTAAGGTGTCTTGGCTAATGTGTCTTGGCTAAGGTGTCTTGGCTAAGGTGTCTTGGCTTAGGTGTCTTGGCTAAGGTGTCTTGGCTAATGTGTCTTGGCTAAGGTGTCTTGGCTAATGTGTCTCGGCTAAGGTTTCTTGGCTAAGGTGTCTTGGCTAAGGTGTCTTGGCTAAGGTGTCTTGGCTAAGGTGTCTTGGCTAAGGTGTCTTGGCTAATGTGTCTTGGCTAATGTGTCTTGGCTAAGGTGTCTTGGCTAATGTGTCTTGGCTAAGGTGTCTTGGCTAAGGTGTCTTGGCTAAGGTGTCTTGGCTAATGTGTCTTGGCTAAGGTGTCTTGGCTAATGTGTCTCGGCTAAGGTGTCTTGGCTAAGGTGTCTTGGCTAATGTGTCTTGGCTAAGGTGTCTTGGCTAAGGTGTCTTGGCTAAGGTGTCTTGGCTAAAGTGTCTTGGCTAAGGTGTCTTGGCTAAGGTGTCTTGGCTAAGGTGTCTTGGCTAATGTGTCTCGGCTAAGGTGTCTTGGCTAATGTGTCTTGGCTAAGGTGTCTTGGCTAAGGTGTCTTGGCTAATTTGTCTTGGTTAAAGTGTCATGGCTAATGTGTCTCGGCTAAAGTGTCTTGGCTAATGTGTCTTGGCTACGGTGTCTTGGCTAATGTGTCTTGGCTAATGTGTCTTGGCTAAGGTGTCTTGGCTAATGTGTCTTGGCTAATGTGTCTTGGCTAAGGTGTCTTGGCTAATGTGTCTTGGCTAAGGTGTCTTGGCTAATGTGTCTCGGCTAAGGTGTCTTGGCTAAAGTGTCTCGGCTAAAGTGTCTTGGCTAATGTGTCTTGGCTAAGGTGTCTTGGCTAAGGTGTCTTGGCTAAGGTGTCTTGGCTAATGTGTCTTGGCTAAGGTGTCTTGGCTAAGGTGTCTTGGCTAAGGTGTCTTGGCTAAGGTGTCTTGGCTAATGTGTCTTGGCTAAAGTGTCTCGGCTAAAGTGTCTTGGCTAAGGTGTCTTGGCTAATGTGTCTTGGCTAATGTGTCTTGGCTAAGGTGTCTTGGCTAAGGTGTCTTGGCTTATGTGTCTTGGCTAAAGTGTCTTGGCTTAGGTGTCTTGGCTAATGTGTCTCGGCTAAGGTGTCTTGGCTAAGGTGTCTTGGCTAAGGTGTCTTGGCTAATGTGTCTTGGCTAAGGTGTCTTGGCTAATGTGTCTTGGCTAAGGTGTCTTGGCTAATGTGTCTCGGCTAAGGTGTCTTGGCTAAAGTGTCTCGGCTAAAGTGTCTTGGCTAATGTGTCTTGGCTAAGGTGTCTTGGCTAAGGTGTCTTGGCTAATGTGTCTTGGCTAAGGTGTCTTGGCTAAGGTGTCTTGGCTAATGTGTCTTGGCTAAGGTGTCTTGGCTAATGTGTCTCGGCTAAGGTGTCTTGGCTAAAGTGTCTCGGCTAAAGTGTCTTGGCTAATGTGTCTTGGCTAAGGTGTCTTGGCTAAGGTGTCTTGGCTAATGTGTCTTGGCTAAGGTGTCTTGGCTAAGGTGTCTTGGCTAAGGTGTCTTGGCTAAGGTGTCTTGGCTAAGGTGTCTTGGCTAATGTGTCTTGGCTAAAGTGTCTTGGCTAATGTGTCTTGGCTAATGTGTCTCGGCTAAGGTGTCTTGGCTAATGTGTCTTGGCTAAGGTGTCTTGGCTAAGGTGTCTTGGCTAATGTGTCTTGGCTAAGGTGTCTTGGCTAAGGTGTCTTGGCTAAGGTGTCTTGGCTAAGTTGTCTTGGCTAAGGTGTCTTGGCTAATGTGTCTTGGCTAAAGTGTCTCGGCTAAAGTGTCTTGGCTAAGGTGTCTTGGCTAATGTGTCTTGGCTAATGTGTCTTGGCTAAGGTGTCTTGGCTAAGGTGTCTTGGCTTATGTGTCTTGGCTAAAGTGTCTTGGCTTAGGTGTCTTGGCTAATGTGTCTCGGCTAAGGTGTCTTGGCTAATGTGTCTTGGCTAAGGTGTCTTGGCTAATGTGTCTTGGCTAAAGTGTCTTGGCTAAGGTGTCTTGGCTAATGTGTCTTGGCTAATGTGTCTCGGCTAAGGTGTCTTGGCTAATGTGTCTTGGCTAAGGTGTCTTGGCTAAGGTGTCTTGGCTAATGTGTCTTGGCTAAGGTGTCTTGGCTAAGGTGTCTTGGCTAAGGTGTCTTGGCTAAGGTGTCTTGGCTAATGTGTCTTGGCTAAAGTGTCTCGGCTAAAGTGTCTTGGCTAAGGTGTCTTGGCTAATGTGTCTTGGCTAATGTGTCTTGGCTAAGGTGTCTTGGCTAAGGTGTCTTGGCTTATGTGTCTTGGCTAAAGTGTCTTGGCTTAGGTGTCTTGGCTAATGTGTCTCGGCTAAGGTGTCTTGGCTAAGGTGTCTTGGCTAAGGTGTCTTGGCTAATGTGTCTTGGCTAAGGTGTCTTGGCTAAGTTGTCTTGGCTAAGGTGTCTTGGCTAATGTGTCTCGGCTAAGGTGTCTTGGCTAATGTGTCTCGGCTAAGGTGTCTTGGCTAAAGTGTCTCGGCTAAAGTGTCTTGGCTAATGTGTCTTGGCTAAGGTGTCTTGGCTAAGGTGTCTTGGCTAATGTGTCTTGGCTAAGGTGTCTTGGCTAAGGTGTCTTGGCTAATGTGTCTTGGCTAATGTGTCTTGGCTAAGGTGTCTTGGCTAAGTTGTCTTGGCTAAGGTGTCTTGGCTAATGTGTCTCGGCTAAGGTGTCTTGGCTAATGTGTCTCGGCTAAGGTGTCTTGGCTAAAGTGTCTCGGCTAAAGTGTCTTGGCTAATGTGTCTTGGCTAAGGTGTCTTGGCTAAGGTGTCTTGGCTAATGTGTCTTGGCTAAAGTGTCTCGGCTAAAGTGTCTTGGCTAAGGTGTCTTGGCTAATGTGTCTTGGCTAATGTGTCTTGGCTAAGGTGTCTTGGCTAAGGTGTCTTGGCTTATGTGTCTTGGCTAAAGTGTCTTGGCTTAGGTGTCTTGGCTAATGTGTCTCGGCTAAGGTGTCTTGGCTAAGGTGTCTTGGCTAAGGTGTCTTGGCTAATGTGTCTTGGCTAAAGTGTCTTGGCTAAGGTGTCTTGGCTAATGTGTCTTGGCTAATGTGTCTCGGCTAAGGTGTCTTGGCTAATGTGTCTTGGCTAAGGTGTCTTGGCTAAGGTGTCTTGGCTAATGTGTCTTGGCTAAGGTGTCTTGGCTAAGGTGTCTTGGCTAAGGTGTCTTGGCTAAGGTGTCTTGGCTAATGTGTCTTGGCTAAAGTGTCTCGGCTAAAGTGTCTTGGCTAAGGTGTCTTGGCTAATGTGTCTTGGCTAATGTGTCTTGGCTAAGGTGTCTTGGCTAAGGTGTCTTGGCTTATGTGTCTTGGCTAAAGTGTCTTGGCTTAGGTGTCTTGGCTAATGTGTCTCGGCTAAGGTGTCTTGGCTAAGGTGTCTTGGCTAAGGTGTCTTGGCTAATGTGTCTTGGCTAAGGTGTCTTGGCTAAGTTGTCTTGGCTAAGGTGTCTTGGCTAATGTGTCTCGGCTAAGGTGTCTTGGCTAATGTGTCTCGGCTAAGGTGTCTTGGCTAAAGTGTCTCGGCTAAAGTGTCTTGGCTAATGTGTCTTGGCTAAGGTGTCTTGGCTAAGGTGTCTTGGCTAATGTGTCTTGGCTAAGGTGTCTTGGCTAAGGTGTCTTGGCTAATGTGTCTTGGCTAAGGTGTCTTGGCTAAGGTGTCTTGGCTAATGTGTCTCGGCTAATGTGTCTTGGCTAAGGTGTCTTGGCTGAGGAGTCTTGGCTAATGTGTCTTGGCTAATGTGTCTTGGCTAAGGTGTCTTGGCTAATGTGTCTTGGCTAAGGTGTCTTGGCTAAGGTGTCTTGGCTAATGTGTCTTGGCTAAGGTGTCTTGGCTAAGGTGTCTTGGCTAAGGTGTCTTGGCTAAGGTGTCTTGGCTAATGTGTCTTGGCTAAAGTGTCTTGGCTTAGGTGTCTTGGCTAAGGTGTCTTGGCTAAGGTGTCTTGGCTAATGTGTCTTGGCTAAGGTGTCTTGGCTAATGTGTCTTGGCTAAGGTGTCTTGGCTAAGGTGTCTTGGCTAAGGTGTCTTGGCTAAGGTGTCTTGGCTAAGGTGTCTTGGCTAATGTGTCTTGGCTAAAGTGTCTCGGCTAAAGTGCCTTGGCTAAGGTGTCTTGGCTAATGTGTCTTGGCTAATGTGTCTTGGCTAAGGTGTCTTGGCTAAGGTGTCTTGGCTTATGTGTCTTGGCTAAAGTGTCTTGGCTTAGGTGTCTTGGCTAATGTGTCTCGGCTAAGGTGTCTTGGCTAAGGTGTCTTGGCTAAGGTGTCTTGGCTAATGTGTCTTGGCTAAGGTGTCTTGGCTAAGGTGTCTTGGCTAAAGTGTCTTGGCTAAAGTGTCTCGGCTAAAGTGTCTTGGCTAATGTGTCTTGGCTAAGGTGTCTTGGCTAAGGTGTCTTGGCTAATGTGTCTTGGCTAAGGTGTCTTGGCTAAGGTGTCTTGGCTAAGGTGTCTTGGCTAAGGTGTCTTGGCTAAGGTGTCTTGGCTAATGTGTCTTGGCTAAAGTGTCTCGGCTAAAGTGTCTTGGCTAAGGTGTCTTGGCTAATGTGTCTTGGCTAATGTGTCTTGGCTAAGGTGTCTTGGCTAAGGTGTCTTGGCTTATGTGTCTTGGCTAAAGTGTCTTGGCTTAGGTGTCTTGGCTAATGTGTCTCGGCTAAGGTGTCTTGGCTAAGGTGTCTTGGCTAAGGTGTCTTGGCTAATGAGTCTTGGCTAAGGTGTCTTGGCTAAGGTGTCTTGGCTAAGGTGTCTTGGCTAATGTGTCTCGGCTAAGGTGTCTTGGCTAATGTGTCTCGGCTAAGGTGTCTTGGCTAAAGTGTCTCGGCTAAAGTGTCTTGGCTAATGTGTCTTGGCTAAGGTGTCTTGGCTAAGGTGTCTTGGCTAATGTGTCTTGGCTAAGGTGTCTTGGCTAAGGTGTCTTGGCTAAGGTGTCTTGGCTAAGGTGTCTTGGCAAAGGTGTCTTGGCTAATGTGTCTCGGCTAATGCGTCTTGGCTAAGGTGTCTTGGCTGAGGAGTCTTGGCTAATGTGTCTTGGCTAATGTGTCTTGGCTAAGGTGTCTTGGCTAAGGTGTCTTGGCTAATGTGTCTTGGCTAAAGTGTCTTGGCTTAGGTGTCTTGGCTAATGTGTCTCGGCTAAGGTGTCTTGGCTAATGTGTCTTGGCTAAGGTGTCTTGGCTAATGTGTCTTGGCTAAGGTGTCTTGGCTAAGGTGTCTTGGCTAAGGTGTCTTGGCTAAGGTGTCTTGGCTAAGGTGTCTTGGCTAATGTGTCTCGGCTAATGTGTCTTGGCTAATGTGTCTTGGCTAAGGTGTCTTGGCTGAGGTGTCTTGGCTAAGGTGTCTTGGCTAAGGTGTCTTGGCTAAGGTGTCTTGGCTGAGGAGTCTTGGCTAATGTGTCTTGGCTAATGTGTCTTGGCTAATGTGTCTCGGCTAAAGTGTCTTGGCTAATGTGTCTTGGCTAAGGTGTCTTGGCTAAGGTGTCTTGGCTAAGGTGTCTTGGCTAAGGTGTCTTGGCTAAGGTGTCTTGGCTAATGTGTCTCGGCTAATGTGTCTTGGCTAATGTGTCTTGGCTAAGGTGTCTTTACTAATGTGTCTTGGCTAAGTTGTCTTGGCTAAGGTGTCTTGGCTAATGTGTCTTGGCTAAAGTGTCTTTGCTAATGTGTCTTGGCTAATGTGTCTTGGCTAATGTGTCTTGGCTAAGGTGTCTTGGCTATTGTGTCTTGGCTAAGGTGTCTTGGCTAAGGTGTCTTGGCTAAGGTGTCTTGGCTAATGTGTCTTGGCTAAAGTGTCTCGGCTAAAGTGTCTTGGCTAAGGTGTCTTGGCTAAGGTGTCTTGGCTAAGGTGTCTTGGCTAATGTGTCTCGGCTAAGGTGTCTTGGCTAATGTGTCTCGGCTAAGGTGTCTTGGCTAAAGTGTCTCGGCTAAAGTGTCTTGGCTAATGTGTCTTGGCTAAGGTGTCTTGGCTAAGGTGTCTTGGCTAAGGTGTCTTGGCTAAGGTGTCTTGGCTAATGTGTCTCGGCTAATGTGTCTTGGCTAAGGTGTCTTGGCTGAGGTGTCTTGGCTAATGTGTCTTGGCTAATGTGTCTTGGCTAAGGTGTCTTGGCTAAGGTGTCTTGGCTAATGTGTCTTGGCTAAAGTGTCTTGGCTTAGGTGTCTTGCTTAATGTGTCTCGGCTAAGGTGTCTTGGCTAAGGTGTCTTGGCTAATGTGTCTTGGCTAAGGTGTCTTGGCTAAGGTGTCTTGGCTAAGGTGTCTTGGCTAAGGTGTCTTGGCTAAGGTGTCTTGGCTAAGGTGTCTTGGCTAATGTGTCTCGGCTAATGTGTCTTGGCTAATGTGTCTTGGCTAAGGTGTCTTGGCTAATGTGTCTTGGCTAAGGTGTCTCGGCTAATGTGTCTTGGCTAATGTGTCTTGGCTAAGGTGTCTTGGCTAATGTGTCTTGGCTAAGGTGTCTTGGCTAAGGTGTCTTGGCTAAGGTGTCTTGGCTAAGGTGTCTTGGCTAATGTGTCTCGGCTAAGGTGTCTTGGCTAAGGTGTCTTGGCTAAGGTGTCTTGGCTAAGGTGTCTTGGCTAATGTGTCTCGGCTAAGGTGTCTTGGCTAAGGTGTCTTGGCTAAGGTGTCTTGGCTAATGTGTCTCGGCTAAGGTGTCTTGGCTAAGGTGTCTTGGCTAATGTGTCTCGGCTAAAGTGTCTTGGCTAAGGTGTCTTGGCTAAGGTGTCTTGGCTAAGGTGTCTTGGCTAAGGTGTCTTGGCTAATGTGTCTTGGCTAAGGTGTCTTGGCTAATGTGTCTTGGCTAAGTTGTCTTGGCTAAGGTGTCTTGGCTAATGTGTCTTGGCTAAAGTGTCTTTGCTAATGTGTCTTGGCTAATGTGTCTTGGCTAATGTGTCTTGGCTAAGGTGTCTTGGCTAAGGTGTCTTGGCTAAGGTGTCTTGGCTAAGGTGTCTTGGCTAATGTGTCTTGGCTAAAGTGTCTCGGCTAAAGTGTCTTGGCTAAGGTGTCTTGGCTAAGGTGTCTTGGCTAAGGTGTCTTGGCTAATGTGTCTCGGCTAAGGTGTCTTGGCTAATGTGTCTCGGCTAAGGTGTCTTGGCTAAAGTGTCTTGGCTTAGGTGTCTTGGCTAATGTGTCTCGGCTAAGGTGTCTTGGCTAAGGTGTCTTGGCTAATGTGTCTTGGCTAAGGTGTCTTGGCTAATGTGTCTTGGCTAAGGTGTCTTGGCTAAGGTGTCTTGGCTAAGGTGTCTTGGCTAATGTGTCTTGGCTAATGTGTCTTGGCTAATGTGTTTCGGCTAAAGTGTCTTGGCTAATGTGTCTTGGCTAAGGTGTCTTGGCTAAGGTGTCTTGGCTAAGGTGTCTTGGCTAAGGTGTCTTGGCTAAAGTGTCTTGGCTAAGGTGTCTTGGCTAATGTGTCTTGGCTAATGTGTCTTGGCTAATGTGTCTTGGCTAAGGTGTCTTGGCTAAGGTGTCTTGGCTAAGGTGTCTTGGCTAATGTGTCTCGGCTAAGGTGTCTTGGCTAAGGTGTCTTGGCTAAGGTGTCTTGGCTAATGTGTCTCGGCTAAGGTGTCTTGGCTAAGGTGTCTTGGCTAAGGTGTCTTGGCTAATGTGTCTCGGCTAAGGTGTCTTGGCTAAGGTGTCTTGGCTAATGTGTCTCGGCTAGAGTGTCTTGGCTAAGGTGTCTTGGCTAAGGTGTCTTGGCTAATGTGTCTCGGCTAAGGTGTCTTGGCTAAGGTGTCTTGGCTAAGGTGTCTTGGCTAAGGTGTCTTGGCTAAGGTGTCTTAGCTATTGTGTCTCGGCTAAAGTGTCTTGGCTAAGGTGTCTTGGCTAAGGTGTCTTGGCTAATGTGTCATGGCTAATGTGTCTTGGCTAAGGTGTCTTGGCTAATGTGTCTCGGCTAAAGTGTCTTGGCTAAGGTGTCTTGGCTAAGGTGTCTTGGCTAATGTGTCTCGGCAAAGGTGTCTTGGCTAAGGTGTCTTGGCTAATGTGTCTTGGGTAAGGTGTCTTGGCTAAGGTGTCTGTGCTAAGGTGTCTTGGCTAAGGTGTCTTGGCTAATGTGTCTCGGCTAAGGTGTCTTGGCTAAAGTGTCTTGGCTTAGGTGTCTTGGCTAATGTGTCTCGGCTAAGGTGTCTTGGCTAAGGTGTCTTGGCTAATGTGTCTTGGCTAAGGTGTCTTGGCTAATGTGTCTTGGCTAAGGTGTCTTGGCTAAGGTGTCTTGGCTAAGGTGTCTTGGCTAATGTGTCTTGGCTAATGTGTCTTGGCTAATGTGTCTCGGCTAAAGTGTCTTGGCTAATGTGTCTTGGCTAAGGTGTCTTGGCTAAGGTGTCTTGGCTAAGGTGTCTTGGCTAAAGTGTCTTGGCTAAGGTGTCTTGGCTAAGGTGTCTTGGCTAAAGTGTCTTGGCTAAGGTGTCTTGGCTAATGTGTCTCGGCAAAGGTGTCTTGGCTAAGGTGTCTTGGCTAATGTGTCTTGGGTAAGGTGTCTTGGCTAAGGTGTCTGTGCTAAGGTGTCTTGGCTAAGGTGTCTTGGCTAATGTGTCTCGGCTAAGGTGTCTTGGCTAAAGTGTCTTGGCTTAGGTGTCTTGGCTAATGTGTCTCGGCTAAGGTGTCTTGGCTAATGTGTTTCGGCTAAAGTGTCTTGGCTAATGTGTCTTGGCTAAGGTGTCTTGGCTAAGGTGTCTTGGCTAAGGTGTCTTGGCTAAGGTGTCTTGGCTAAGGTGTCTTGGCTAAGGTGTCTTGGCTAATGTGTCTTGGCTAAGGTGTCTTGGCTAAGGTGTCTTGGCTAATGTGTCTTGGCTAAGGTGTCTTGGCTAAGGTGTCTTGGCTAAGGTGTCTTGGCTAAGGTGTCTTGGCTAAGGTGTCTTGGCTAAGGTGTCTTGGCTAAGGTGTCTTGGCTAATGTGTCTTGGCTAAGGTGTCTTGGCTAATGTGTCTTGGCTAAGGTGTCTTGGCTAAGGTGTCTTGGCTAAGGTGTCTTGGCTAAGGTGTCTTGGCTAAGGTGTCTTGGCTAAGGTGTCTTGGCTAAGGTGTCTTGGCTAAGGTGTCTTGGCTAAGGTGTCTTGGCTAATGTGTCTCGGCTAAAGTGTCTTTGCTAATGTGTCTTGGCTAAGGTGTCTTGGCTAATGTGTCTTGGATAATGTGTTTCGACTAATGTGTCTCGGCTAAGGTGTCTTGGCTAAGGTGTCTTGGCTAAGGTGTCTTGGCTAATGTGTCTTGGCTAATGTGTCTTGGCTAAGGTGTCTTGGCTAAGGTGTCTTGGCTAAGGTGTCTTGGCTAAGGTGTCTTGGCTAAGGTGTCTTGGCTAATGTGTCTCGACTAATGTGTCTCGGCTAAGGTGTCTTGGCTAATGTGTCTTGGCTAAGGTGTCTCGGCTAAGGTGTCTTGGCTAAGGTGTCTTGGCTAATGTGTCTCGGCAAAGGTGTCTTGGCTAAGGTGTCTTGGCTAATGTGTCTTGGGTAAGGTGTCTTGGCTAAGGTGTCTTGGCTAAGGTGTCTTGGCTAAGGTGTCTTGGCTTATGTGTCTTGGCTTATGTGTCTTGGCTAAGGTGTCTTGGCTAAGGTGTCTTGGCTAAGGTGTCTTGGCTAATGTGTCTTGGCTAAGGTGTCTTGGCTTATGTGTCTTGGCTAATGTGTCTTGGCTAAGGTGTCTTGGCTAAGGTGTCTTGGCTAAGGTGTCTTGGCTAATGTGTCATGGCTAATGTGTCTTGGCTAAGGTGTCTTGGCTAAGGTGTCTTGGCTAAGGTGTCTTGGCTAATGTGTCTTGGCTAAGGTGTCTTTTCTAATGTGTCTTGGCTAAGGTGTCTTGGCTAAGGTGTCTTGGCTAAGGTGTCTTGGCTAAGGTGTCTTGGCTAAGGTGTCTTGGCTAATGTGTCTTGGCTAAGGTGTCTTGGCTTATGTGTCTTGGCTAATGTGTCTTGGCTAAGGTGTCTTGGCTAATGTGTCTTGGCTAAGGTGTCTTGGCTAAGGTGTCTTGGCTAATGTGTCTCGGCTAAAGTGTCTTGGCTAAGGTGTCTTGGCTAAGGTGTCTTGGCTATTGTGTCTCGGCTAAAGTGTCTTGGCTAAGGTGTCTTGGCTAAGGTGTCTTGGCTAATGTGTCTCGGCTAAAGTGTCTTGGCTAATGTGTCTTGGCTAAGGTGTCTTGGCTAATGTGTCTTGGCTAATGTGTCTCGGCTAAAGTGTCTTGGCTAAGGTGTCTTGGCTAAGGTGTCTTGGCTAAGGTGTCTTGGCTAATGTGTCTCGACTAATGTGTCTCGGCTAAGGTGTCTTGGCTAATGTGTCTTGGCTAAGGTGTCTCGGCTAAGGTGTCTTGGCTAAGGTGTCTTGGCTAATGTGTCTCGGCAAAGGTGTCTTGGCTAAGGTGTCTTGGCTAATGTGTCTTGGGTAAGGTGTCTTGGCTAAGGTGTCTTGGCTAAGGTGTCTTGGCTAAGGTGTCTTGGCTAAGTTGTCTTGGCTAAGGTGTCTTGGGTAAGGTGTCTTGGCTAATGTGTCTTGGCTAAGGTTTTTTTTTTCCAAGGAGAGATAAAATCTTCTTAGACACCACCAACGGTGACATGGGATTTTTACCCAGTAAAAAAACTCTCCTTGGCCACGTAGTGTTGCTGCCACCACCCACGGGATCACCTCGCGGTATAACTTCACGGGTGGGGCTCTACAATGGACTTAGTCCACACCTTTACTTAACACCATAGACTATTCAACGGGACGAGACGTACATTCAGGGTTCAGTTCAGACTTGCAATATCCACAAGTACTCACCGACACTCAAACACACACTGACACATAAAGCACATGAAGCAAAACACATCACACGTAACTCCCTTCACACTCGGCCAAGTCTTTGGTCCACCCTCCAGGCGTGCTGAAGTTTTGTGGCGATCAATCGCATAGCTAATGCCACGGCATCCCACTTTCTGCAGTCCTCGATCATTAGCTCGACCAGGTTGCCTTTGTTGATTGTTGAACCACACTTTTCACTGGCTTCATGCCGTTCGTCGACAAATCTGGGGCAGTGGAAGAGCACGTGTTCGGCTGTTTCATCTACGGTCACGCATACTGGGCACCTCGAGGAACTCGTGTGCTGGTACTTGTGAAGGTAACTCCTGAAGCACCCATGGCCAGTAAGGAATTGGGTCACAAAGAAATTCACTTCTCCATGCTTCCTATCAATCCATACCGCTAAGTTCGGGATTAGTGCATGTGTCCAACGTCCTTTGGTGGAGAGGTCCCATTCTGCCTGCCACTTCGCCCTGGATATAGTCCTAGCGGAGGACCTGGACATTCTCGCTCCGATAATGCCGCTACCTCCGGAACACTCACAGTCTTCTGCCAAGATGATGCAAATAGGCATCATATTAGCCACTACACATGCCGCCGAGTACGAAGTTGTCCTATAGGCGCAGATCACTCTCAGCGCTAGCAACCGATACACCCTATTTACAACACGCTGATTCGCCTTAACCGCCAGAATATGCAGGTGGCAATTGGCTAAGGTGTCTTGGCTTATGTGTCTTGGCTAATGTGTCTTGGCTAAGGTGTCTTGGCTAAGGTGTCTTGGCTAAGGTGTCTTGGCTAATGTGTCATGGCTAATGTGTCTTGGCTAAGGTGTCTTGGCTAAGGTGTCTTGGCTAAGGTGTCTTGGCTAAGGTGTCTTGGCTAATGTGTCATGGCTAATGTGTCTTGGCTAAGGTGTCTTGGCTAAGGTGTCTTGGCTAAGGTGTCTTGGCTAAGGTGTCTTGGCTAATGTGTCTTGGCTTATGTGTCTTGGCTAATGTGTCTTGGCTAAGGTGTCTTGGCTAATGTGTCTTGGCTAAGGTGTCTTGGCTAAGGTGTCTTGGCTAATGTGTCTCGGCTAAAGTGTCTTGGCTAAGGTGTCTTGGCTAAGGTGTCTTGGCTAAGGTGTCTCGGTAAAAGTGTCTTGGCTAAGGTGTCTTGGCTAAGGTGTCTTGGCTAATGTGTCTCGACTAAAGTGTCTTGGCTAATGTGTCTTGGCTAAGGTGTCTTGGCTAAGGTGTCTTGGCTAATGTGTCTTGGCTAATGTGTCTTGGCTAAGGTGTCTTGGCTAATGTGTCTTGGCTAAGGTGTCTTGGCTAAGTTGTCTTGGCTAATGTGTCATGGCTAATGTGTCTTGGCTAATGTGTCTTGGCTTATGTGTCTTGGCTAATGTGTCTTGGCTAAGGTGTCTTGGCTAATGTGTCTTGGCTAATGTGTCTCGGCTAAAGTGTCTTGGCTAAGGTGTCTTGGCTAAGGTGTCTTGGCTAATGTGTCTCGGCTAAAGTGTCTTGGCTAAGGTGTCTTGGCTAATGTGTCTCGACTAAAGTGTCTTGGCTAATGTGTCTTGGCTAAGGTGTCTTGGCTAAGTTGTCTTGGCTAATGTGTCATGGCTAATGTGTCTTGGCTAATGTGTCTTGGCTTATGTGTCTTGGCTAATGTGTCTTGGCTAAGGTGTCTTGGCTAAGTTGTCTTGGCTAATGTGTCTCGGCTAAAGTGTCTTGGCTAAGGTGTCTTGGCTAAGGTGTCTTGGCTAATGTGTCTCGGCTAAAGTGTCTTGGCTAAGGTGTCTTGGCTAATGTGTCTCGACTAAAGTGTCTTGGCTAATGTGTCTTGGCTAAGGTGTCTTGGCTAATGTGTCTTGGCTAATGTGTCTCGACTAATATGTCTCGGCTAAGGTGTCTTGGCTAAGGTGTCTTGGCTAAGGTGTCTTGGCTAATGTGTCTTGGCTAAGGTGTCTTGGCTAATGTGTCTTGGATAAGGTGTCTTGGCTAAGGTGTCTTGGCTAAGGTGTCTTGGCTAAGGTGTCTTGGCTAAGGTGTCTCGACTAATGTGTCTCGGCTAAGGTGTCTTGGCTAATGTGTCTTGGCTAAGGTGTCTCGGCTAAGGTGTCTTGGCTAAGGTGTCTTGGCTAATGTGTCTCGGCAAAGGTGTCTTGGCTAAGGTGTCTTGGCTAAGGTGTCTTGGCTAAGGTGTCTTGGCTAATGTGTCATGGCTAATGTGTCTTGGCTAATGTGTCTTGGCTTAGGTGTCTTGGCTAATGTGTCTTGGCTAAGGTGTCTTGGCTAATGTGTCTTGGCTAAGGTGTCTTGGGTAAGGTGTCTTGGCTAATGTGTCTCGGCTAAAGTGTCTTGGCTAAGGTGTCTTGGCTAAGGTGTCTTGGCTAATGTGTCTTGGCAAATGTGTCATGGCTAATGTGTCTTGGCTAATGTGTCTTGGCTAAGGTGTCTTGGCTAAGGTGTCTTGGCTAATGTGTCTCGGCTAAAGTGTCTTGGCTAATGTGTCTTGGCTTATGTGTCTTGGCTAATGTGTCTTGGCTAAGGTGTCTTGGCTAATGTGTCTTGGCTAAGGTGTCTTGGCTAACGTGTCTTGGCTAATGTGTCTCGGCTAAAGTGTCTTGGCTAAGGTGTCTTGGCTAATGTGTCTTGGCTAATGTGTCTCGACTAATATGTCTCGGCTAAGGTGTCTTGGCTAAGGTGTCTTGGCTAATGTGTCTTGGCTAAGGTGTCTTGGCTAAGGTGTCTTGGCTAATGTGTCTCGGCTAATGTGTCTTGGCTAAGGTGTCTTGGCTAATGTGTCTTGGCTAATGTGTCTTGGCTAATGTGTCTTGGCTAAGGTGTCTTGGCTAATGTGTCTTGGCTAAGGTGTCTTGGCTAAGGTGTCTTGGCTAATGTGTCATGGCTAATGTGTCTTGGCTAATGTGTCTTGGCTTATGTGTCTTGGCTAATGTGTCTTGGCTAATGTGTCTTGGCTAATGTGTCTTGGCTAAGGTGTCTTGGCTAAGGTGTCTTGGCTAATGTGTCTCGGCTAAAGTGTCTTGGCTAAGGTGTCTTGGCTAATGTGTCTTGGCTAATGTGTCTTGGCTAAGGTGTCTTGGCTAAGGTGTCTTGGCTAATGTGTCTCGGCTAAAGTGTCTTGGCTAAGGTGTCTTGGCTAAGGTGTCTTGGCTAATGTGCCTCGACTAAAGTGTCTTGGCTAATGTGTCTTGGCTAAGGTGTCTTGGCTAATGTGTCTTGGCTAATGTGTCTCGACTAATATGTCTCGGCTAAGGTGTCTTGGCTAAGGTGTCTTGGCTAAGGTGTCTTGGCTAATGTGTCTTGGCTAAGGTGTCTTGGCTAAGGTGTCTTGGATAAGGTGTCTTGGCTAAGGTGTCTTGGCTAAGGTGTCTTGGCTAAGGTGTCTTGGCTAAGGTGTCTCGACTAATGTGTCTCGGCTAAGGTGTCTTGGCTAATGTGTCTTGGCTAAGGTGTCTCGGCTAAGGTGTCTTGGCTAAGGTGTCTTGGCTAATGTGTCTCGGCAAAGGAGTCTTGGCTAAGGTGTCTTGGCTAAGGTGTCTTGGCTAAGGTGTCTTGGCTAATGTGTCATGGCTAATGTGTCTTGGCTAATGTGTCTTGGCTTATGTGTCTTGGCTAAGGTGTCTTGGCTTATGTGTCTTGGCTAAGGTGTCTTGGCTAAGGTGTCTTGGCTAAGGTGTCTTGGCTAAGGTGTCTTGGCTAATGTGTCATGGCTAATGTGTCTTGGCTAAGGTGTCTTGGCTAAGGTGTCTTGGCTAAGGTGTCTTGGCTAAGGTGTCTTGGCTAATGTGTCATGGCTAATGTGTCTTGGCTAATGTGTCTTGGCTTATGTGTCTTGGCTAATGTGTCTTGGCTAAGGTGTCTTGGCTAATGTGTCTTGGCTAAGGTGTCTTGGCTAAGGTGTCTTGGCTAATGTGTCTCGGCTAAAGTGTCTTGGCTAAGGTGTCTTGGCTAAGGTGTCTTGGCTATTGTGTCTCGACTAAAGTGTCTTGGCTAATGTGTCTTGGCTAAGGTGTCTTGGCTAATGTGTCTTGGCTAATGTGTCTCGACTAATATGTCTCGGCTAAGGTGTCTTGGCTAAGGTATCTTGGCTAAGGTGTCTTGGCTAATGTGTCTTGGCTAATGTGTCTTTTCTAATGTGTCTTGGCTAAGGTGTCTTGGCTAAGGTGTCTTGGCTAATGTGTCTCGGCTAAAGTGTCTTGGCTAATGTGTCTTGGCTAAGGTGTCTTGGCTAATGTGTCTTTTCTAATGTGTCTCGACTAATGTGTCTCGGCTAAGGTGTCTTGGCTAAGGTGTCTTGGCTAAGGTGTCTTGGCTAATGTGTCTCGGCTAAAGTGTCTTGGCTAAGGTGTCTTGGCTAAGGTGTCTTGGCTAAGGTGTCTTGGCTAAGGTGTCTTGGCTAAGGTGTCTTGGCTAATGTGTCTCGATTAATGTGTCTCGGCTAAGGTGTCTTGGCTAATGTGTCTTGGCTAAGGTGTCTCGGCTAAGGTGTCTTGGCTAAGGTGTCTTGGCTAATGTGTCTCGGCAAAGGTGTCTTGGCTAAGGTGTCTTGGCTTATGTGTCTTGGGTAAGGTGTCTTGGCTAAGGTGTCTTGGCTAAGGTGTCTTGGCTAAGGTGTCTTGGCTAAGGTGTCTTGGCTAAGGTGTCTTGGCTAATGTGTCTTGGCTAAGGTGTCTTGGCTTATGTGTCTTGGCTAAGGTGTCTCGGCTAAGGTGTCTTGGGTAAGGTGTCTTGGCTAAGGTGTCTTGGCTAATGTGTCTTGGCTAAGGTGTCTTGGCTAATGTGTCATGGCTAATGTGTCTTGGCTAATGTGTCTTGGCTTATGTGTCTTGGCTAAGGTGTCTTGGCTTATGTGTCTTGGCTAATGTGTCTTGGCTAAGGTGTCTTGGCTAAGGTGTCTTGGCTAAGGTGTCTTGGCTAATGTGTCATGGCTAATGTGTCTTGGCTAAGGTGTCTTGGCTAAGGTGTCTTGGCTAAGGTGTCTTGGCTAAGGTGTCTTGGCTAATGTGTCATGGCTAATGTGTCTTGGCTAATGTGTCTTGGCTTATGTGTCTTGGCTAATGTGTCTTGGCTAAGGTGTCTTGGCTAATGTGTCTTGGCTAAGGTGTCTTGGCTAAGGTGTCTTGGCTAATGTGTCTCGGCTAAAGTGTCTTGGCTAAGGTGTCTTGGCTAAGGTGTCTTGGCTATTGTGTCTCGACTAAAGTGTCTTGGCTAATGTGTCTTGGCTAAGGTGTCTTGGCTAATGTGTCTTGGCTAATGTGTCTCGACTAATATGTCTCGGCTAAGGTGTCTTGGCTAAGGTGTCTTGGCTAAGGTGTCTTGGCTAATGTGTCATGGCTTATGTGTCTTGGCTAATGTGTCTTGGCTAAGGTGTCTTGGCTAAGGTGTCTTGGCTAAGGTGTCTTGGCTAAGGTGTCTTGGCTAATGTGTCTTGGGTAAGGTGTCTTGGCTAAGGTGTCTTGGCTAAGGTATCTTGGCTAAGTTGTCTTGGCTAAGGTGTCTTGGCTAATGTGTCTTGGCTAATGTGTCTCGACTAATATGTCTCGGCTAAGGTGTCTTGGCTAAGGTGTCTTGGCTAAGGTGTCTTGGCTAATGTGTCATGGCTTATGTGTCTTGGCTAATGTGTCTTGGCTAATGTGTCTTGGCTAAGGTGTCTTGGCTAAGGTGTCTTGGCTAAGGTGTCTTGGCTAAGGTGTCTTGGCTAAGGTGTCTTGGCTAATGTGTCATGGCTTATGTGTCTTGGCTAATGTGTCTTGGCTAAGGTGTCTTGGCTAAGGTGTCTTGGCTAAGGTGTCTTGGCTAAGGTGTCTTGGCTAATGTGTCTCGGCTAAAGTGTCTTGGGTAAGGTGTCTTGGCTAAGGTGTCTTGGCTAATGTGTCTCGGCTAAAGTGTCTTGGCTAAGGTGTCTTGGCTAAGGTGTCTTGGCTAATGTGTCTCGGCTAAAGTGTCTTGGCTAAGGTGTCTTGGCTAATGTGTCTTGGCTAATGTGTCTTGGATAATGTGTCATGGCTTATGTGTCTTGGCTAATGTGTCTTGGCTAAGGTGTCTTGGCTAAGGTGTCTTGGCTAAGGTGTCTTGGCTAAGGTGTCTTGGCTAAGGTGTCTTGGCTAAGGTGTCTTGGCTAAGGTGTCTTGGCTAATGTGTCTCGGCTAAAGTGTCTTGGGTAAGGTGTCTTGGCTAAGGTGTCTTGGCTAATGTGTCTCGGCTAAAGTGTCTTGGCTAAGGTGTCTTGGCTAAGGTGTCTTGGCTAAGGTGTCTCGGCTAAAGTGTCTTGGCTAAGGTGTCTTGGCTAATGTGTCTTGGCTAAGGTGTCTTGGCTAATGTGTCATGGCTTATGTGTCTTGGCTAATGTGTCTTGGCTAAGGTGTCTTGGCTAAGGTGTTTTGGCTAAGGTGTCTTGGCTAAGGTGTCTTGGCTAATGTGTCTTGGCTAAGGTGTCTTGGCTAAGGTGTCTTGGCTAAGGTGTCTCGGCTAAAGTGTCTTGGCTAAGGTGTCTTGGCTAATGTGTCTTGGCTAAGGTGTCTTGGCTAATGTGTCATGGCTTATGTGTCTTGGCTAATGTGTCTTGGCTAAGGTGTCTTGGCTAAGGTGTCTTGGCTAAGGTGTCTTGGCTAAGGTGTCTTGGCTAATGTGTCTTGGGTAAGGTGTCTTGGCTAAGGTGTCTTGGCTAAGGTATCTTGGCTAAGTTGTCTTGGCTAAGGTGTCTTGGCTAATGTGTCTTGGCTAATGTGTCTCGACTAATATGTCTCGGCTAAGGTGTCTTGGCTAAGGTGTCTTGGCTAAGGTGTCTTGGCTAATGTGTCATGGCTTATGTGTCTTGGCTAATGTGTCTTGGCTAATGTGTCTTGGCTAAGGTGTCTTGGCTAAGGTGTCTTGGCTAAGGTGTCTTGGCTAAGGTGTCTTGGCTAAGGTGTCTTGGCTAATGTGTCATGGCTTATGTGTCTTGGCTAATGTGTCTTGGCTAAGGTGTCTTGGCTAAGGTGTCTTGGCTAAGGTGTCTTGGCTAAGGTGTCTTGGCTAATGTGTCTCGGCTAAAGTGTCTTGGGTAAGGTGTCTTGGCTAAGGTGTCTTGGCTAATGTGTCTCGGCTAAAGTGTCTTGGCTAAGGTGTCTTGGCTAAGGTGTCTTGGCTAATGTGTCTCGGCTAAAGTGTCTTGGCTAAGGTGTCTTGGCTAATGTGTCTTGGCTAATGTGTCTTGGATAATGTGTCATGGCTTATGTGTCTTGGCTAATGTGTCTTGGCTAAGGTGTCTTGGCTAAGGTGTCTTGGCTAAGGTGTCTTGGCTAAGGTGTCTTGGCTAAGGTGTCTTGGCTAAGGTGTCTTGGCTAATGTGTCTCGACTAATGTGTCTCGGCTAAGGTGTCTTGGCTAATGTGTCTTGGCTAAGGTGTCTCGGCTAAGGTGTCTTGGCTAAGGTGTCTTGGCTAATGTGTCTCGGCAAAGGTGTCTTGGCTAAGGTGTCTTGGCTAATGTGTCTTGGGTAAGGTGTCTTGGCTAAGGTGTCTTGGCTAAGGTGTCTTGGCTAATGTGTCATGGCTAATGTGTCTTGGCTAAGGTGTCTTGGCTAAGGTGTCTTGGCTAAGGTGTCTTGGCTAAGGTGTCTTGGCTAATGTGTCATGGCTAATGTGTCTTGGCTAATGTGTCTTGGCTTATGTGTCTTGGCTAATGTGTCTTGGCTAAGGTGTCTTGGCTAAGGTGTCTTGGCTAAGGTGTCTTGGCTAATGTGTCTCGGCTAAAGTGTCTTGGCTAAGGTGTTTTGGCTAAGGTGTCTTGGCTAATGTGTCTTGGCTAAGGTGTCTTGGCTAAGGTGTCTTGGCTATGGTGTCTTGGCTAATGTGTCATGGCTAATGTGTCTTGGCTAAGGTGTCTTGGCTAAGGTATCTTGGCTAAGGTGTCTTGGCTAATGTGTCTTGGCTAAGGTGTCTTTTCTAATGTGTCTTGGCTAAGGTGTCTTGGCTAAGGTGTCTTGGCTAATGTGTCTCGGCTAAAGTGTCTTGGGTAAGGTGTCTTGGCTAAGGTGTCTTGGCTAATGTGTCTTGGCTAATGTGTCTTGGCTTATGTGTCTTGGCTAAGGTGTCTTGGCTTATGTGTCTTGGCTAATGTGTCTTGGCTAAGGTGTCTTGGCTAAGGTGTCTTGGCTAAGGTGTCTTGGCTAAGGTGTCTTGGCTAAGGTGTCTTGGCTAAGGTGTCTTGGCTAATGTGTCTCGGCTAAAGTGTCTTGGCTAAGGTGTTTTGGCTAAGGTGTCTTGGCTAATGTGTCTCGGCTAAAGTGTCTTGGCTAAGGTGTCTTGGATAAGGTGTCTTGGCTAATGTGTCTCGGCTAAAGTGTCTTGGCTAAGGTGTCTTGGATAAGGTGTCTTGGCTAATGTGTCTTGGCTAATGTGTCTTGGCTAAGGTGTCTTGGCTAAGGTGTCTTGGCTAAGGTGTCTTGGCTAAGGTGTCTTGGCTAATGTGTCTTGGCTAAGGTGTCTTGGCTTATGTGTCTTGGCTAATGTGTCTTGGCTAAGGTGTCTTGGCTAAGGTGTCTTGGCTATGGTGTCTTGGCTAATGTGTCATGGCTAATGTGTCTTGGCTAAGGTGTCTTGGCTAAGGTATCTTGGCTAAGGTGTCTTGGCTAATGTGTCTTGGCTAAGGTGTCTTTTCTAATGTGTCTTGGCTAAGGTGTCTTGGCTAAGGTGTCTTGGCTAATGTGTCTCGGCTAAAGTGTCTTGGCTAATGTGTCTTGGCTAAGGTGTCTTGGCTAATGTGTCTTTTCTAATGTGTCTCGACTAATGTGTCTCGGCTAAGGTGTCTTGGCTAAGGTGTCTTGGCTAAGGTGTCTTGGCTAATGTGTCTCGGCTAAAGTGTCTTGGCTAAGGTGTCTTGGCTAAGGTGTCTTGGCTAAGGTGTCTTGGCTAAGGTGTCTTGGCTAAGGTGTCTTGGCTAATGTGTCTCGATTAATGTGTCTCGGCTAAGGTGTCTTGGCTAAGGTGTCTTGGCTAATGTGTCTCGACTAATGTGTCTCGGCTAAGGTGTCTTGGCTAATGTGTCTTGGCTAAGGTGTCTCGGCTAAGGTGTCTTGGCTAAGGTGTCTTGGCTAATGTGTCTCGGCAAAGGTGTCTTGGCTAAGGTGTCTTGGCTAATGTGTCTTGGGTAAGGTGTCTTGGCTAAGGTGTCTTGGCTAAGGTGTCTTGGCTAAGGTGTCTTGGCTTATGTGTCTTGGCTAATGTGTCTTGGCTAAGGTGTCTTGGCTAAGGTGTCTTGGCTAAGGTGTCTTGGCTAATGTGTCTTGGCTGAGGTGTCTTGGCTTATGTGTCTTGGCTAATGTGTCTTGGCTAAGGTGTCTTGGCTAAGGTGTCTTGGCTAAGGTGTCTTGGCTAATGTGTCATGGCTAATGTGTCTTGGCTAAGGTGTCTTGGCTAAGGTGTCTTGGCTAAGGTGTCTTGGCTAATGTGTCTTGGCTAAGGTGTCTTTTCTAATGTGTCTTGGCTAAGGTGTCTTGGCTAAGGTGTCTTGGCTAAGGTGTCTTGGCTAAGGTGTCTTGGCTAAGGTGTCTTGGCTAAGGTGTCTTGGCTAATGTGTCTTGGCTTATGTGTCTTGGCTAATGTGTCTTGGCTAATGTGTCTTGGCTAAGGTGTCTTGGCTAAGGTGTCTTGGCTAAGGTGTCTTGGCTAAGGTGTCTTGGCTAATGTGTCTTGGCTAAGGTGTCCTGGCTTATGTGTCTTGGCTAATGTGTCTTGGCTAAGGTGTCTTGGCTAAGGTGTCTTGGCTAATGTGTCATGGCTAATGTGTCTTGGCTAAGGTGTCTTGGCTAAGGTATCTTGGCTAAGGTGTCTTGGCTAATGTGTCTTGGCTAAGGTGTCTTTTCTAATGTGTCTTGGCTAAGGTGTCTTGGCTAAGGTGTCTTGGCTAAGGTGTCTTGGCTAAGGTGTCTTGGCTAAGGTGTCTTGGCTAAGGTGTCTTGGCTAATGTGTCTTGGCTTATGTGTCTTGGCTAATGTGTCTTGGCTAATGTGTCTTGGCTAAGGTGTCTTGGCTAAGGTGTCTTGGCTAAGGTGTCTTGGCTAATGTGTCTCGGCTATACTGTCTTGGCTAAGGTGTCTTGGCTAAGGTGTCTTGGCTAAGGTGTCTTGGCTAATGTGTCTCGACTAATGTGTCTCGGCTAAGGTGTCTTGGCTAATGTGTCTTGGCTAAGGTGTCTTGGCTAAGGTGTCTTGGCTAAGGTGTCTTGGCTAATGTGTCTCGGCTAAAGTGTCTTGGCTAAGGTGTTTTGGCTAAGGTGTCTTGGCTAATGTGTCTCGGCTAAAGTGTCTTGGCTAAGGTGTCTTGGATAAGGTGTCTTGGCTAATGTGTCTTGGCTAATGTGTCTTGGCTAAGGTGTCTTGGCTAAGGTGTCGTGGCTAAGGTGTCTTGGCTAAGGTGTCTTGGCTAATGTGTCTTGGCTAAGGTGTCTTGGCTTATGTGTCTTGGCTAATGTGTCTTGGCTAAGGTGTCTTGGCTAAGGTGTCTTGGCTAAGGTGTCTTGGCTAATGTGTCATGGCTAATGTGTCTTGGCTAAGGTGTCTTGGCTAAGGTGTCTTGGCTAAGGTGTCTTGGCTAATGTGTCTTGGCTAAGGTGTCTTTTCTAATGTGTCTTGGCTAAGGTGTCTTGGCTAAGGTGTCTTGGCTAATGTGTCTCGGCTAAAGTGTCTTGGCTAATGTGTCTTGGCTAAGGTGTCTTGGCTAATGTGTCTTTTCTAATGTGTCTCGACTAATGTGTCTCGGCTAAGGTGTCTTGGCTAAGGTGTCTTGGCTAAGGTGTCTTGGCTAATGTGTCTCGGCTAAAGTGTCTTGGCTAAGGTGTCTTGGCTAAGGTGTCTTGGCTAAGGTGTCTTGGCTAAGGTGTCTTGGCTAAGGTGTCTTGGCTAATGTGTCTCGATTAATGTGTCTCGGCTAAGGTGTCTTGGCTAATGTGTCTTGGCTAAGGTGTCTCGGCTAAGGTGTCTTGGCTAAGGTGTCTTGGCTAATGTGTCTCGGCAAAGGTGTCTTGGCTAAGGTGTCTTGGCTTATGTGTCTTGGGTAAGGTGTCTTGGCTAAGGTGTCTTGGCTAAGGTGTCTTGGCTAAGGTGTCTTGGCTAAGGTGTCTTGGCTAAGGTGTCTTGGCTAATGTGTCTTGGCTAAGGTGTCTTGGCTTATGTGTCTTGGCTAAGGTGTCTCGGCTAAGGTGTCTTGGGTAAGGTGTCTTGGCTAAGGTGTCTTGGCTAATGTGTCTTGGCTAAGGTGTCTTGGCTAATGTGTCATGGCTAATGTGTCTTGGCTAATGTGTCTTGGCATATGTGTCTTGGCTAAGGTGTCTTGGCTTATGTGTCTTGGCTAATGTGTCTTGGCTAAGGTGTCTTGGCTAAGGTGTCTTGGCTAAGGTGTCTTGGCTAATGTGTCATGGCTAATGTGTCTTGGCTAAGGTGTCTTGGCTAAGGTGTCTTGGCTAAGGTGTCTTGGCTAAGGTGTCTTGGCTAATGTGTCATGGCTAATGTGTCTTGGCTAATGTGTCTTGGCTTATGTGTCTTGGCTAATGTGTCTTGGCTAAGGTGTCTTGGCTAATGTGTCTTGGCTAAGGTGTCTTGGCTAAGGTGTCTTGGCTAATGTGTCTCGGCTAAAGTGTCTTGGCTAAGGTGTCTTGGCTAAGGTGTCTTGGCTATTGTGTCTCGACTAAAGTGTCTTGGCTAATGTGTCTTGGCTAAGGTGTCTTGGCTAATGTGTCTTGGCTAATGTGTCTCGACTAATATGTCTCGGCTAAGGTGTCTTGGCTAAGGTGTCTTGGCTAAGGTGTCTTGGCTAATGTGTCATGGCTTATGTGTCTTGGCTAATGTGTCTTGGCTAAGGTGTCTTGGCTAAGGTGTCTTGGCTAAGGTGTCTTGGCTAAGGTGTCTTGGCTAATGTGTCTTGGGTAAGGTGTCTTGGCTAAGGTGTCTTGGCTAAGGTATCTTGGCTAAGTTGTCTTGGCTAAGGTGTCTTGGCTAATGTGTCTTGGCTAATGTGTCTCGACTAATATGTCTCGGCTAAGGTGTCTTGGCTAAGGTGTCTTGGCTAATGTGTCATGGCTTATGTGTCTTGGCTAATGTGTCTTGGCTAAGGTGTCTTGGCTAAGGTGTCTTGGCTAAGGTGTCTTGGCTAAGGTGTCTTGGCTAATGTGTCTCGGCTAAAGTGTCTTGGGTAAGGTGTCTTGGCTAAGGTGTCTTGGCTAATGTGTCTCGGCTAAAGTGTCTTGGCTAAGGTGTCTTGGCTAAGGTGTCTTGGCTATTGTGTCTCGACTAAAGTGTCTTGGCTAATGTGTCTTGGCTAAGGTGTCTTGGCTAATGTGTCTTGGCTAATGTGTCTCGACTAATATGTCTCGGCTAAGGTGTCTTGGCTAAGGTGTCTTGGCTAATGTGTCATGGCTTATGTGTCTTGGCTAATGTGTCTTGGCTAAGGTGTCTTGGCTAAGGTGTCTTGGCTAAGGTGTCTTGGCTAAGGTGTCTTGGCTAATGTGTCTCGGCTAAAGTGTCTTGGGTAAGGTGTCTTGGCTAAGGTGTCTTGGCTAATGTGTCTCGGCTAAAGTGTCTTGGCTAAGGTGTCTTGGCTAAGGTGTCTTGGCTAATGTGTCTCGGCTAAAGTGTCTTGGCTAAGGTGTCTTGGCTAAGGTGTCTTGGCTAATGTGTCTTGGATAATGTGTTTCGACTAATGTGTCTCGGCTAAGGTGTCTTGGCTAAGGTGTCTTGGCTAAGGTGTCTTGGCTAATGTGTCTTGGCTAATGTGTCTTGGCTAAGGTGTCTTGGCTAAGGTGTCTTGGCTAAGGTGTCTTGGCTAAGGTGTCTTGGCTAAGGTGTCTTGGCTAATGTGTCTCGACTAATGTGTCTCGGCTAAGGTGTCTTGGCTAATGTGTCTTGGCTAAGGTGTCTCGGCTAAGGTGTCTTGGCTAAGGTGTCTTGGCTAATGTGTCTCGGCAAAGGTGTCTTGGCTAAGGTGTCTTGGCTAATGTGTCTTGGGTAAGGTGTCTTGGCTAAGGTGTCTTGGCTAAGGTGTCTTGGCTAATGTGTCATGGCTAATGTGTCTTGGCTAAGGTGTCTTGGCTAAGGTGTCTTGGCTAAGGTGTCTTGGCTAAGGTGTCTTGGCTAATGTGTCATGGCTAATGTGTCTTGGCTAATGTGTCTTGGCTTATGTGTCTTGGCTAATGTGTCTTGGCTAAGGTGTCTTGGCTAATGTGTCTTGGCTAAGGTGTCTTGGCTAAGGTGTCTTGGCTAATGTGTCTCGGCTAAAGTGTCTTGGCTAAGGTGTCTTGGCTAAGGTGTCTTGGCTATTGTGTCTCGACTAAAGTGTCTTGGCTAATGTGTCTTGGCTAAGGTGTCTTGGCTAATGTGTCTTGGCTAATGTGTCTCGACTAATATGTCTCGGCTAAGGTGTCTTGGCTAAGGTGTCTTGGCTAAGGTGTCTTGGCTAATGTCTCATGGCTTATGTGTCTTGGCTAATGTGTCTTGGCTAAGGTGTCTTGGCTAAGGTGTCTTGGCTATTGTGTCTCGACTAAAGTGTCTTGGCTAATGTGTCTTGGCTAAGGTGTCTTGGCTAATGTGTCTTGGCTAATGTGTCTCGACTAATATGTCTCGGCTAAGGTGTCTTGGCTAAGGTGTCTTGGCTAAGGTGTCTTGGCTAATGTGTCATGGCTTATGTGTCTTGGCTAAGGTGTCTTGGCTAAGGTGTCTTGGCTAAGGTGTCTTGGCTAAGGTGTCTTGGCTAAGGTGTCTTGGCTAAGGTGTCTTGGCTAATGTGTCTTGGCTTATGTGTCTTGGCTAATGTGTCTTGGCTAATGTGTCTTGGCTAAGGTGTCTTGGCTAAGGTGTCTTGGCTAAGGTGTCTTGGCTAAGGTGTCTTGGCTAATGTGTCTTGGCTAAGGTGTCTTGGCTTATGTGTCTTGGCTAATGTGTCTTGGCTAAGGTGTCTTGGCTAAGGTGTCTTGGCTAAGGTGTCTTGGCTAATGTGTCATGGCTAATGTGTCTTGGCTAAGGTGTCTTGGCTAAGGTATCTTGGCTAAGGTGTCTTGGCTAATGTGTCTTGGCTAAGGTGTCTTTTCTAATGTGTCTTGGCTAAGGTGTCTTGGCTAAGGTGTCTTGGCTAAGGTGTCTTGGCTAAGGTGTCTTGGCTAAGGTGTCTTGGCTAAGGTGTCTTGGCTAATGTGTCTTGGCTTATGTGTCTTGGCTAATGTGTCTTGGCTAATGTGTCTTGGCTAAGGTGTCTTGGCTAAGGTGTCTTGGCTAAGGTGTCTTGGCTAATGTGTCTCGGCTAAACTGTCTTGGCTAAGGTGTCTTGGCTAAGGTGTCTTGGCTAAGGTGTCTTGGCTAATGTGTCTCGACTAATGTGTCTCGGCTAAGGTGTCTTGGCTAATGTGTCTTGGCTAAGGTGTCTTGGCTAATGTGTCTTGGCTAAGGTGTCTTGGCTAATGTGTCTCGGCTAAAGTGTCTTGGCTAAGGTGTTTTGGCTAAGGTGTCTTGGCTAATGTGTCTCGGCTAAAGTGTCTTGGCTAAGGTGTCTTGGATAAGGTGTCTTGGCTAATGTGTCTTGGCTAATGTGTCTTGGCTAAGGTGTCTTGGCTAAGGTGTCTTGGCTAAGGTGTCTTGGCTAAGGTGTCTTGGCTAATGTGTCTTGGCTAAGGTGTCTTGGCTTATGTGTCTTGGCTAATGTGTCTTGGCTAAGGTGTCTTGGCTAAGGTGTCTTGGCTAAGGTGTCTTGGCTAATGTGTCATGGCTAATGTGTCTTGGCTAAGGTGTCTTGGCTAAGGTATCTTGGCTAAGGTGTCTTGGCTAATGTGTCTTGGCTAAGGTGTCTTTTCTAATGTGTCTTGGCTAAGGTGTCTTGGCTAAGGTGTCTTGGCTAATGTGTCTCGGCTAAAGTGTCTTGGCTAATGTGTCTTGGCTAAGGTGTCTTGGCTAATGTGTCTTTTCTAATGTGTCTCGACTAATGTGTCTCGGCTAAGGTGTCTTGGCTAAGGTGTCTTGGCTAAGGTGTCTTGGCTAATGTGTCTCGGCTAAAGTGTCTTGGCTAAGGTGTCTTGGCTAAGGTGTCTTGGCTAAGGTGTCTTGGCTAAGGTGTCTTGGCTAAGGTGTCTTGGCTAATGTGTCTCGATTAATGTGTCTCGGCTAAGGTGTCTTGGCTAATGTGTCTTGGCTAAGGTGTCTCGGCTAAGGTGTCTTGGCTAAGGTGTCTTGGCTAATGTGTCTCGGCAAAGGTGTCTTGGCTAAGGTGTCTTGGCTTATGTGTCTTGGGTAAGGTGTCTTGGCTAAGGTGTCTTGGCTAAGGTGTCTTGGCTAAGGTGTCTTGGCTAAGGTGTCTTGGCTAAGGTGTCTTGGCTAATGTGTCTTGGCTAAGGTGTCTTGGCTTATGTGTCTTGGCTAAGGTGTCTCGGCTAAGGTGTCTTGGGTAAGGTGTCTTGGCTAAGGTGTCTTGGCGAAGGTGTCTTGGCTAAGGTGTCTTGGCTAAGGTGTCTTGGCTAAGGTGTCTTGGCTAAGGTGTCTTGGCTAATGTGTCTTGGCTAAGGTGTCTTGGCTAATGTGTCTCGGCTAAAGCGTCTTTTCTAAGGTGTTTTGGCTAAGGTGTCTTGGCTAAGGTGTCTTGGCTAAGGTGTCTTGGCTAATGTGTCTCGACTAATGTGTCTTGGCTAATGTGTCTTGGCTCAGGTGTCTTGGCTAATGTGTCTCGACTAATGTGTCTCGGCTAAGGTGTCTTGGCTAAGGTGTCTTGGCTAATGTGTCTTGGCTAATGTGTTTTGGCTAAGGTGTCTTGGCTAATGTGTCTCGGCTAAAGTGTCTGGGCTAAGGTGTTTTGGCTAAGGTGTCTTGGCTAAGGTGTCTTGGCTAAGGTGTCTTGGCTAATGTGTCTCGACTAATGTGTCTCGGCTAAGGTGTCTTGGCTAAGGTGTCTTGGCTAAGGTGTCTTGGCTAAGGTGTCTTGGCTAAGGTGTCTTGGCTAATGTGTCTTGGCTAAGGTGTCTTGGCTTACGTGTCTTGGCTAATGTGTCTTGGCTAAGGTGTCTTGGCTAAGGTGTCTTGGCTAAGGTGTCTTGGCTAAGGTGTCTTGGCTAATGTGTCTTGGCTAAGGTGTCTTGGCTTATGTGTCTTGGCTAATGTGTCTTGGCTAAGGTGTCTTGGCTAAGGTGTCTTGGCTAATGTGTCTTGGCTAAGGTGTCTTGGCTAATGTGTCTCGACTAATGTGTCTCGGCTAAGGTGTCTTGGCTAAGGTGTCTTGGCTAAGGTGTCTTGGCTAATGTGTCTCGGCTAAAGTGTCTTGGCTAAGGTGTCTTGGCTAAGGTGTCTTGGCTAAGGTGTCTTGGCTAAGGTGTCTTGGCTAATGTGTCTCGACTAATGTGTCTCGGCTAAGGTGTCTTGGCTAATGTGTCTTGGCTAAGGTGTCTTGGCTAAGGTGTCTTGGCTAAGGTGTCTTGGCTAATGTGTCTCGGCTAAAGTGTCTTGGCTAAGGTGTTTTGGCTAAGGTGTCTTGGCTAATGTGTCTTGGCTAAGGTGTCTTGGCTTAGGTGTCTTGGCTAATGTGTCTCGGCTAAGGTGTCTTGGCTAAGGTGTCTTGGCTAAGGTGTCTTGGCTAAGGTGTCTTGGCTAAGGTGTCTTGGCTAATGTGTCTCGGCTAAAGTGTCTTGGCTAAGGTGTCTTGGCTAAGGTGTCTTGGCTAAGGTGTCTTGGCTAAGGTGTCTTGGCTAATGTGTCTTGGCTAAGGTGTCTTGGCTAAAGTGTCTTGGCTAATGTGTCTTGGCTAAGGTGTCTTGGCTAAGGTGTCTTGGCTAAGGTGTCTTGGCTAAAGTGTCTTGGCTAAGGTGTCTTGGCTAAGGTGTCTTGGCTAAGGTGTCTTGGCTAAGGTGTCTTGGCTAATGTGTCTTGGCTAATGTGTCTTGGCTAATGTGTCTTGGCTAAGGTGTCTTGGCTAATGTGTCTTGGCTAAGGTGTCTTGGCTAAGGTGTCTTGGCTAATTTGTCTTGGCTAATGTGTCTTGGCTAATGTGTCTTGGCTAAGGTGTCTTGGCTAAGGTGTCTTGGCTAAGGTGTCTTGGCTAATGTGTCTTGGCTAAGGTGTCTTGGCTAATGTGTCTCGGCTAAGGTGTCTTGGCTAAGGTGTCTTGGCTAAGGTGTCTTGGCTAAGGTGTCTTGGCTAATGTGTCTTGGCTAATGTGTCTTGGCTAATGTGTCTTGGCTAAGGTGTCTTGGCTAAGGTGTCTTGGCTAATGTGTCTTGGCTAAAGTGTCTTGGCTAAGGTGTCTTGGCTAAGGTGTCTTGGCTAAGGTGTCTTGGCTAAGGTGTCTTGGCTAAGGTGTCTTGGCTAATGTGTCTTGGCTAAAGTGTCTTGGCTAAGGTGTCTTGGCTAATGTGTCTTGGCTAAGGTGTCTTGGCTAATATGTCTTGGCTAAGGTGTCTTGGCTAATGTGTCTTGGCTAAGGTGTCTTGGCTAAGGTGTCTTGGCTAAGGTATCTGGGCTAAGGTGTCTTGGCTAAGGTGTCTTGGCTAATGTGTCTTGGCTAATGTGTCTTGGCTAAGGTGTCTTGGCTAAGGTGTCTTGGCTAAGGTGTCTTGGCTAAGGTGTCTTGGCTAATGTGTCTCGGCTAAAGTGTCTTGGCTAAGGTGTCTTGGCTAAGGTGTCTTGGCTAAGGTGTCTTGGCTAAGGTGTCTTGGCTAAGGTGTCTTGGCTAATGTGTCTTGGCTAATGTGTCTTGGCTAAGGTGTCTTGGCTAAGGTGTCTTGGCTAAGGTGTCTTGGCTAAGGTGTCTTGGCTAATGTGTCTTGGCTAATGTGTCTTGGCTAATGTGTCTTGGCTAATGTGTCTTGGCTAATGTGTCTTGGCTAATGTGTCTTGGCTAATGTGTCTTGGCTAAGGTGTCTTGGCTAATATGTCTTGGCTAAGGTGTCTTGGCTAAGGTGTCTTGGCTAATGTGTCTTGGCTAATGTGTCTTGGCTAATGTGTCTTGGCTAAGGTGTCTTGGCTAATATGTCTTGGCTAAGGTGTCTTGGCTAATGTGTCTTGGCTAATGTGTCTTGGCTAATGTGTCTTAGCTAAGGTGTCTTGGCTAAGGTGTCTTGGCTAAGGTGTCTTGGCTAAGGTGTCTTGGCTAATGTGTCTTGGCTAAGGTGTCTTGGCTAAGGTGTCTTGGCTAATGTGTCTTGGCTAATGTGTCTTGGCTAATGTGTCTTGGCTAATGTGTCTTGGCTAAGGTGTCTTGGCTAATGTGTCTTGGCTAAGGTGTCTTGGCTAATATGTCTTGGCTAAGGTGTCTTGGCTAATGTGTCTTGGCTAATGTGTCTTGGCTAAGGTGTCTTGGCTAAGGTGTCTTGGCTAAGGTGTCTTGGCTAAGGTGTCTTGGCTAAGGTGTCTTGGCTAATGTGTCTTGGCTAAGGTGTCTTGGCTAAGGTGTCTTGGCTAAGGTGTCTTGGCTAAGGTGTCTTGGCTAAGGTGTCTTGGCTAATGTGTCTTGGCTAATATGTCTTGGCTAATGTGTCTTGGCTAAGGTGTCTTGGCTAAGGTGTCTTGGCTAAGGTGTCTTGGCTAATATGTCTTGGCTAATGTGTCTTGGCTAATGTGTCTTGGCTAAGGTGTCTTGGCTAAGGTGTCTTGGCTAAGGTGTCTTGGCTAAGGTGTCTTGGCTAAGGTGTCTTGGCTAATGTGTCTTGGCTAATGTGTCTTGGCTAATGTGTCTTGGCTAAGGTGTCTTGGCTAAGGTGTCTTGGCTAAGGTGTCTTGGCTAAGGTGTCTTGGCTAATGTGTCTTGGCTAAGGTGTCTTGGCTAAGGTGTCTTGGCTAAGGTGTCTTGGCTAATGTGTCTTGGCTAATGTGTCTTGGCTAATGTGTTTTGGCTAAGGTGTCTTGGCTAAGGTGTCTTGGCTAAGGTGTCTTGGCTAATATGTCTTGGCTAATGTGTCTTGGCTAATGTGTCTTGGCTAATGTGTCTTGGCTAAGGTGTCTTGGCTAAGGTGTCTTGGCTAAGGTGTCTTGGCTAAGGTGTCTTGGCTAAGGTGTCTTGGCTAATGTGTCTCGGCTAAAGTGTCTTGGCTAAGGTGTCTTGGCTAAGGTGTCTTGGCTAAGGTGTCTTGGCTAAGGTGTCTTGGCTAAGGTGTCTTGGCTAATGTGTCTTGGCTAAGGTGTCTTGGCTAATATGTCTTGGCTAAGGTGTCTTTTCTAATGTGTCTTGGCTAAGGTGTCTTGGCTAAGGTATCTTGGCTAAGGTGTCTTGGCTAAGGTGTCTTGGCTAATGTGTCTTGGCTAATGTGTCTTGGCTAAGGTGTCTTGGCTAATGTGTCTTGGCTAAGGTGTCTTGGCTAAGGTGTCTTGGCTAAGGTGCCTGGGCTAAGGTGTCTTGGCTAAGGTGTCTTGGCTAATGTGTCTTGGCTAATGTGTCTTGGCTAATGTGTCTTGGCTAAGGTGTCTTGGCTAATGTGTCTTGGCTAATGCGTCTTGGCTAATGTGTCTTGGCTAATGTGTCTTGGCTAATGTGTCTTGGCTAATGTGTCTTGGCTAAGGTGTCTTGGCTAAGGTGTCTTGGCTAAGGTGTCTTGGCTAAGGTGTCTTGGCTAATGTGTCTTGGCTAATGTGTCTTGGCTAAGGTGTCTTGGCTAATGTGTCTTGGCTAAGGTGTCTTGGCTAAGGTGTCTTGGCTAAGGTGTCTTGGCTAATGTATCTTGGCTAAGGTGTCTTGGCTAAGGTGCCTTGGCTAATGTGTCTTGGCTAATGTGTCTTGGCTAAGGTGTCTTGGCTAATGTGTCTTGGCTAATGTGTCTTGGCTAATGTGTCTTGGCTAAGGTGTCTGGGCTAAGGTGTCTTGGCTAAGGTGTCTTGGCTAATGTGTCTTGGCTAATGTGTCTTGGCTAATGTGTCTTGGCTAAGGTGTCTTGGCTAAGGTGTCTTGGCTAAGGTGTCTTGGCTAAGGTGTCTTGGCTAAGGTGTCTTGGCTAATGTGTCTTGGCTAATGTGTCTTGGCTAATGTGTCTTGGCTAATGTGTCTTGGCTAATGTGTCTTGGCTAATGTGTCTTGGCTAATGTGTCTTGGCTAAGGTGTCTTGGCTAATATGTCTTGGCTAAGGTGTCTTGGCTAAGGTGTCTTGGCTAATGTGTCTTGGCTAATGTGTCTTGGCTAATGTGTCTTGGCTAAGGTGTCTTGGCTAATATGTCTTGGCTAAGGTGTCTTGGCTAATGTGTCTTGGCTAATGTGTCTTGGCTAATGTGTCTTGGCTAAGGTGTCTTGGCTAAGGTGTCTTGGCTAAGGTGTCTTGGCTAAGGTGTCTTGGCTAAGGTGTCTTGGCTAATGTGTCTTGGCTAAGGTGTCTTGGCTAAGGTGTCTTGGCTAATGTGTCTTGGCTAATGTGTCTTGGCTAATGTGTCTTGGCTAATGTGTCTTGGCTAATGTGTCTTGGCTAATGTGTCTTGGCTAAGGTGTCTTGGCTAATGTGTCTTGGCTAATGTGTCTTGGCTAATGTGTCTTGGCTAAGGTGTCTTGGCTAAGGTGTCTTGGCTAAGGTGTCTTGGCTAAGGTGTCTTGGCTAAGGTGTCTTGGCTAATGTGTCTTGGCTAAGGTGTCTTGGCTAAGGTGTCTTGGCTAAGGTGTCTTGGCTAATGTGTCTCGGCTAATGTGTCTCGGCTAAGGTGTCTTGGCTAAGGTGTCTTGGCTAATGTGTCTCGGCTAAGGTGTCTTGGCTAAGGTGTCTTGGCTAATGTGTCTTGGCTAATGTGTCTCGGCTAATGTGTCTTGGCTAAGGTGTCTTGGCTAATGTGTCTTGGTTAAGGTGTCTTGGCTAAGGTGTCTTGGCTAAGGTGTCTTGGCTAATGTGTCTTGGCTAATGTGTCTTGGCTAATGTGTCTTGGCTAAGGTGTCTTGGCTAAGGTGTCTTGGCTAAGGTGTCTTGGCTAAGGTGTCTTGGCTAAGGTGTCTTGGCTAATGTGTCTTGGCTAAGGTGTCTTGGCTAAGGTGTCTTGGCTAAGGTGTCTTGGCTAATGTGTCTTGGCTAATGTGTCTTGGCTAATGTGTCTTGGCTAAGGTGTCTTGGCTAATGTGTCTTGGCTAAGGTGTCTTGGCTAATATGTCTTGGCTAATGTGTCTTGGCTAATGTGTCTTGGCTAATGTGTCTTGGCTAAGGTGTCTTGGCTAAGGTGTCTTGGCTAAGGTGTCTTGGCTAAGGTGTCTTGGCTAAGGTGTCTTGGCTAATGTGTCTCGGCTAAAGTGTCTTGGCTAAGGTGTCTTGGCTAAGGTGTCTTGGCTAAGGTGTCTTGGCTAAGGTGTCTTGGCTAAGGTGTCTTGGCTAAGGTGTCTTGGCTAAGGTGTTTTGGCTAATGTGTCTTGGCTAAGGTGTCTTGGCTAATATGTCTTGGCTAAGGTGTCTTTTCTAATGTGTCTTGGCTAAGGTGTCTTGGCTAAGGTATCTTGGCTAAGGTGTCTTGGCTAAGGTGTCTTGGCTAATGTGTCTTGGCTAATGTGTCTTGGCTAAGGTGTCTTGGCTAATGTGTCTTGGCTAAGGTGTCTTGGCTAAGGTGTCTTGGCTAAGGTGTCTGGGCTAAGGTGTCTTGGCTAAGGTGTCTTGGCTAATGTGTCTTGGCTAAGGTGTCTTGGCTAAGGTGTCTTGGCTAAGGTGTCTTGGCTAATGTGTCTTGGCTAAGGTGTCTTGGCTAAGGTGTCTTGGCTAAGGTGTCTTGGCTAATGTGTCTTGGCTAATGTGTCTTGGCTAATGTGTCTTGGCTAAGGTGTCTTGGCTAAGGTGTCTTGGCTAAGGTGTCTTGGCTAATATGTCTTGGCTAATGTGTCTTGGCTAATGTGTCTTGGCTAATGTGTCTTGGCTAAGGTGTCTTGGCTAAGGTGTCTTGGCTAAGGTGTCTTGGCTAAGGTGTCTTGGCTAAGGTGTCTTGGCTAATGTGTCTTGGCTAAGGTGTCTGGGCTAAGGTGTCTTGGCTAAGGTGTCTTGGCTAATGTGTCTTGGCTAATGTGTCTTGGCTAATGTGTCTTGGCTAAGGTGTCTTGGCTAAGGTGTCTTGGCTAAGGTGTCTTGGCTAATATGTCTTGGCTAAGGTGTCTTGGCTAATGTGTCTTGGCTAAGGTGTCTTGGCTAAGGTGTCTTGGCTAAGGTGTCTGGGCTAAGGTGTCTTGGCTAAGGTGTCTTGGCTAATGTGTCTTGGCTAATGTGTCTTGGCTAAGGTGTCTTGGCTAAGGTGTCTTGGCTAAGGTGTCTTGGCTAAGGTGTCTTGGCTAAGGTGTCTTGGCTAAGGTGTCTTGGCTAATGTGTCTTGGCTAATGTGTCTTGGCTAATGTGTCTTGGCTAAGGTGTCTTGGCTAAGGTGTCTTGGCTAAGGTGTCTTGGCTAAGGTGTCTTGGCTAAGGTGTCTTGGCTAATGTGTCTCGGCTAAAGTGTCTTGGCTAAGGTGTCTTGGCTAAGGTGTCTTGGCTAAGGTGTCTTGGCTAAGGTGTCTTGGCTAAGGTGTCTTGGCTAAGGTGTCTTGGCTAATGTGTCTTGGCTAAGGTGTCTTGGCTTATGTGTCTTGGCTAATGTGTCTTGGCTAAGGTGTCTTGGCTAATGTGTCTTGGCTAATGTGTCTTGGCTAAGGTGTCTTGGCTAATGTGTCTTGGCTAAAGTGTCTTGGCTAAGGTGTCTTGGCTAAGGTGTCTTGGCTAAGGTGTCTTGGCTAATGTGTCTTGGCTAATGTGTCTTGGCTAATGTGTCTTGGCTAAGGTGTCTTGGCTAAGGTGTCTTGGCTAAGGTGTCTTGGCTAAGGTGTCTTGGCTAATGTGTCTTGGCTAATGTGTCTTGGCTAATGTGTCTTGGCTAAGGTGTCTTGGCTAAGGTGTCTTGGCTAATGTGTCTTGGCTAAAGTGTCTTGGCTAAGGTGTCTTGGCTAAGGTGTCTTGGCTAAGGTGTCTTGGCTAAGGTGTCTTGGCTAAGGTGTCTTGGCTAAGGTGTCTTGGCTAATGTGTCTTGGCTAAAGTGTCTTGGCTAAGGTGTCTTGGCTAATGTGTCTTGGCTAAGGTGTCTTGACTAATATGTCTTGGCTAAGGTGTCTTGGCTAATGTGTCTTGGCTAAGGTGTCTTGGCTAAGGTGTCTTGGCTAAGGTGTCTGGGCTAAGGTGTCTTGGCTAAGGTGTCTTGGCTAAGGTGTCTTGGCTAATGTGTCTTGGCTAATGTGTCTTGGCTAATGTGTCTTGGCTAAGGTGTCTTGGCTAAGGTGTCTTGGCTAAGGTGTCTTGGCTAAGGTGTCTTGCCTAATGTGTCTTGGCTAATGTGTCTTGGCTAATGTGTCTTGGCTAAGGTGTCTTGGCTAAGGTGTCTTGGCTAATGTGTCTTGGCTAAAGTGTCTTGGCTAAGGTGTCTTGGCTAAGGTGTCTTGGCTAAGGTGTCTTGGCTAAGGTGTCTTGGCTAATGTGTCTCGGCTAAAGTGTCTTGGCTAAGGTGTCTTGGCTAAGGTGTCTTGGCTAAGGTGTCTTGGCTAAGGTGTCTTGGCTAAGGTGTCTTGGCTAAGGTGTCTTGGCTAATGTGTCTTGGCTAAGGTGTCTTGGCTAATATGTCTTGGCTAAGGTGTCTTTTCTAATGTGTCTTGGCTAAGGTGTCTTGGCTAAGGTATCTTGGCTAAGGTATCTTGGCTAAGGTGTCTTGGCTAAGGTGTCTTGGCTAATGTGTCTTGGCTAATGTGTCTTGGCTAATGTGTCTTGGCTAAGGTGTCTTGGCTAAGGTGTCTTGGCTAAGGTGTCTTGGCTAATGTGTCTTGGCTAATGTGTCTTGGCTAATGTGTCTCGGCTAAGGTGTCTTGGCTAAGGTGTCTTGGCTAAGGTGTCTTGGCTAAGGTGTCTTGGCTAAGGTGTTTTGGCTAATGTGTCTCGGCTAAGGTGTCTTGGCTAAGGTGTCTTGGCTAAGGTGTCTTGGCTAAGGTGTCTTGGCTAAGGTGTCTTGGCTAAGGTGTCTTGGCTAATGTGTCTCGGCTAAGGTGTTTCGGCTAAAGTGTCTTGGCTAATGTGTCTTGGCTAAGGTGTCTCGGCTAAGGTGTCTTGGCTAATGTGTCTTGGCTAAGGTGTCTTGGCTAATGTGTCTTGGCTAATGTGTCTTGGCTAAGGTGTCTTGGCTAAGGTGTCTTGGCTAATGTGTCTCGGCTAAAGTGTCTTGGCTAAGGTGTCTTGGCTAAGGTGTCTTGGCTAATGTGTCTCGGCTAAAGTGTCTTGGCTAAGGTGTCTTGGCTAAGGTGTCTTGGCTAATGTGTCTCGGCTAAGGTGTCTTGGCTATTGTGTCTTGGCTAAGGTGTCTTGGCTAAGGTGTCTTGGCTAAGGTGTCTTGGCTAAGGTGTCTTGGCTAAGGTGTCTTGGCTAAGGTGTCTTGGCTAAGGTGTCTTGGCTAATGTGTCTTGGCTAAGGTGTCTTGGCTAAGGTGTCTTGGCTAAGGTGTCTTGGCTAAGGTGTCTTGGCTAATGTGTCTTGGCTAATGTGTCTTGGCTAATGTGTCTTGGCTAAGGTGTCTTGGCTAAGGTGTCTTGGCTAAGGTGTCTTGGCTAAGGTGTCTTGGCTAATGTGTCTTGGCTAATGTGTCTTGGCTAATGTGTCTTGGCTAAGGTGTTTTGGCTAAGGTTTCTTGGCTAATGTGTCTTGGCTAAAGTGTCTTGGCTAAGGTGTCTTGGCTAAGGTGTCTTGGCTAAGGTGTCTTGGCTAAGGTGTCTTGGCTAATGTGTCTTGGCTAATGTGTCTTGGCTAATGTGTCTTGGCTAATGTGTCTTGGCTAAGGTGTCTTGGCTAAGGTGTCTTGGCTAATGTGTCTTGGCTAATGTGTCTTGGCTAATGTGTCTCGGCTAAGGTGTCTTGGCTAAGGTGTCTTGGCTAAGGTGTCTTGGCTAAGGTGTCTTGGCTAAGGTGTTTTGGCTAATGTGTCTCGGCTAATGTGTCTTGGCTAAGGTGTCTTGGCTAAGGTGTCTTGGCTAAGGTGTCTTGGCTAATGTGTCTTGGCTAATGTGTCTTGGCTAATGTGTCTTGACTAAGGTGTCTTGGCTAAGGTGTCTTGGCTAAGGTGTCTTGGCTAAGGTGTCTTGGCTAAGGTGTCTTGGCTAATGTGTCTTGGCTAATGTGTCTTGGCTAAGGTGTCTTGGCTAAGGTGTCTTGGCTAAGGTGTCTTGGCTAAGGTGTCTTGGCTAATGTGTCTTGGCTAATGTGTCTTGGCTAAGGTGTCTTGGCTAAGGTGTCTTGGCTAATGTGTCTTGGCTAATGTGTCTTGGCTAATGTGTCTTGGCTAAGGTGTCTTGGCTAAGGTGTCTTGGCTAAGGTATCTTGGCTAAGGTGTCTTGGCTAAGGTGTCTTGGCTAATGTGTCTTGGCTAATGTGTCTTGGCTAATGTGTCTTGGCTAAGGTGTCTTGGCTAAGGTGTCTTGGCTAAGGTGTCTTGGCTAATGTGTCTCGGCTAAAGTGTCTTGGCTAAGGTGTCTTGGCTAAGGTGTCTTGGCTAATGTGTCTCGGCTAAAGTGTCTTGGCTAAGGTGTCTTGGCTAAGGTGTCTTGGCTAATGTGTCTCGGCTAAGGTGTCTTGGCTATTGTGTCTTGGCTAATGTGTCTTGGCTAAGGTGTCTTGGCTAAGGTGTCTTGGCTAAGGTGTCTTGACTAAGGTGTCTTGGCTAATGTGTCTTGGCTAATGTGTCTTGGCTAAGGTGTCTTGGCTAAGGTGTCTTGGCTAAGGTGTCTTGGCTAATGTGTCTTGGCTAAGGTGTCTTGGCTAATGTGTCTTGGCTAATGTGTCTTGGCTAATGTGTCTTGGCTAATGTGTCTTGGCTAAGGTGTCTTGGCTAAGGTGTCTTGGCTAAGGTGTCTTGGCTAATGTGTCTTGGCTAATGTGTCTTGGCTAATGTGTCTTGGCTAAGGTGTCTTGGCTAAGGTGTCTTGGCTAATGTGTCTTGGCTAAAGTGTCTTGGCTAAGGTGTCTTGGCTAAGGTGTCTTGGCTAAGGTGTCTTGGCTAAGGTGTCTTGGCTAAGGTGTCTTGGCTAAGGTGTCTTGGCTAATGTGTCTTGGCTAAAGTGTCTTGGCTAAGGTGTCTTGGCTAATGTGTCTTGGCTAAGGTGTCTTGGCTAATATGTCTTGGCTAAGGTGTCTTGGCTAATGTGTCTTGGCTAAGGTGTCTTGGCTAAGGTGTCTGGGCTAAGGTGTCTTGGCTAAGGTGTCTTGGCTAATGTGTCTTGGCTAATGTGTCTTGGCTAATGTGTCTTGGCTAAGGTGTCTTGGCTAAGGTGTCTTGGCTAAGGTGTCTTGGCTAAGGTGTCTTGGCTAAGGTGTCTTGGCTAATGTGTCTTGGCTAATGTGTCTTGGCTAATGTGTCTTGGCTAAGGTGTCTTGGCTAAGGTGTCTTGGCTAATGTGTCTTGGCTAAAGTGTCTTGGCTAAGGTGTCTTGGCTAAGGTGTCTTGACTAAGGTGTCTTGGCTAAGGTGTCTTGGCTAATGTGTCTTGGCTAATGTGTCTTGGCTAAGGTGTCTTGGCTAAGGTGTCTTGGCTAAGGTGTCTTGGCTAAGGTGTCTTGGCTAAGGTGTCTTGGCTAATGTGTCTTGGCTAAGGTGTCTTGGCTAATATGTCTTGGCTAAGGTGTCTTGGCTAATGTGTCTTGGCTAAGGTGTCTTGGCTAAGGTGTCTTGGCTAAGGTGTCTTGGCTAAGGTGTCTTGGCTAATGTGTCTTGGCTAATGTGTCTTGGCTAATGTGTCTTGGCTAAGGTGTCTTGGCTAAGGTGTCTTGGCTAATGTGTCTTGGCTAAAGTGTCTTGGCTTAGGTGTCTTGGCTAATGTGTCTCGGCTAAGGTGTCTTGGCTAAGGTGTCTTGGCTAATGTGTCTTGGCTAAGGTGTCTTGGCTAATGTGTCTTGGCTAAGGTGTCTTGGCTAAGGTGTCTTGGCTAAGGTGTCTTGGCTAAGGTGTCTTGGCTAAGGTGTCTTGGCTAAGGTGTCTTGGCTAATGTGTCTCGGCTAATGTGTCTTGGCTATTGTGTCTTGGCTAATGTGTCTTGGCTAATGTGTCTTGGCTAAGGTGTCTTGGCTAAGGTGTCTTGGCTAAGGTGTCTTGGCTAAGGTGTCTTGGCTAAGGTGTCTTGGCTAATGTGTCTCGGCTAAAGTGTCTTGGCTAAGGTGTCTTGGCTAAGGTGTCTTGGCTAAGGTGTCTTGGCTAAGGTGTCTTGGCTAATGTGTCTCGGCTAAGGTGTCTTGGCTATTGTGTCTTGGCTAAGGTGTGTTGGCTAAGGTGTCTTGGCTAAGGTGTCTTGGCTAATGTGTCTTGGCTAATGTGTCTTGGCTAAGGTGTCTTGGCTAAGGTGTCTTGGCTAAGGTATCTTGGCTAAGGTGTCTTGGCTAAGGTGTCTTGGCTAATGTGTCTTGGCTAATGTGTCTTGGCTAATGTGTCTTGGCTAAGGTGTCTTGGCTAAGGTGTCTTGGCTAAGGTGTCTTGGCTAATGTGTCTTGGCTAATGTGTCTTGGCTAATGTGTCTCGGCTAAGGTGTCTTGGTTAAGGTGTCTTGGCTAAGGTGTCTTGGCTAAGGTGTCCCCACTTGGCAGAAATCGCATGAGAGGGGGGAAATTTCTTCATTCTCGCTACCCCTGACCCTCACTTTCGAGCGATCGTACGACAAACTCTCACTCCACCACCCTACCTCACTCACACACGCTCCTATATTCTATGTAAACCCTCACCGCAACCTGCGTCACCAACCCACCCCACACCTGAACGGTCCCATACTCGAAGTGTTAGACAATTTTGGTTCCACACTTTGAAGCCTGTCGAGGAGTGTGGCACTATATTGTTTTTCGCTGTCTCCTTTCTTTCACTGCAAAATTGCTTTTGCCCTGTCTTTGGCGTATTCATATGAGTTTGGCCTTTGCTGGAGGCGGAGGTGTGTGCGCAAGCGTTATCGTGTTTTGTGAAGTGATTCTTTGCTCCGGTAAGTAATGTGAAAACTAATGATTGTGATTAGTGAATTAATTCTAATCCATGTGTTTTGTGCGTAGTGAATCCCATCGAGTCGATCAGCTGATGGAAAGAGTTTGGCCGTGAAGCGGAAAGGGTGCAGCCGGAGTTAAACCGCAGGATGGCAGGACAAATCACATCGGAGAGAGTGCTGAATATTCGACGTCTTGAGAGGTACGCATTTTAACACTCGAAATGAGTCAAAGAAAAAAAACAAAGTGTAAAGATTTCTCATGTCTCTCCGTTTTTTTTCTTCTATATATTTACAGAAACCTCTGCCGAACATAGGCACCCCATCCCACCGTCCGCTTCGCAGAACGCCGGCAGTTTTTTTTACCTGTTCTTCCAGCGACCGCTTGCGCATGATGAGCAGAGGTGCAATAAAAAAAGGGATCGTATGTATTTCCTGGTAATTATTTCGTTCACTGTCGTGGTGTGTTTGGGACGAGGGTGTCCCGAATGCAGCAATAGGAAAGAAAGGGAAAGCGAGAAAGAAAAAAAGCGAAGGAAAGAACGGGACAAAATAAAGCTAATTTTTTGGCTTCCAGGCTTATTATAAATAAGCTTGGGAGCTTCCATGCTTGCAAGCTTGCATGCTCGTATGCAAGCGTACATACGCCCTGCCCCCTATACTCGATTCCCCCACCCCCGCGAACGATCCACGAACGAGGCTTACTAAGTTGCTAGTAAGCCTTTAATAAGCCGGCTAATAAGCCTCGATGTCGTACGACTTTTGCCAAGTGGGTCTTGGCTAAGGTGTTTTGGCTAATGTGTCTCGGCTAAGGTGTCTTGGCTAAGGTGTCTTGGCTAAGGTGTCTTGGCTAAGGTGTCTTGGCTAATGTGTCTCGGCTAAGGTGTTTCGGCTAAAGTGTCTTGGCTAATGTGTCTTGGCTAATGTGTCTCGGCTAAGGTGTCTTGGCTAATGTGTCTTGGCTAATGTGTCTTGGCTAATGTGTCTTGGCTAAGGTGTCTTGGCTAAGGTGTCTTGGCTAAGGTGTCTTGGCTAATGTGTCTTGGCTAATGTGTCTTGGCTAATGTGTCTCGGCTAAGGTGTCTTGGCTAAGGTGTCTTGGCTAAGGTGTCTTGGCTAAGGTGTCTTGGCTAAGGTGTCTTGGCTAAGGTGTCTTGGCTAAGGTGTCTTGGCTAATGTGTCTCGGCTAAGGTGTTTCGGCTAAAGTGTCTTGGCTAATGTGTCTTGGCTAAGGTGTCTCGGCTAAGGTGTCTTGGCTAATGTGTCTTGGCTAAGGTGTCTTGGCTAATGTGTCTTGGCTAATGTGTCTTGGCTAAGGTGTCTTGGCTAAGGTGTCTTGGCTAATGTGTCTCGGCTAAAGTGTCTTGGCTAAGGTGTCTTGGCTAAGGTGTCTTGGCTAATGTGTCTCGGCTAAAGTGTCTTGGCTAAGGTGTCTTGGCTAAGGTGTCTTGGCTAATGTGTCTCGGCTAAGGTGTCTTGGCTATTGTGTCTTGGCTAAGGTGTCTTGGCTAAGGTGTCTTGGCTAAGGTGTCTTGGCTAAGGTGTCTTGGCTAAGGTGTCTTGGCTAAGGTGTCTTGGCTAAGGTGTCTTGGCTAATGTGTCTTGGCTAAGGTGTCTTGGCTAAGGTGTCTTGGCTAAGGTGTCTTGGCTAAGGTGTCTTGGCTAATGTGTCTTGGCTAATGTGTCTTGGCTAATGTGTCTTGGCTAAGGTGTCTTGGCTAAGGTGTCTTGGCTAAGGTGTCTTGGCTAATGTGTCTTGGCTAATGTGTCTTGGCTAATGTGTCTTGGCTAAGGTGTCTTGGCTAAGGTGTCTTGGCTAATGTGTCTTGGCTAAGGTGTCTTGGCTAAGGTGTCTTGGCTAATGTGTCTTGGCTAATGTGTCTTGGCTAAGGTGTCTTGGCTAAGGTGTCTTGGCTAAGGTGTCTTGGCTAATGTGTCTTGGCTAATGTGTCTTGGCTAATGTGTCTTGGCTAATGTGTCTTGGCTAAGGTGTCTTGGCTAAGGTGTCTTGGCTAATGTGTCTTGGCTAATGTGTCTTGGCTAATGTGTCTCGGCTAAGGTGTCTTGGCTAAGGTGTCTTGGCTAAGGTGTCTTGGCTAAGGTGTCTTGGCTAAGGTGTTTTGGCTAATGTGTCTCGGCTAATGTGTCTTGGCTAAGGTGTCTTGGCTAAGGTGTCTTGGCTAAGGTGTCTTGGCTAATGTGTCTTGGCTAATGTGTCTTGGCTAATGTGTCTTGACTAAGGTGTCTTGGCTAAGGTGTCTTGGCTAAGGTGTCTTGGCTAAGGTGTCTTGGCTAAGGTGTCTTGGCTAATGTGTCTTGGCTAATGTGTCTTGGCTAAGGTGTCTTGGCTAAGGTGTCTTGGCTAAGGTGTCTTGGCTAAGGTGTCTTGGCTAATGTGTCTTGGCTAATGTGTCTTGGCTAAGGTGTCTTGGCTAATGTGTCTTGGCTAATGTGTCTTGGCTAATGTGTCTTGGCTAAGGTGTCTTGGCTAAGGTGTCTTGGCTAAGGTATCTTGGCTAAGGTGTCTTGGCTAAGGTGTCTTGGCTAATGTGTCTTGGCTAATGTGTCTTGGCTAATGTGTCTTGGCTAAGGTGTCTTGGCTAAGGTGTCTTGGCTAAGGTGTCTTGGCTAATGTGTCTCGGCTAAAGTGTCTTGGCTAAGGTGTCTTGGCTAAGGTGTCTTGGCTAATGTGTCTCGGCTAAAGTGTCTTGGCTAAGGTGTCTTGGCTAAGGTGTCTTGGCTAATGTGTCTCGGCTAAGGTGTCTTGGCTATTGTGTCTTGGCTAATGTGTCTTGGCTAAGGTGTCTTGGCTAAGGTGTCTTGGCTAAGGTGTCTTGACTAAGGTGTCTTGGCTAATGTGTCTTGGCTAATGTGTCTTGGCTAAGGTGTCTTGGCTAAGGTGTCTTGGCTAAGGTGTCTTGGCTAATGTGTCTTGGCTAAGGTGTCTTGGCTAATGTGTCTTGGCTAATGTGTCTTGGCTAATGTGTCTTGGCTAATGTGTCTTGGCTAAGGTGTCTTGGCTAAGGTGTCTTGGCTAAGGTGTCTTGGCTAATGTGTCTTGGCTAATGTGTCTTGGCTAATGTGTCTTGGCTAAGGTGTCTTGGCTAAGGTGTCTTGGCTAATGTGTCTTGGCTAAAGTGTCTTGGCTAAGGTGTCTTGGCTAAGGTGTCTTGGCTAAGGTGTCTTGGCTAAGGTGTCTTGGCTAAGGTGTCTTGGCTAAGGTGTCTTGGCTAATGTGTCTTGGCTAAAGTGTCTTGGCTAAGGTGTCTTGGCTAATGTGTCTTGGCTAAGGTGTCTTGGCTAATGTGTCTTGGCTAAGGTGTCTTGGCTAATGTGTCTTGGCTAAGGTGTCTTGGCTAAGGTGTCTGGGCTAAGGTGTCTTGGCTAAGGTGTCTTGGCTAATGTGTCTTGGCTAATGTGTCTTGGCTAAGGTGTCTTGGCTAAGGTGTCTTGGCTAAGGTGTCTTGGCTAAGGTGTCTTGGCTAAGGTGTCTTGGCTAATGTGTCTTGGCTAATGTGTCTTGGCTAATGTGTCTTGGCTAAGGTGTCTTGGCTTAGGTGTCTTGGCTAAGGTGTCTTGGCTAATGTGTCTCGGCTAAAGTGTCTTGGCTAAGGTGTCTTGGCTAAGGTGTCTTGGCTAAGGTGTCTTGGCTAATGTGTCTCGGCTAAGGTGTCTTGGCTAATGTGTCTTGGCTAAGGTGTCTTGGCTAATGTGTCTTGGCTAATGTGTCTCGGCTAAAGTGTCTTGGCTAAGGTGTCTCGGCTAAGGTGTCTTGGCTAATGTGTCTTGGCTAAGGTGTCTTGGCTAAGGTGTCTTGGCTAAGGTGTCTTGGCTTATGTGTCTTGGCTAAAGTGTCTTGGCTAAGGTGTCTTGGCTAAGGTGTCTTGGCTAAGGTGTCTTGGCTAAGGTGTCTTGGCTAAGGTGTCTTGGCTAATGTGTCTTGGCTAATGTGTCTTGGCTAAGGTGTCTTGGCTAATGTGTCTTGGCTAAGGTGTCTTGGCTAATGTGTCTTGGCTAATGTGTCTTGGCTAAGGTGTCTTGGCTAAGGTGTCTTGGCTAAGGTGTCTTGGCTAAGGTGTCTTGGCTAAGGTGTCTTGGCTAATGTGTCTTGGCTAAAGTGTCTTGGCTAAGGTGTCTTGGCTAAGGTGTCTTGGCTAAGGTGTCTTGGCTAATGTGTCTCGGCTAATGTGTCTTGGCTAAGGTGTCTTGGCAAAGGTGTCTTGGCTAAGGTGTCTTGGCTAATGTGTCTTGGCTAATGTGTCTTGGCTAATGTGTCTTGGCTAAGGTGTCTTGGCTTAGGTGTCTTGGCTAATGTGTCTTGGCTAAAGTGTCTTGGCTTAGGTGTCTTGGCTAATGTGTCTCGGCTAAGGTGTCTTGGCTAAGGTGTCTTGGCTAATGTGTTTTAGCTAAAGTGTCTTGGCTAAGGTGTCTTGGCTAATGTGTCTCAGCTAAAGTGTCTTGGCTAAGGTGTCTTGGCTAAGGTGTCTTGGCTAAGGTGCCTTGGTTAATGTGTCTCGGCTAAGGTGTCTTGGCTAAAGTGTCTTGGCTAATGTGTCTCGGCTAAGGTGTCTTGGCTAATGTGTCTTGGCTAAGGTGTCTTGGCTAAGGTGTCTTGGCTAAGGTGTCTTGGCTAATGTGTCTTGGCTAAGGTGTCTTGGCTAATGTGTCTCGGCTAAGGTGTCTTGGCTAAAGTGTCTTGGCTAATGTGTCTCGGCTAAGGTGTCTTGGCTAATGTGTCTTGGCTAAGGTGTCTTGGCTAAGGTGTCTTGGCTAAAGTGTCTTGGCTAGGGTGTCTTGGCTAATGTGTCTCGGCTAAAGTGTCTTGGCTAAGGTGTCTTGGCTAAGGTGTCTTGGCTAATGTGTCTTGGCTAATGTGTCTTGGCTAAGGTGTCTTGGCTTATGTGTCTTGGCTAATGTGTCTTGGCTAAGGTGTCTTGGCTAAGGTGTCTTGGCTAATGTGTCTTTGCTAATGTGTCTCGGCTAATGTGTCTCGGCTAAAGTGTCTTGGCTAAGGTGTCTTGGCTAAGGTGTCTTGGCTAATGTGTCTCGGCTAAAGTGTCTTGGCTAAGGTGTCTTGGCTAAGGTGTCTTGGCTATGGTGTCTTGGCTAAAGTGTCTTGGCTTAAGTTTCTTGGCTAATGTGTCTCGGCTAAGGTGTCTTGGCTAAGGTGTCTTTGCTAAGGTGTCTTGGCTAAGGTGTCTTGGCTAAGGTGTCTTGGCTAATGTGTCTCGGCTAAAGTGTCTTGGCTAAGGTGTCTTGGCTAATGTGTCTCGGCTAAAGTGTCTTGGCTAAGGTGTCTTGGCTAAGGTGTCTTGGCTAAGGTGTCTTGGCTAAGGTGTCTTGGCTAAGGTGTCTTGGCTAATGTGTCTCGGCTAAAGTGTCTTGGCTAAGGTGTCTTGGCTAAGGTGTCTTGGCTAAGGTGTCTTGGCTAAGGTGTTTTGGCTAAGGTGTCTTGGCTAATGTGTCTCGGCTAAAGTGTCTTGGCTAATGTGTCTTGGCTTAGGTGTCTTGGCTAAGGTGTCTTGGCTAATGTTTCTTGGCTAAGGTGTCTTGGCTAAGGTGTCTTGGCTAAGGTGTCTTGGCTAATGTGTCTTGGCTAATGTGTCTTGGCTAATGTGTCTTGGCTAATGTGTCTCGGCTAAGGTGTCCTGGCTAAGGTGTCTTGGCTAAGGTGTCTCGGCTAAGGTGTCTTGGCTAAGGTGTCTTGGCTAATGTGTCTTGGCTAAGGTGTCTTGGCTAATGTGTCTTGGCTAAGGTGTCTTGGCTAATGTGTCTCGGCAAAGGTGTCTTGGCTAAGGTGTCTTGGCTAATGTGTCTTGGCTAAGGTGTCTTGGCTAAGGTGTCTCGGCTAAGGTGTCTTGGCTAATGTGTCTCGGCTAAGGTGTCTTGGCTAATGTGTCTTGGCTAAGGTGTCTTGGCTAATGTGTCTTGGCTAAGGTGTCTTGGCTAAGGTGTCTTGGCTAAGGTGTCTTGGCTAAGGTGTCTTGGCTAAGGTGTCTTGGCTAATGTGTCTTGGCTAAAGTGTCTTGGCTAAGGTGTCTTGGCTAAGGTGTCTTGGCTAAGGTGCCTTGGTTAATGTGTCTCGGCTAAGGTGTCTTGGCTAATGTGTCTCGGCAAAGGTGTCTCGGCTAAGGTGTCTTGGCTAATGTGTCTTGGCTAAGGTGTCTTGGCTAATGTGTCTTGGCTAAGGTGTCTTGGCTAAGGTGTCTTGGCTAAGGTGTCTTGGCTTATGTGTCTTGGCTAAAGTGTCTTGGCTAAGGTGTCTTGGCTAAGGTGTCTTGGCTAAGGTGTCTTGGCTTAGGTGTTTTGGCTAAGGTGTCTTGGCTAATGTGTCTTGGCTAATGTGTCTTGGCTAAGGTGTCTTGGCTAATGTGTCTTGGCTAAGGTGTCTTGGCTAATGTGTCTTGGCTAAGGTGTCTTGGCTAAGGTGTCTTGGCTAAGGTGTCTTGGCTAAGGTGTCTTGGCTAAGGTGTCTTGGCTAAGGTGTCTTGGCTAATGTGTCTTGGCTAATGTGTCTTGGCTAAGGTGTCTTGGCTAAGGTGTCTTGGCTAATGTGTCTTGGCTAAAGTGTCTTGGCTAAGGTGTCTTGGCTAATGTGTCTTGGCTAAAGTGTCTTGGCTAAGGTGTCTTGGCTAAGGTGTCTTGGCTAATGTGTCTTGGCTAATGTGTCTTGGCTAATGTGTCTTGGCTAAGGTGTCTTGGCTTAGGTGTCTTGGCTAAGGTGTCTTGGCTAATGTGTCTCGGCTAAAGTGTCTTGGCTAAGGTGTCTTGGCTAAGGTGTCTTGGTTAAGGTGTCTTGGCTAATGTGTCTCGGCTAAGGTGTCTTGGCTAATGTGTCTTGGCTAAGGTGTCTTGGCTAAGGTGTCTTGGCTAATGTGTCTTGGCTAATGTGTCTCGGCTAAAGTGTCTTGGCTAAGGTGTCTCTGCTAAGGTGTCTTGGCTAATGTGTCTTGGCTAAGGTGTCTTGGCTAAGGTGTCTTGGCTAAGGTGTCTTGGCTTATGTGTCTTGGCTAAAGTGTCTTGGCTAAGGTGTCTTGGCTAAGGTGTCTTGGCTAAGGTGTCTTGGCTAAGGTGTCTTGGCTAAGGTGTCTTGGCTAATGTGTCTTGGCTAATGTGTCTTGGCTAAGGTGTCTTGGCTAATGTGTCTTGGCTAAGGTGTCTTGGCTAATGTGTCTTGGCTAAGGTGTCTTGGCTAAGGTGTCTTGGCTAAGGTGTCTTGGCTAAGGTGTCTTGGCTAAGGTGCCTTGGTTAATGTGTCTCGGCTAAGGTGTCTTGGCTAATGTGTCTTGGCTAAGGTGTCTTGGCTAAGGTGTCTTGGCTAATGTGTCTCGGCTAATGTGTCTTGGCTAAGGTGTCTTGGCTAAGGTGTCTTGGCTAAGGTGTCTTGGCTAATGTGTCTTGGCTAATGTGTCTTGGCTAATGTGTCTTGGCTAAGGTGTCTTGGCTTAGGTGTCTTGGCTAATGTGTCTTGGCTAAAGTGTCTTGGCTTAGGTGTCTTAGCTAATGTGTCTCGGCTAAGGTGTCTTGGCTAAGGTGTCTTGGCTAATGTGTTTTAGCTAAAGTGTCTTGGCTAAGGTGTCTTGGCTAATGTGTCTCAGCTAAAGTGTCTTGGCTAAGGTGTCTTGGCTAAGGTGTCTTGGCTAAGGTGCCTTGGTTAATGTGTCTCGGCTAAGGTGTCTTGGCTAAAGTGTCTTGGCTAATGTGTCTCGGCTAAGGTGTCTTGGCTAATGTGTCTTGGCTAAGGTGTCTTGGCTAAGGTGTCTTGGCTAAGGTGTCTTGGCTAATGTGTCTTGGCTAAGGTGTCTTGGCTAATGTGTCTCGGCTAAGGTGTCTTGGCTAAAGTGTCTTGGCTAATGTGTCTCGGCTAAGGTGTCTTGGCTAATGTGTCTTGGCTAAGGTGTCTTGGCTAAGGTGTCTTGGCTAAGGTGTCTTGGCTAATGTGTCTTGGCTAAGGTGTCTTGGCTAAGGTGTCTCGGCTAAGGTGTCTTGGCTAATGTGTCTTGGCTAAGGTGTCTCGGCTAAGGTGTCTTGGCTAATGTGTCTCGGCAAAGGTGTCTTGGCTAAGGTGTCTTGGCTAAGGTGTCTTGGCTAAGGTGTCTTGGCTAAGGTGTCTTGGCTAAGGTGTCTTGGCTAAGGTGTCTTGGCTTATGTGTCTTGGCTAATGTGTCTTGGCTAAGGTGTCTTGGCTAAGGTGTCTTGGCTAATGTGTCTCGGCTAAAGTGTCTTGGCTAGGGTGTCTTGGCTAATGTGTCTCGGCTAAAGTGTCTTGGCTAAAGTGTCTTGGCTAAGGTGTCTTGGCTAAGGTGTCTTGGCTAATGTGTCTTGGCTAAGGTGTCTTGGCTTATGTGTCTTGGCTAATGTGTCTTGGCTAAGGTGTCTTGGCTAAGGTGTCTTGGCTAATGTGTCTTTGCTAATGTGTCTCGGCTAATGTGTCTCGGCTAAAGTGTCTTGGCTAAGGTGTCTTGGCTAAGGTGTCTTGGCTAATGTGTCTCGGCTAAAGTGTCTTGGCTAAGGTGTCTTGGCTAAGGTGTCTTGGCTATGGTGTCTTGGCTAAAGTGTCTTGGCTTTAGTTTCTTGGCTAAGGTGTCTCGGCTAAGGTGTCTTGGCTAAGGTGTCTTTGCTAAGGTGTCTTGGCTAAGGTGTCTTGGCTAAGGTGTCTTGGCTAATGTGTCTCGGCTAAAGTGTCTTGGCTAAGGTGTCTTGGCTAATGTGTCTCGGCTAAAGTGTCTTGGCTAAGGTGTCTTGGCTAAGGTGTCTTGGCTAAGGTGTCTTGGCTAAGGTGTCTTGGCTAAGGTGTCTTGGCTAATGTGTCTCGGCTAAAGTGTCTTGGCTAAGGTGTCTTGGCTAAGGTGTCTTGGCTAAGGTGTCTTGGCTAAGGTGTTTTGGCTAAGGTGTCTTGGCTAATGTGTCTCGGCTAAAGTGTCTTGGCTAATGTGTCTTGGCTTAGGTGTCTTGGCTAAGGTGTCTTGGCTAATGTTTCTTGGCTAAGGTGTCTTGGCTAAGGTGTCTTGGCTAAGGTGTCTTGGCTAATGTGTCTTGGCTAATGTGTCTTGGCTAATGTGTCTTGGCTAATGTGTCTCGGCTAAGGTGTCCTGGCTAAGGTGTCTTGCCTAAGGTGTCTCGGCTAAGGTGTCTTGGCTAAGGTGTCTTGGCTAATGTGTCTTGGCTAAGGTGTCTTGGCTAATGTGTCTTGGCTAAGGTGTCTTGGCTAATGTGTCTCGGCAAAGGTGTCTTGGCTAAGGTGTCTTGGCTAAGGTGTCTTGGCTAAGGTGTCTTGGCTAAGGTGTCTTGGCTAATGTGTCTTGGCTAAAGTGTCTTGGCTTAGGTGTCTTGGCTAATGTGTCTCGGCTAAGGTGTCTTGGCTAAGGTGTCTTGGCTAATGTGTCTTGGCTAAAGTGTCTTGGCTAAGTTGTCTTGGCTAATGTGTCTCGGCTAAAGTGTCTTGGCTAAGGTGTCTTGGCTAAGGTGTCTTGGCTAAGGTGTCTTGGCTAAGGTGTCTTGGCTAATGTGTCTTGGCTAAAGTGTCTTGGCTAATGTGTCTCGGCTAATGTGTCTTGGCTAATGTGTCTTGGCTAATGTGTCTTGGCTAAGGTGTCTTGGCTAAGGTGTCTTGGCTTATGTGTCTTGGCTAAGGTGTCTTGGCTTATGTGTCTCGGCTAAGGTGTCTTGGCTAAGGTGTCTCGGCTAATGTGTCTCGGCTAAGGTGTCTTGGCTAAGGTGTCTTGGCTAAGGTGTCTCGGCTAAGGTGTCTTGGCTAATGTGTCTTGGCTAAGGTGTCTCGGCTAAGGTGTCTCGGCTAAGGTGTCTTGGCTAATGTGTCTCGGCAAAGGTGTCTTGGCTAAGGTGTCTTGGCTAAGGTGTCTTGGCTAAGGTGTCTTGGCAAAGGTGTCTTGGCTAATGTGTCTTGGCTAAGGTGTCTTGGCTAAGGTGTCTTGGCTAAGGTGTCTTGGCTAAGGTGTCTTGGCTAATGTGTCTTGGCTAAGGTGTTTTGGCTAATGTGTCTCGGCTAAGGTGTCTTGGCTAAGGTGTCTTGGCTAATGTGTCTCGGCTAAGGTGTCTTGGCTTATGTGTCTTGGCTAATGTGTCTTGGCTAAGGTGTCTTGGCTAAGGTGTCTTGGCTAAGGTGTCTTGGCTAATGTGTCTTGGCTAATGTGTCTTGGCTAAGGTGTCTTGGCTAAGGTGTCTTGGCTAAGGTGTCTTGGCTAATGTGTCTTGGCTAATGTGTCTTGGCTAATGTGTCTTGGCTAAGGTGTCTTGGCTAATGTGTCTTGGCTAAAGTGTCTTGGCTTAGGTGTCTTGGCTAATGTGTCTCGGCTAATGTGTCTTGGCTAATGTGTCTTGGCTAATGTGTCTCGGCTAAGGTGTCTTGGCTAAAGTGTCTTGGCTAATGTGCCTTGGCTAATGTGTCTCGGCTAATGTGTCTTGGCTAAGGTGTCTTGGCTAATGTGTCTTGGCTAAGGTGTCTTGGCTAAGGTGTCTTGGCTAAGGTGTCTTGGCTAAGGTGTCTTGGCTAAAGTGTCTCGGCTAAGGTGTCTTGGCTAAGGTGTCTTGGCTAATGTGTCTTGGCTAATGTGTCTTGGCTAAGGTGTCTTGGCTAAGGTGTCTTGGCTAATGTGTCTTGGCTAATGTGTCTTGGCTAATGTGTCTCGGCTAAGGTATCTTGGCTAAGGTGTCTTGGCTAAGGTGTCTTGGCTAAGGTGTCTTGGCTAAGGTGTCTTGGCTAATGTGTCTTGGCTAAGGTGTCTTGGCTAATGTGTCTTGGCTAAGGTGTCTTGGCTAATGTGTCTCGGCAAAGGTGTCTTGGCTAAGGTGTCTTGGCTAATGTGTCTTGGCTAAGGTGTCTTGGCTAAGGTGTCTTGGCTAATGTGTCTTGGCTAAAGTGTCTTGGCTTAGGTGTCTTGGCTAATGTGTCTCGGCTAAGGTGTCTTGGCTAAGGTGTCTTGGCTAATGTGTCTTGGCTAAAGTGTCTTGGCTAAGGTGTCTTGGTTAATGTGTCTCGGCTAAAGTGTCTTGGCTAAGGTGTCTTGGCTAAGGTGTCTTGGCTTAGGTGTCTTGGCTAAGGTGTCTTGGCTAATGTGTCTTGGCTAAAGTGTCTTGGCTAATGTGTCTCGGCTAAGGTGTCTTGGCTAATGTGTCTTGGCTAATGTGTCTTGGCTAAGGTGTCTTGGCTAAGGTGTCTTGGCTAATGTGTCTTGGCTAATGTGTCTTGGCTAATGTGTCTTGGCTAATGTGTCTTGGCTAAGGTGTCTTGGCTAAGGTGTCTTGGCTAATGTGTCTTGGCTAAAGTGTCTTGGCTTAGGTGTCTTGGCTAATGTGTCTCGGCTAAGGTGTCTTGGCTAAGGTGTCTTGGCTAATGTGTCTTGGCTAAGGTGTCTTGGCTAATGTGTCTTGGCTAAGGTGTCTTGGCTAAGGTGTCTTGGCTAAGGTGTCTTGGCTAAGGTGTCTTGGCTAAGGTGTCTTGGCTAATGTGTCTCGGCTAATGTGTCTTGGCTAATGTGTCTTGGCTAATGTGTCTTGGCTAATGTGTCTTGGCTAAGGTGTCTTGGGTAAGGTGTCTTGGCTAAGGTGTCTTGGCTAAGGTGTCTTGGCTAAGGTGTCTTGGCTAATGTGTCTCGGCTAATGTGTCTTGGCTAAGGTGTCTTGGCTAAGGTGTCTTGGCTAATGTGTCTTGGCTAAGGTGTCTTGGCTAATGTGTCTCGGCTAAGGTGTCTTGGCTAAGGTGTCTTGGCTAAGGTGTCTTGGCTAAGGTGTCTCGGCTAAAGTGTCTTGGCTAAGGTGTCTTGGCTAATGTGTCTTGGCTAAGGTGTCTTGGCTAAGGTGTCTTGGCTAAGGTATCTTGGCTAAGGTGTCTTGGCTAAGGTGTCTTGGCTAATGTGTCTTGGCTAATGTGTCTTGGCTAATGTGTCTTGGCTAAGGTGTCTTGGCTAAGGTGTCTTGGCTAAGGTGTCTTGGCTAAGGTGTCTTGGCTAATGTGTCTTGGCTAATGTGTCTCGGCTAAGGTGTCTTGGCTAAGGTGTCTTGGCTAAGGTGTCTTGGCTAAGGTGTCTTGGCTAAGGTGTTTTGGCTAATGTGTTTCGGCTAAGGTGTCTTGGCTAAGGTGTCTTGGCTAAGGTGTCTTGGCTAAGGTGTCTTGGCTAAGGTGTCTTGGCTAGTGTGTCTCGGCTAAGGTGTTTCGGCTAAAGTGTCTTGGCTAATGTGTCTTGGCTAATGTGTCTCGGCTAAGGTGTCTTGGCTAATGTGTCTTGGCTAAGGTGTCTTGGCTAATGTGTCTTGGCTAATGTGTCTTGGCTAAGGTGTCTTGGCTAAGGTGTCTTGGCTAATGTGTCTCGGCTAAAGTGTCTTGGCTAAAGTGTCTTGGCTAAGGTGTCTTGGCTAATGTGTCTCGGCTAAAGTGTCTTGGCTAAGGTGTCTTGGCTAAGGTGTCTTGGCTAAGGTGTCTTGGCTAAGGTGTCTTGGCTAATGTGTCTTGGCTAATGTGTCTTGGCTAAGGTGTCTTGGCTAAGGTGTCTTGGCTAAGGTGTCTTGGCTAAGGTGTCTTGGCTAAGGTGTCTTGGCTAATGTGTCTTGGCTAATGTGTCTTGGCTAATGTGTCTTGGCTAAGGTGTCTTGGCTAAGGTGTCTTGGCTAATGTGTCTTGGCTAAAGTGTCTTGGCTAAGGTGTCTTGGCTAATGTGTCTTGGCTAAGGTGTCTTGGCTAAGGTGTCTTGGCTAAGGTGTCTTGGCTAATGTGTCTTGGCTAATGTGTCTTGGCTAATGTGTCTTGGCTAAGGTGTCTTGGCTTAGGTGTCTTGGCTAAGGTGTCTTGGCTAATGTGTCTCGGCTAAAGTGTCTTGGCTAAGGTGTCTTGGCTAAGGTGTCTTGGCTAAGGTGTCTTGGCTAATGTGTCTCGGCTAATGTGTCTTGGCTAAGGTGTCTTGGCTAAGGTGTCTTGGCTAAGGTGTCTTGGCTAATGTGTCTTGGCTAATGTGTCTTGGATAATGTGTCTTGGCTAAGGTGTCTTGGCTTAGGTGTCTTGGCTAATGTGTCTTGGCTAAAGTGTCTTGGCTTAGGTGTCTTGGCTAATGTGTCTCGGCTAAGGTGTCTTGGCTAAGGTGTCTTGGCTAATGTGTTTTAGCTAAAGTGTCTTGGCTAAGGTGTCTTGGCTTATGTGTCTCAGCTAAAGTGTCTTGGCTAAGGTGTCTTGGCTAAGGTGTCTTGGCTAAGGTGCCTTGGTTAATGTGTCTCGGCTAAGGTGTCTTGGCTAAAGTGTGTTGGCTAATGTGTCTCGGCTAAGGTGTCTTGGCTAATGTGTCTTGGCTAAGGTGTCTTGGCTAAGGTGTCTTGGCTAAGGTGTCTTGGCTAATGTGTCTTGGCTAAGGTGTCTTGGCTAATGTGTCTCGGCTAAGGTGTCTTGGCTAAAGTGTCTTGGCTAATGTGTCTCGGCTAATGTGTCTTGGCTAAGGTGTCTTGGCTAAGGTGTCTTGGCTAAGGTGTCTTGGCTAATGTGTCTTGGCTAAGGTGTCTTGGCTAAGGTGTCTCGGCTAAGGTGTCTTGGCTAATGTGTCTTGGCTAAGGTGTCTCGGCTAAGGTGTCTTGGCTAATGTGTCTCGGCAAAGGTGTCTTGGCTAAGGTGTCTTGGCTAAGGTGTCTTGGCTAAGGTGTCTTGGCTAAGGTGTCTTGGCTAAGGTGTCTTGGCTTATGTGTCTTGGCTAATGTGTCTTGGCTAAGGTGTCTTGGCTAAGGTGTCTTGGCTAATGTGTCTCGGCTAAAGTGTCTTGGCTAAGGTGTCTTGGCTAATGTGTCTCGGCTAAAGTGTCTTGGCTAAGGTGTCTTGGCTAAGGTGTCTTGGCTAAGGTGTCTTGGCTAATGTGTCTTGGCTAAGGTGTCTTGGCTTATGTGTCTTGGCTAATGTGTCTTGGCTAAGGTGTCTTGGCTAAGGTGTCTTGGCTAATGTGTCTTTGCTAATGTGTCTCGGCTAATGTGTCTCGGCTAAAGTGTCTTGGCTAAGGTGTCTTGGCTAAGGTGTCTTGGCTAATGTGTCTCGGCTAAAGTGTCTTGGCTAAGGTGTCTTGGCTAAGGTGTCTTGGCTATGGTGTCTTGGCTAAAGTGTCTTGGCTTTAGTTTCTTGGCTAATGTGTCTCGGCTAAGGTGTCTTGGCTAAGGTGTCTTTGCTAAGGTGTCTTGGCTAAGGTGTCTTGGCTAAGGTGTCTTGGCTAATGTGTCTCGGCTAAAGTGTCTTGGCTAAGGTGTCTTGGCTAATGTGTCTCGGCTAAAGTGTCTTGGCTAAGGTGTCTTGGCTAAGGTGTCTTGGCTAAGGTGTCTTGGCTAAGGTGTCTTGGCTAAGGTGTCTTGGCTAAGGTGTCTTGGCTAATGTGTCTCGGCTAAAGTGTCTTGGCTAAGGTGTCTTGGCTAAGGTGTCTTGGCTAAGGTGTCTTGGCTAAGGTGTTTTGGCTAAGGTGTCTTGGCTAATGTGTCTCGGCTAAAGTGTCTTGGCTAATGTGTCTTGGCTTAGGTGTCTTGGCTAAGGTGTCTTGGCTAATGTTTCTTGGCTAAGGTGTCTTGGATAAGGTGTCTTGGCTAAGGTGTCTTGGCTAATGTGTCTTGGCTAATGTGTCTTGGCTAATGTGTCTTGGCTAATGTGTCTCGGCTAATGTGTCCTGGCTAAGGTGTCTTGGCTAAGGTGTCTCAGCTAAGGTGTCTTGGCTAAGGTGTCTTGGCTAATGTGTCTTGGCTAAGGTGTCTTGGCTAATGTGTCTTGGCTAAGGTGTCTTGGCTAATGTGTCTCGGCAAAGGTGTCTTGGCTAAGGTGTCTTGGCTAAGGTGTCTTGGCTAAGGTGTCTTGGCTAAGGTGTCTTGGCTAAGGTGTCTTGGCTAATGTGTCTTGGCTAAGGTGTTTTGGCTAATGTGTCTCGGCTAAGGTGTCTTGGCTAAGGTGTCTTGGCTAATGTGTCTCGGCTAAGGTGTCTTGGCTTATGTGTCTTGGCTAATGTGTCTTGGCTAAGGTGTCTTGGCTAAGGTGTCTTGGCTAAGGTGTCTTGGCTAATGTGTCTTGGCTAATGTGTCTTGGCTAAGGTGTCTTGGCTAAGGTGTCTTGGCTAAGGTGTCTTGGCTAATGTGTCTTGGCTAATGTGTCTTGGCTAATGTGTCTTGGCTAAGGTGTCTTGGCTAATGTGTCTTGGCTAAAGTGTCTTGGCTTAGGTGTCTTGGCTAATGTGTCTCGGCTAATGTGTCTTGGCTAAGGTGTCTTGGCTAATGTGTCTCGGCTAAGGTGTCTTGGCTAAAGTGTCTTGGCTAATGTGCCTTGGCTAATGTGTCTCGGCTAATGTGTCTTGGCTAAGGTGTCTTGGCTAAAGTGTCTTGGCTAATGTGTCTCGGCTAAGGTGTCTTGGCTAATGTGTCTTGGCTAATGTGTCTTGGCTAAGGTGTCTTGACTAAGGTGTCTTGGCTAATGTGTCTTGGCTAATGTGTCTTGGCTAATGTGTCTTGGCTAATGTGTCTTGGCTAAGGTGTCTTGGCTAAGGTGTCTTGGCTAAGGTGTCTTTTCTAAGGTGTCTTGGCTAAGGTGTCGTGGCTAAAGTGTCTTGGCTAATGTGTCTTGGCTAATGTGTCTTGGCTAAGGTGTCTTGACTAAGGTGTCTTGGCTAATGTGTCTTGGCTAATGTGTCTTGGCTAATGTGTCTTGGCTAATGTGTCTTGGCTAAGGTGTCTTGGCTAAGGTGTCTTGGCTAAGGTGTCTTTTCTAAGGTGTCTTGGCTAAGGTGTCGTGGCTAAAGTGTCTTGGCTAATGTGTCTTGGCTAAGGTGTCTTGGCTAATGTGTCTTGGCTAAGGTGTCTTGGCTAAGGTGTCTTGGCTTATGTATCTCGGCTAATGTGTCTTGGCTAAGGTGTCTTGGCTAAGGTGTCTTGGCTAAGGTGTCTTGGCTAAGGTGTCTTGGCTAAGGTGTCTTGGCTAATGTATCTTGGCTAAGGTGTCTTGGCTAATGTGTCTTGGCTAAGGTGTCTTGGCTAAGGTGTCTTGGCTAATGTGTCTCGGCTAATGTGTCTTGGCTAAGGTGTCTTGGCTAAGGTGTCTTGGCTAAGGTGTCTTGGCTAAGGTGTCTTGGCTAATGTGTCTTGGCTAAGGTGTCTTGGCTAATGTGTCTTGGCTAAGGTGTCTTGGCTAAGGTGTCTTGGCTAATGTGTCTGGGCTAAAGTGTCTTGGCTAAGGTGTCTTGGCTAAGGTGTCTTGGCTAATGTGTCTCGGCTAATGTGTCTTGGCTAATGTGTCTTGGCTAATGTGTCTTGGCTAAGGTGTCTTGGCTAAGGTGTCTTGGCTAATGTATCTTGGCTAAGGTGTCTTGGCTAATGTGTCTTGGCTAAGGTGTCTTGGCTAAGGTGTCTTGGCTAATGTGTCTCGGCTAATGTGTCTTGGCTAAGGTGTCTTGGCTAAGGTGTCTTGGCTAAGGTGTCTTGGCTAAGGTGTCTTTGCTAAGGTGTCTTGTCTAATGTGTCTCGGCTAAAGTGTCTTGGCTAATGTGTCTTGGCTAAGGTGTCTTGGCTAATGTGTCTTGGCTAAAGTGTCTTGGCTTAGGTGTCTTGGCTAATGTGTCTCGGCTAATGTGTCTTGGCTAAGGTGTCTTGGCTAATGTGTCTCGGCTAAGGTGTCTTGGCTAAAGTGTCTTGGCTAATGAGCCTTGGCTAATGTGTCTCGGCTAATGTGTCTTGGCTAAGGTGTCTTGGCTAATGTGTCTTGGCTAAGGTGTCTTGGCTAAGGTGTCTTGGCTAAGGTGTCTTGGCTAAAGTGTCTCGGCTAAGGTGTCTTGGCTAAGGTGTCTTGGCTAATGTGTCTTGGCTAATGTGTCTTGGCTAAGGTGTCTTGGCTAAGGTGTCTTGGCTAATGTGTCTCGGCTAATGTGTCTTGGCTAAGGTGTCTTGGCTAAGGTGTCTTGGCTAATGTGTCTTGGCTAATGTGTCTTGGCTAATGTGTCTTGGCTAAGGTGTCTTGGCTAAGGTGTCTTGGCTTAGGTGTCTTGGCTAAGGTGTCTTGGCTAATGTGTCTTGGCTAAAGTGTCTTGGCTAATGTGTCTCGGCTAAGGTGTCTTGGCTAATGTGTCTTGGCTAAAGTGTCTTGGCTAATGTGTCTCGGCTAAGGTGTCTTGGCTAATGTGTCTTGGCTAATGTGTCTTGGCTAAGGTGTCTTGACTAAGGTGTCTTGGCTAATGTGTCTTGGCTAATGTGTCTTGGCTAATGTGTCTTGGCTAATGTGTCTTGGCTAAGGTGTCTTGGCTAAGGTGTCTTGGCTAAGGTGTCTTTTCTAAGGTGTCTTGGCTAAGGTGTCGTGGCTAAAGTGTCTTGGCTAATGTGTCTTGGCTAATGTGTCTTGGCTAAGGTGTCTTGACTAAGGTGTCTTGGCTAATGTGTCTTGGCTAATGTGTCTTGGCTAATGTGTCTTGGCTAATGTGTCTTGGCTAAGGTGTCTTGGCTAAGGTGTCTTGGCTAAGGTGTCTTTTCTAAGGTGTCTTGGCTAAGGTGTCGTGGCTAAAGTGTCTTGGCTAATGTGTCTTGGCTAAGGTGTCTTGGCTAATGTGTCTTGGCTAAGGTGTCTTGGCTAAGGTGTCTTGGCTTATGTATCTCGGCTAATGTGTCTTGGCTAAGGTGTCTTGGCTAAGGTGTCTTGGCTAAGGTGTCTTGGCTAAGGTGTCTTGGCTAAGGTGTCTTGGCTAATGTATCTTGGCTAAGGTGTCTTGGCTAATGTGTCTTGGCTAAGGTGTCTTGGCTAAGGTGTCTTGGCTAATGTGTCTCGGCTAATGTGTCTTGGCTAAGGTGTCTTGGCTAAGGTGTCTTGGCTAAGGTGTCTTGGCTAAGGTGTCTTGGCTAATGTGTCTTGGCTAAGGTGTCTTGGCTAATGTGTCTTGGCTAAGGTGTCTTGGCTAAGGTGTCTTGGCTAATGTGTCTGGGCTAAAGTGTCTTGGCTAAGGTGTCTTGGCTAAGGTGTCTTGGCTAATGTGTCTCGGCTAATGTGTCTTGGCTAATGTGTCTTGGCTAATGTGTCTTGGCTAAGGTGTCTTGGCTAAGGTGTCTTGGCTAATGTATCTTGGCTAAGGTGTCTTGGCTAATGTGTCTTGGCTAAGGTGTCTTGGCTAAGGTGTCTTGGCTAATGTGTCTCGGCTTATGTGTCTTGGCTAAGGTGTCTTGGCTAAGGTGTCTTGGCTAAGGTGTCTTGGCTAAGGTGTCTTTGCTAAGGTGTCTTGTCTAATGTGTCTCGGCTAAAGTGTCTTGGCTTAGGTGTCTTGGCTAAGCTGTCTTGACTAAGGTGTCTTGGCTAAGGTGTCTTGGCTAAGGTGTCTTGGCTAATGTGTCTCGGCTAATGTGTCTTGGCTAAGGCGTCTTGGCTAAGGTGTCTTGGCTAAGGTGTCTTGGCTAATGTGCCTTGGCTAATGTGTCTCGGCTAATGTGTCTTGGCTAAGGTGTCTTGGCTAATGTGTCTTGGCTAAGGTGTCTTGGCTAAGGTGTCTCGGCTAAAGTGTCTTGGCTAGGGTGTCTTGGCTAATGTGTCTCGGCTAAGGTGTCTTGGCTTATGTGTCTTGGCTAATGTGTCTTGGCTAAGGTGTCTTGGCTAAGGTGTCTTGGCTAAGGTGTCTTGGCTAATGTGTCTTGGCTAATGTGTCTTGGCTAAGGTGTCTTGGCTAAGGTGTCTTGGCTAAGGTGTCTTGGCTAATGTGTCTTGGCTAATGTGTCTTGGCTAATGTGTCTTGGCTAAGGTGTCTTGGCTAATGTGTCTTGGCTAAAGTGTCTTGGCTTAGGTGTCTTGGCTAATGTGTCTCGGCTAATGTGTCTTGGCTAATGTGTCTTGGCTAATGTGTCTCGGCTAAGGTGTCTTGGCTAAAGTGTCTTGGCTAATGTGCCTTGGCTAATGTGTCTCGGCTAATGTGTCTTGGCTAAGGTGTCTTGGCTAATGTGTCTTGGCTAAGGTGTCTTGGCTAAGGTGTCTTGGCTAAGGTGTCTTGGCTAAAGTGTCTCGGCTAAGGTGTCTTGGCTAAGGTGTCTTGGCTAATGTGTCTTGGCTAATGTGTCTTGGCTAAGGTGTCTTGGCTAAGGTGTCTTGGCTAATGTGTCTCGGCTAATGTGTCTTGGCTAAGGTGTCTTGGCTAAGGTGTCTTGGCTAATGTGTCTTGGCTAATGTGTCTTGGCTAATGTGTCTCGGCTAAGGTATCTTGGCTAAGGTGTCTTGGCTAAGGTGTCTTGGCTAAGGTGTCTTGGCTAAGGTGTCTTGGCTAATGTGTCTTGGCTAAGGTGTCTTGGCTAATGTGTCTTGGCTAAGGTGTCTTGGCTAATGTGTCTCGGCAAAGGTGTCTTGGCTAAGGTGTCTTGGCTAATGTGTCTTGGCTAAGGTGTCTTGGCTAAGGTGTCTTGGCTAATGTGTCTTGGCTAAAGTGTCTTGGCTTAGGTGTCTTGGCTAATGTGTCTCGGCTAAGGTGTCTTGGCTAAGGTGTCTTGGCTAATGTGTCTTGGCTAAAGTGTCTTGGCTAAGGTGTCTTGGTTAATGTGTCTCGGCTAAAGTGTCTTGGCTAAGGTGTCTTGGCTAAGGTGTCTTGGCTTAGGTGTCTTGGCTAAGGTGTCTTGGCTAATGTGTCTTGGCTAAAGTGTCTTGGCTAATGTGTCTCGGCTAAGGTGTCTTGGCTAATGTGTTTTGGCTAATGTGTCTTGGCTAAGGTGTCTTGGCTAAGGTGTCTTGGCTAATGTGTCTTGGCTAATGTGTCTTGGCTAATGTGTCTTGGCTAATGTGTCTTGGCTAAGGTGTCTTGGCTAAGGTGTCTTGGCTAATGTGTCTTGGCTAAAGTGTCTTGGCTTAGGTGTCTTGGCTAATGTGTCTCGGCTAAGGTGTCTTGGCTAAGGTGTCTTGGCTAATGTGTCTTGGCTAAGGTGTCTTGGCTAATGTGTCTTGGCTAAGGTGTCTTGGCTAAGGTGTCTTGGCTAAGGTGTCTTGGCTAAGGTGTCTTGGCTAAGGTGTCTTGGCTAATGTGTCTCGGCTAATGTGTCTTGGCTAATGTGTCTTGGCTAATGTGTCTTGGCTAATGTGTCTTGGCTAAGGTGTCTTGGGTAAGGTGTCTTGGCTAAGGTGTCTTGGCTAAGGTGTCTTGGCTAAGGTGTCTTGGCTAATGTGTCTCGGCTAAAGTGTCTTGGCTAAGGTGTCTTGGCTAAGGTGTCTTGGCTAATGTGTCTTGGCTAAGGTGTCTTGGCTAATGTGTCTCGGCTAAGGTGTCTTGGCTAAGGTGTCTTGGCTAAGGTGTCTTGGCTAAGGTGTCTCGGCTAAAGTGTCTTGGCTAAGGTGTCTTGGCTAATGTGTCTTGGCTAAGGTGTCTTGGCTAAGGTGTCTTGGCTAAGGTATCTTGGCTAAGGTGTCTTGGCTAAGGTGTCTTGGCTAATGTGTCTTGGCTAATGTGTCTTGGCTAATGTGTCTTGGCTAAGGTGTCTTGGCTAAGGTGTCTTGGCTAAGGTGTCTTGGCTAATTTGTCTTGGCTAATGTGTCTTGGCTAATGTGTCTCGGCTAAGGTGTCTTGGCTAAGGTGTCTTGGCTAAGGTGTCTTGGCTAAGGTGTCTTGGCTAAGGTGTTTTGGCTAATGTGTTTCGGCTAAGGTGTCTTGGCTAAGGTGTCTTGGCTAAGGTGTCTTGGCTAAGGTGTCTTGGCTAAGGTGTCTTGGCTAAGGTGTCTTGGCTAGTGTGTCTCGGCTAAGGTGTTTCGGCTAAAGTGTCTTGGCTAATGTGTCTTGGCTAATGTGTCTCGGCTAAGGTGTCTTGGCTAATGTGTCTTGGCTAAGGTGTCTTGGCTAATGTGTCTTGGCTAATGTGTCTTGGCTAAGGTGTCTTGGCTAAGGTGTCTTGGCTAATGTGTCTCGGCTAAAGTGTCTTGGCTAAAGTGTCTTGGCTAAGGTGTCTTGGCTAATGTGTCTCGGCTAAAGTGTCTTGGCTAAGGTGTCTTGGCTAAGGTGTCTTGGCTAAGGTGTCTTGGCTAAGGTGTCTTGGCTAATGTGTCTTGGCTAATGTGTCTTGGCTAAGGTGTCTTGGCTAAGGTGTCTTGGCTAAGGTGTCTTGGCTAAGGTGTCTTGGCTAAGGTGTCTTGGCTAATGTGTCTTGGCTAATGTGTCTTGGCTAATGTGTCTTGGCTAAGGTGTCTTGGCTAAGGTGTCTTGGCTAATGTGTCTTGGCTAAAGTGTCTTGGCTAAGGTGTCTTGGCTAATGTGTCTTGGCTAAGGTGTCTTGGCTAAGGTGTCTTGGCTAATGTGTCTTGGCTAATGTGTCTTGGCTAATGTGTCTTGGCTAAGGTGTCTTGGCTTAGGTGTCTTGGCTAAGGTGTCTTGGCTAATGTGTCTCGGCTAAAGTGTCTTGGCTAAGGTGTCTTGGCTAAGGTGTCTTGGCTAAGGTGTCTTGGCTAATGTGTCTCGGCTAATGTGTCTTGGCTAAGGTGTCTTGGCTAAGGTGTCTTGGCTAAGGTGTCTTGGCTAATGTGTCTTGGCTAATGTGTCTTGGCTAATGTGTCTTGGCTAAGGTGTCTTGGCTTAGGTGTCTTGGCTAATGTGTCTTGGCTAAAGTGTCTTGGCTTAGGTGTCTTGGCTAATGTGTCTCGGCTAAGGTGTCTTGGCTAAGGTGTCTTGGCTAATGTGTTTTAGCTAAAGTGTCTTGGCTAAGGTGTCTTGGCTTATGTGTCTCAGCTAAAGTGTCTTGGCTAAGGTGTCTTGGCTAAGGTGTCTTGGCTAAGGTGCCTTGGTTAATGTGTCTCGGCTAAGGTGTCTTGGCTTATGTGTCTCAGCTAAAGTGTCTTGGCTAAGGTGTCTTGGCTTATGTGTCTCAGCTAAAGTGTCTTGGCTAAGGTGTCTTGGCTAATGTGTCTCGGCTAAGGTGTCTTGGCTAATGTGTCTTGGCTAAGGTGTCTTGGCTAAGGTGTCTTGGCTAAGGTGTCTTGGCTAATGTGTCTTGGCTAAGGTGTCTTGGCTAATGTGTCTCGGCTAAGGTGTCTTGGCTAAAGTGTCTTGGCTAATGTGTCTCGGCTAAGGTGTCTTGGCTAATGTGTCTTGGCTAAGGTGTCTTGGCTAAGGTGTCTTGGCTAAGGTGTCTTGGCTAATGTGTCTTGGCTAAGGTGTCTTGGCTAAGGTGTCTCGGCTAAGGTGTCTTGGCTAATGTGTCTTGGCTAAGGTGTCTCGGCTAAGGTGTCTTGGCTAATGTGTCTCGGCAAAGGTGTCTTGGCTAAGGTGTCTTGGCTAAGGTGTCTTGGCTAAGGTGTCTTGGCTAAGGTGTCTTGGCTAAGGTGTCTTGGCTTATGTGTCTTGGCTAATGTGTCTTGGCTAAGGTGTCTTGGCTAAGGTGTCTTGGCTAATGTGTCTCGGCTAAAGTGTCTTGGCTAGGGTGTCTTGGCTAATGTGTCTCGGCTAAAGTGTCTTGGCTAAGGTGTCTTGGCTAAGGTGTCTTGGCTAAGGTGTCTTGGCTAATGTGTCTTGGCTAAGGTGTCTTGGCTTATGTGTCTTGGCTAATGTGTCTTGGCTAAGGTGTCTTGGCTAAGGTGTCTTGGCTAATGTGTCTTTGCTAATGTGTCTCGGCTAATGTGTCTCGGCTAAAGTGTCTTGGCTAAGGTGTCTTGGCTAAGGTGTCTTGGCTAATGTGTCTCGGCTAAAGTGTCTTGGCTAAGGTGTCTTGGCTAAGGTGTCTTGGCTATGGTGTCTTGGCTAAAGTGTCTTGGCTTTAGTTTCTTGGCTAATGTGTCTCGGCTAAGGTGTCTTGGCTAAGGTGTCTTTGCTAAGGTGTCTTGGCTAAGGTGTCTTGGCTAAGGTGTCTTGGCTAATGTGTCTCGGCTAAAGTGTCTTGGCTAAGGTGTCTTGGCTAATGTGTCTCGGCTAAAGTGTCTTGGCTAAGGTGTCTTGGCTAAGGTGTCTTGGCTAAGGTGTCTTGGCTAAGGTGTCTTGGCTAAGGTGTCTTGGCTAATGTGTCTCGGCTAAAGTGTCTTGGCTAAGGTGTCTTGGCTAAGGTGTCTTGGCTAAGGTGTCTTGGCTAAGGTGTTTTGGCTAAGGTGTCTTGGCTAATGTGTCTCGGCTAAAGTGTCTTGGCTAATGTGTCTTGGCTTAGGTGTCTTGGCTAAGGTGTCTTGGCTAATGTTTCTTGGCTAAGGTGTCTTGGATAAGGTGTCTTGGCTAAGGTGTCTTGGCTAATGTGTCTTGGCTAATGTGTCTTGGCTAATGTGTCTTGGCTAATGTGTCTCGGCTAATGTGTCCTGGCTAAGGTGTCTTGGCTAAGGTGTCTCGGCTAAGGTGTCTTGGCTAAGGTGTCTTGGCTAATGTGTCTTGGCTAAGGTGTCTTGGCTAATGTGTCTTGGCTAAGGTGTCTTGGCTAATGTGTCTCGGCAAAGGTGTCTTGGCTAAGGTGTCTTGGCTAAGGTGTCTTGGCTAAGGTGTCTTGGCTAAGGTGTCTTGGCTAATGTGTCTTGGCTAAAGTGTCTTGGCTTAGGTGTCTTGGCTAATGTGTCTCGGCTAAGGTGTCTTGGCTAAGGTGTCTTGGCTAAGGTGTCTTGGCTAAGGTGTCTTGGCTAAGTTGTCTTGGCTAATGTGTCTCGGCTAAAGTGTCTTGGCTAAGGTGTCTTGGCTAAGGTGTCTTGGCTAAGGTGTCTTGGCTAATGTGTCTTGGCTAAAGTGTCTTGGCTAATGTGTCTCGGCTAATGTGTCTTGGCTAATGTGTCTTGGCTAATGTGTCTTGGCTAAGGTGTCTTGGCTAAGGTGTCTTGGCTTATGTGTCTTGGCTAAGGTGTCTTGGCTTATGTGTCTCGGCTAAGGTGTCTTGGCTAAGGTGTCTCGGCTAATGTGTCTCGGCTAAGGTGTCTTGGCTAAGGTGTCTTGGCTAAGGTGTCTCGGCTAAGGTGTCTTGGCTAATGTGTCTTGGCTAAGGTGTCTCGGCTAAGGTGTCTCGGCTAAGGTGTCTTGGCTAATGTGTCTCGGCAAAGGTGTCTTGGCTAAGGTGTCTTGGCTAAGGTGTCTTGGCTAAGGTGTCTTGGCAAAGGTGTCTTGGCTAAGGTGTCTTGGCTAAGGTGTCTTGGCTAAGGTGTCTTGGCTAAGGTGTCTTGGCTAATGTGTCTTGGCTAAGGTGTTTTGGCTAATGTGTCTCGGCTAAGGTGTCTCGGCTAAGGTGTCTTGGCTAATGTGTCTCGGCTAAGGTGTCTTGGCTTATGTGTCTTGGCTAATGTGTCTTGGCTAAGGTGTCTTGGCTAAGGTGTCTTGGCTAAGGTGTCTTGGCTAATGTGTCTTGGCTAATGTGTCTTGGCTAAGGTGTCTTGGCTAAGGTGTCTTGGCTAAGGTGTCTTGGCTAATGTGTCTTGGCTAATGTGTCTTGGCTAATGTGTCTTGGCTAAGGTGTCTTGGCTAATGTGTCTTGGCTAAAGTGTCTTGGCTTAGGTGTCTTGGCTAATGTGTCTCGGCTAATGTGTCTTGGCTAAGGTGTCTTGGCTAATGTGTCTCGGCTAAGGTGTCTTGGCTAAAGTGTCTTGGCTAATGTGCCTTGGCTAATGTGTCTCGGCTAATGTGTCTTGGCTAAGGTGTCTTGGCTAATGTGTCTTGGCTAAGGTGTCTTGGCTAAGGTGTCTTGGCTAAGGTGTCTTGGCTAAAGTGTCTCGGCTAAGGTGTCTTGGCTAAGGTGTCTTGGCTAATGTGTCTTGGCTAATGTGTCTTGGCTAAGGTGTCTTGGCTAAGGTGTCTTGGCTAATGTGTCTCGGCTAATGTGTCTTGGCTAAGGTGTCTTGGCTAAGGTGTCTTGGCTAATGTGTCTTGGCTAATGTGTCTTGGCTAATGTGTCTTGGCTAAGGTGTCTTGGCTAAGGTGTCTTGGCTTAGGTGTCTTGGCTAAGGTGTCTTGGCTAATGTGTCTTGGCTAAAGTGTCTTGGCTAATGTGTCTCGGCTAAGGTGTCTTGGCTAATGTGTCTTGGCTAAAGTGTCTTGGCTAATGTGTCTCGGCTAAGGTGTCTTGGCTAATGTGTCTTGGCTAATGTGTCTTGGCTAAGGTGTCTTGACTAAGGTGTCTTGGCTAATGTGTCTTGGCTAATGTGTCTTGGCTAATGTGTCTTGGCTAATGTGTCTTGGCTAAGGTGTCTTGGCTAAGGTGTCTTGGCTAAGGTGTCTTTTCTAAGGTGTCTTGGCTAATGTGTCTTGGCTAAGGTGTCTTGGCTAATGTGTCTTGGCTAATGTGTCTTGGCTAATGTGTCTTGGCTAATGTGTCTTAGCTAATGTGTCTTGGCTAATGTGTCTCGGCTAAGGTGTCTTGGCTAATGTGTCTTGGCTAAGGTGTCTTGGCTAATGTGTCTTGGCTAATGTGTCTTGGCTAATGTGTCTTGGCTAAGGTGTCTTGGCTAAGGTGTCTTGGCTTAGGTGTCTTGGCTAAGGTGTCTTGGCTAATGTGTCTTGGCTAAAGTGTCTTGGCTAATGTGTCTTGGCTAAAGTGTCTTGGCTAATGTGTCTCGGCTAAGGTGTCTTGGCTAAGGTGTCGTGGCTAAAGTGTCTTGGCTAATGTGTCTTGGCTAATGTGTCTTGGCTAAGGTGTCTTGACTAAGGTGTCTTGGCTTATGTGTCTTGGCTAATGTGTCTTGGCTAATGTGTCTTGGCTAATGTGTCTTGGCTAAGGTGTCTTGGCTAAGGTGTCTTGGCTAAGGTGTCTTTTCTAAGGTGTCTTGGCTAAGGTGTCGTGGCTAAAGTGTCTTGGCTAATGTGTCTTGGCTAAGGTGTCTTGGCTAATGTGTCTTGGCTAAGGTGTCTTGGCTAAGGTGTCTTGGCTTATGTATCTCGGCTAATGTGTCTTGGCTAAGGTGTCTTGGCTAAGGTGTCTTGGCTAAGGTGTCTTGGCTAATGTATCTTGGCTAAGGTGTCTTGGCTAATGTGTTTTGGCTAAGGTGTCTTGGCTAAGGTGTCTTGGCTAATGTGTCTCGGCTAATGTGTCTTGGCTAAGGTGTCTTGGCTAAGGTGTCTTGGCTAAGGTGTCTTGGCTAAGGTGTCTTGGCTAATGTATCTTGGCTAAGGTGTCTTGGCTAATGTGTCTTGGCTAAGGTGTCTTGGCTAAGGTGTCTTGGCTAATGTGTCTGGGCTAAAGTGTCTTGGCTAAGGTGTCTTGGCTAAGGTGTCTTGGCTAATGTGTCTCGGCTAATGTGTCTTGGCTAATGTGTCTTGGCTAATGTGTCTTGGCTAAGGTGTCTTGGCTAAGGTGTCTTGGCTAATGTATCTTGGCTAAGGTGTCTTGGCTAATGTGTCTTGGCTAAGGTGTCTTGGCTAAGGTGTCTTGGCTAATGTGTCTCGGCTAATGTGTCTTGGCTAAGGTGTCTTGGCTAAGGTGTCTTGGCTAAGGTGTCTTGGCTAAGGTGTCTTTGCTAAGGTGTCTTGTCTAATGTGTCTCGGCTAAAGTGTCTTGGCTTAGGTGTCTTGGCTAAGCTGTCTTGACTAAGGTGTCTTGGCTAAGGTGTCTTGGCTAAGGTGTCTTGGCTAATGTGTCTCGGCTAATGTGTCTTGGCTAAGGCGTCTTGGCTAAGGTGTCTTGGCTAAGGTGTCTTGGCTAAGGTGTCTTGGCTAATGTGTCTCGGCTAATGTGTCTTGGCTAAGGTGTCTTGGCTAATGTGTCTTTGCTAAGGTGTCTTGGCTAATGTGTCTCGGCTAAGGTATCTTGGCTTAGGTGTCTTGGCTAATGTGTCTTGGCTAATGTGTCTTGGCTAATGTGTCTCGGCTAAGGTGTCTTGGCTAAGGTGTCTCGGCTAATGTGTCTTGACTAATGTGTCTTGGCTAATGTATCTCAGCTAATTTTTCTTGGCTAAGGTGTCTTGGCTTAGAAGTCTTGGCTAAGGTGTCTCGGCTTATGTGTCTCGGCTAATGTGTCTTGGCTAAGGTGTCTCGGCTAATGTGTCTTGGCTAAGGTGTCTTGGCTAATGTGTCTTGGCTAATGTGTCTTGGCTGATGTGTCTTGGCTAAGGTGTCTTGGCTAAGGTGTCTTGGCTAAGGTGTCTTGGCTAATGTGTCTCGGCTAAGGTGTCTCGGCTAATGTTTCTTGGCTAAGGTGTCTTGGCTAAGGTGTCTTGGCTAATGTGTCTCGGCTAATGTGTCTTGGCTAATGTGTCTTGGCTAATGTGTCTTGGCTAAGGTGTCTTGGCTAATGTGTCTCGGCTAATGTGTCTTGGCTAAGGTGTCTTGGCTAAGGTGTCTTGGCTAATGTGTCTTGGCTAAAGTGTCTTGGCTAAGGTGTCTTGGCTAATGTGTCTCCGCTAATGTGTCTTGGCTAATGTGTCTTTGCTAAGGTGTCTCGGCTAATGTGTCTTGGCTAATGTGTCTTGGCTAAGGTGTCTTGGCTAAGGTGTCTTGGCTTAGGTGTCTTGGCTAATGTGTTTCGGCTAATGTGTCTTGGCTAAGGTGTCTTGGCTAATGCGTCTTGGCTAATGTGTCTTGGCTAAGGTGTCTTGGCTAAGGTGTCTTGGCTTATGTATCTCGGCTAATGTGTCTTGTCTAAGGTGTCTTGGCTAATGTGTCTCTGCTAAGGTGTCTCTGCTTATGTGTCTTGGCTAATGTGTCTTGGCTAATGTGTCTTGGCTAAGGTGTCTTGGCTAAGGTGTCTTGGCTAATGTGTCTTGGCTAATGTGTCTTGGCTAAGGTGTCTTGGCTAAGGTGTCGTGGCTAATGTGTCTTGGCTAATGTGTCTTGGCTAAGGTGTCTTGGCTAAGGTGTGTTGGTTAAGGTGTCTAGGCTAAGGTGTCTTTGCTAAGGTGTCTTGGCTAATGTGTCTTGGCTAAGGTGTCTTGGCTAAGGTGTCTCGGCTAAGGTGTCTTGGCTAAGGTGTCTTGGCTAATGTGTCTTGGCTAAGGTGTCTTGGCTAAGGTGTCTCGGCTAATGTGTCTTGGCTAATGTGTCTTGGCTAAAGTGTCTTGGCTAAGGTGTCTTGGCTAATGTGTCTCCGCTAATGTGTCTTGGCTAATGTGTCTTTGCTAAGGTGTCTCGGCTAATGTGTCTTGGCTAATGTGTCTTGGCTAAGGTGTCTTGGCTAAGGTGTCTTGGCTTAGGTGTCTTGGCTAATGTGTTTCGGCTAATGTGTCTTGGCTAATGTGTCTTGGCTAATGTGTCTTGGCTAAGGTGTCGTGGCTAATGTGTCTTGGCTAATGTGTCTTGGCTAAGGTGTCTTGGCTAAGGTGTGTTGGTTAAGGTGTCTAGGCTAAGGTGTCTTTGCTAAGGTGTCTTGGCTAATGTGTCTTGGCTAAGGTGTCTTGGCTAAGGTGTCTCGGCTAAGGTGTCTTGGCTAAGGTGTCTTGGCTAAGGTGTCTCTGCTTATGTGTCTTGGCTAAGGTGTCTTGGCTAAGGTGTCTTGGCTAATGTGTCTTGGCTAAAGTGTCTTGGCTAAGGTGTCTTGGCTAATGTGTCTCCGCTAATGTGTCTTGGCTAATGTGTCTTTGCTAAGGTGTCTCGGCTAATGTGTCTTGGCTAATGTGTCTTGGCTAAGGTGTCTTGGCTAAGGTGTCTTGGCTTAGGTGTCTTGGCTAATGTGTTTCGGCTAATGTGTCTTGGCTAAGGTGTCTTAACTAATGTGTCTTGGCTAAGGTGTCTTGGCTAATGTGTCTTGGCTAATGTATCTTGGCTAAGGTGTCTTGGCTAAGGTGTCTTGGCTAATGTGTCTCGGCTAAGGTGTATCGGCTAATGTGTCTCGGCTAATATGTCTTGGCTAAGGTGTCTTTGCTAAGGTGTCTTGGTCAAAGTGTCTCGGCTAATGTGTCTTGGCTAATGTGTCTCGGCTAATGTGTCTCGGCTAAGGTGTCTCGGCTAATGTGTCTCGGCTAATGAGTCTCGGCTAAGGTGTCTCGGCTAATGTGTCTTGGCTGATGTGTCTTGGCTAAGGTGTCTTGGCTCATGTGTCTTGGCTAATGTGTCTTGGCTAAGGTGTCTTGGCTAATGTGTCTTGGCTAAGGTGTCTTGGCTAAGGTGTCTCGGCTAAGGTGTCTTGGCTAAGGTGTCTTGGCTAAGGTGTCTCTGCTTATGTGTCTTGGCTAAGGTGTCTTGGCTAAGGTGTCTTGGCTAATGTGTCTTGGCTAAAGTGTCTTGGCTAAGGTGTCTTGGCTAATGTGTCTCCGCTAATGTGTCTTGGCTAATGTGTCTTTGCTAAGGTGTCTCGGCTAATGTGTCTTGGCTAATGTGTCTTGGCTAAGGTGTCTTGGCTAAGGTGTCTTGGCTTAGGTGTCTTGGCTAATGTGTTTCGGCTAATGTGTCTTGGCTAAGGTGTCTTGGCTAATGCGTCTTGGCTAATGTGTCTTGGCTAAGGTGTCTTGGCTAAGGTGTCTTGGCTTATGTATCTCGGCTAATGTGTCTTGTCTAAGGTGTCTTGGCTAATGTGTCTCTGCTAAGGTGTCTCTGCTTATGTGTCTTGGCTAATGTGTCTTGGCTAATGTGTCTTGGCTAATGTGTCTTGGCTAATGTGTCTTTACTAAGGTGTCTTGGCTAAGGTGTGTTGGTTAAGGTGTCTAGGCTAAGGTGTCTTTGCTAATGTGTCTTGGCTAATGTGTCTTGGCTAAGGTGTCTTGGCTAAGGTGTCTTGGCTAAAGTGTCTCGGCTAAGGTGTCTTGGCTTAGGTGTCTTGGCTAAGGTGTCTCGGCTAATGTGTCTTGGCTAATGTGTCTTGGCTAATGTGTCTCTGCTTATGTGTCTTGGCTAATGTGTCTTGGCTAATGTGTCTTGGCTAAGGTGTCTTGGCTAAGGTGTCGTGGCTAATGTGTCTTGGCTAATGTGTCTTGGCTAATGTGTCTTGGCTAAGGTGTCTTGGCTAAGGTATCGTGGCTAATGTGTATCGGCTAATGTGTCTTGGCTAAGGTGTCTTGGCTAAGGTGTCTTGGCTAAGGTGTCTTGGCTAATGTGTCTTGGCTAAGGTGTCTTGGCTAATGTGTCTCGGCTAATGTGTCTTGGCTAAGGTGTCTTGGCTAAGGTGTCTTGGCTAAGGTGTCTTGGCTAATGTGTCTCGGCTAATGTGTCTTGGCTAAGGTGTCTTGGCTAATGTGTCTTTGCTAAGGTGTCTTGGCTAAAGTGTCTCGGCTAAGGTGTCTTGGCTTAGGTGTCTTGGCTAATGTGTCTTGGCTAATGTGTCTCGGCTAATGTGTCTCGGCTAAGGTGTCTTGGCTAAGGTGTCTTTTCTAAGGTGTCTTGGCTAAGGTGTCGTGGCTAAAGTGTCTTGGCTAATGTGTCTTGGCTAAGGTGTCTTGGCTAATGTGTCTTGGCTAAGGTGTCTCGGTTAATGTGTCTTGGCTAAGGTGTCGTGGCTAAAGTGTCTTGGCTAAGGTGTCTTGGCTAATGTGTCTCGGCTAATGTGTCTTGGCTAAGGTGTCTTGGCTAATGTGTCTTGGCTAAGGTGTCTTGGCTAAGGTGTCTTGGCTTATGTATCTCGGCTAATGTGTCTTGTCTAAGGTGTCTTGGCTAATGTGTCTCTGCTAAGGTGTCTCTGCTTATGTGTCTTGGCTAAGGTGTCATGGCTAATGTGTCTGTGCTAAAGTGTCTTGGCTTAGGTGTTTTGGCTAAGGTGTCTTGGCTAAGGTGTCTTGGCTAAGGTGTCTTGGCTAAGGTGTCTTGGCTAATGTGTCTCGGCTAATGTGTCTTGGCTAAGGTGTCTTGGCTAAGGTGTCTTGGCTAAGGTGTCTTGGCTAATGTGTCTCGGCTAATGTGTCTTTTCTAAGGTGTCTTGGCTAAGGTGTCTCGGCTAAGGTGTCTTGGCTAAGGTGTCTTGGCTAATGCGTCTTTGCTAAGGTGTCTTGGCTAAAGTGTCTCGGCTAAGGTGTCTTGGCTTAGGTGTCTTGGCTAATGTGTCTTGGCTAATGTGTCTCGGCTAATGTGTCTCGGCTAAGGTGTCTTGGCTAAGGTGTCTCGGCTAATGTGTCTTGGCTAATGTGTCTTGGCTAATGTGTCTCGGCTAATGTGTCTTGGCTAATGTGTCTTGGCTAAGGTGTCTTGGCTAAGGTGTCTCGGCTAATGTGTCGCGGCTAATGTGTCTTGGCTAAGGTGTCTCGGCTAATGTATCTTGGCTAAGGTGTCTTGGCTAATGTGTCTTGGCTAATGTGTCTTGGCTAAGGTGTCTTGGCTAATGTGTCTCAGCTAATGTGTCTTGGCTAAGGTGTCTCGGCTAATGTGTCTTGGCTAAGGTGTCTTGGCTAAGGTGTCTTGGCTAATGTGTCTCGGCTAATGTGTCGTGGCTAATGTGTCTTGGCTAATGTGTCTTGGCAAAGGTGTCTTGGCTAAGGTGTCTTGGCTAAGGTGTCTTGGCTAATGTGTCTTGGCTAATGTATCTTGGCTAAGGTGTCTTGGCTAAGGTGTCTTGGCTAATGTGTCTCGGCTAAGGTGTATCGGCTAATGTGTCTCGGCTAATGTGTCTTGGCTAAGGTGTCTTTGCTAAGGTGTCTTGGTCAAAGTGTCTCGACTAAGGTGTCTTGGCTAATGTGTCTCGGCTAAGGTGTCTCGGCTAAGGTGTATCGGCTAATGTGTCTCGGCTAATGTGTCTTGGCTAAGGTGTCTTGGCTAATGTATCTTGGCTAATGTGTCTTGGCTAATGTGTCTCGGCTAATGTGTCTCGGCTAAGGTGTCTCGGCTAATGTGTCTCGGCTAATGAGTCTCGGCTAAGGTGTCTCGGCTAATGTGTCTTGGCTGATGTGTCTTGGCTAAGGTGTCTTGGCTCATGTGTCTTGGCTAATGTGTCTTGGCTAATGTGTCTTGGCTAAGGTGTCTTGGCTAATGTGTCTTGGCTAAGGTGTCTTGGCTAATGTGTCTCGGCTAATGTGTCTTGGCTAAGGTGTCTTGGCTAAGGTGTCTTGGCTAATGTGTCTTGGCTAATGTGTCTTGGCTAATGTGTCTTGGCTAATGTGTCTTGGCTAAGGTGTCTTGGCTAAGGTGTCTTGGCTAAGGTGTCTTGGCTTATGTGTCTTGGCTAAGGTGTCTTGGCTAATGTGTCTTGGCTAATGTGTCTTGGCTAAGGTGTCTTGGCTAAGGTGTCTTGGTTAATGTGTCTCGGCTAAGGTGTCTTGGCTAATGTGTCTTGGCTAAGGTGTCTTGGCTAATGTGTCTTGGCTAAGGTGTCTTGGCTAAGGTGTCTTGGCCAAGGTGTCTTGGCTTATGTGTCTCGGCTAAGGTGTCTTGGCTAATGTGTCTTGGCTAAGGTGTCTTGGCTAAGGTGTCTTGGCTAATGTGTCTTGGCTAAGGTGTCTTGGCTAAGGTGTCTTGGCTAAGGTGTCTTGGCTAATGTGTCTCGGCTATGGTGTCTTGGCTAAGGTGTCTTGGCTAAGGTGTCTTGGCTAAGGTGTCTTGGCTAATGTGTCTTGGCTAAGGTGTCTTGGCTAAGGTGTCTTGGCTAACGTGTCTTGGCTAAGGTGTCTTGGCTAAGGTGTCTTGGCTAAGGTGTCTTGGCTAAGGTGTCTTGGCTAATGTGTCTCGGCTAAGGTGTCTTGGCTAAGGTGTCTTGGCTAATGTGTCTTGGCTAAGGTGTCTTGGCTAATGTGTCTTGGCTAATGTGTCTTGGCTAAGGTGTCTTGGCTAAGGTGTCTTGGCTAAGGTGTCTTGGCTAAGGTGTCTTGGCTAATGTGTCTCGGCTAAGGTGTCTTGGCTAATGTGTCTTGGCTAAGGTGTCTTGGCTAATGTGTCTTGGCTAATGTGTCTTGGCTAAGGTGTCTTGGCTAAGGTGTCTTGGCAAAGGTGTCTTGGCTTATGTGTCTCGGCTAATGTGTCTTGGCTAAGGTGTCTTGGCTAATGTGTCTTGGCTAAGGTGTCTTGGCTAAGGTGTCTTGGCTAAGGTGTCTTGGCTAAGGTGTCTTGGCTAATGTGTCTCGGCTAAGGTGTCTTGGCTAATGTGTCTTGGCTAAGGTGTCTTGGCTAATGTGTCTTGGCTAATGTGTCTTGGCTAAGGTGTCTTGGCTAATGTGTCTCGGCTAATGTGTCTTGGCTAAGGTGTCTTGGCTAAGGTGTCTTGGCTAAGGTGTCTAGGCTAATGTGTCTTGGCTAATGTGTCTTGGTTAATGTGTCTTGGCTAAGGTGTCTTGGCTAAGGTGTCTCGGCTAATGTGTCTTGGCTAATGTGTCTTGGCTAAGGTGTCTTGGCTAATGTGTCTTGGCTAAGGTGTCTTGGCTAATGTGTCTTGGCTAAGGTGTCTTGGCTAAGGTGTCTAGGCTAATGTGTCTTGGCTAAGGTGTCTTGGCTAAGGTGTCTTGGCTAAGGTGTCTTGGCTAATGTGTCTCGGCTTAGGTGTCTTGGCTAAAGTGTCTTGGCTAATGTGTCTCGGCTAAGGTGTCTTGGCTAAGGTGTCTTGGCTAAGGTGTCTTGGCTAAGGTGTCTTGGCTAATGTGTCTTGGCTTAGGTGTCTTGGCTAATGTGTCTTGGCTAAGGTGTCTTGGCTAATGTGTCTTGGCTAATGTGTCTTGGCTAAGGTGTCTTGGCTAAGGTGTCTTGGCTAAGGTGTCTTGGCTTATGTGTCTTGGCTAAGGTGTCTTGGCTAAGGTGTCTTGGCTAAGGTGTCTTGGCTAATGTGTCTTGGCTAATGTATCTTGGCTAAGGTGTCTTGGCTAAGGTGTCTTGGCTAATGTGTCTCGGCTAAGGTGTATCGGCTAATGTGTCTCGGCTAATGTGTCTTGGCTAAGGTGTCTTTGCTAAGGTGTCTTGGTCAAAGTGTCTCGGCTAAGGTGTCTTGGCTTCGGTGTCTTGGCTAATGTGTCTTGGCTAAGGTGTCTTGGCTAATGTGTCTTGGCTAAGGTGTCTTGGCTAAGGTGTCTTGGCTAATGTGTCTCGGCTAAGGTGTCTTGGCTAATGTGTCTTGGCTAAGGTGTCTTGGCTAATGTGTCTTGGCTAATGTGTCTTGGCTAAGGTGTCTTGGCTAATGTGTCTCGGCTAATGTGTCTTGGCTAAGGTGTCTTGGCTAAGGTGTCTTGGCTAAGGTGTCTAGGCTAATGTGTCTTGGCTAATGTGTCTTGGCTAATGTGTCTTGGCTAAGGTGTCTTGGCTAAGGTGTCTCGGCTAATGTGTCTTGGCTAATGCGTCTTGGCTAATGTGTCTTGGCTAAGGTGTCTTGGCTAAGGTGTCTTGGCTTATGTATCTCGGCTAATGTGTCTTGTCTAAGGTGTCTTGGCTAATGTGTCTCTGCTAAGGTGTCTCTGCTTATGTGTCTTGGCTAATGTGTCTTGGCTAATGTGTCTTGGCTAAGGTGTCTTGGCTAAGGTGTCTTGGCTAATGTGTCTTGGCTAATGTGTCTTGGCTAAGGTGTCTTGGCTAAGGTGTCGTGGCTAATGTGTCTTGGCTAATGTGTCTTGGCTAAGGTGTCTTGGCTAAGGTGTGTTGGTTAAGGTGTCTAGGCTAAGGTGTCTTTGCTAAGGTGTCTTGGCTAATGTGTCTTGGCTAAGGTGTCTTGGCTAAGGTGTCTCGGCTAAGGTGTCTTGGCTAAGGTGTCTTGGCTAATGTGTCTTGGCTAAGGTGTCTTGGCTAAGGTGTCTCGGCTAATGTGTCTTGGCTAAGGTGTCTTGGCTAATGTGTCTCCGCTAATGTGTCTTGGCTAATGTGTCTTTGCTAAGGTGTCTCGGCTAATGTGTCTTGGCTAATGTGTCTTGGCTAAGGTGTCTTGGCTAAGGTGTCTTGGCTTAGGTGTCTTGGCTAATGTGTTTCGGCTAATGTGTCTTGGCTAAGGTGTCTTGGCTAATGCGTCTTGGCTAATGTGTCTTGGCTAAGGTGTCTTGGCTAAGGTGTCTTGGCTTATGTATCTCGGCTAATGTGTCTTGTCTAAGGTGTCTTGGCTAATGTGTCTCTGCTAAGGTGTCTCTGCTTATGTGTCTTGGCTAATGTGTCTTGGCTAATGTGTCTTGGCTAATGTGTCTTGGCTAAGGTGTCTTGGCTAAGGTGTGTTGGTTAAGGTGTCTAGGCTAAGGTGTCTTTGCTAATGTGTCTTGGCTAATGTGTCTTGGCTAAGGTGTCTTGGCTAAGGTGTCTTGGCTAAAGTGTCTCGGCTAAGGTGTCTTGGCTTAGGTGTCTTGGCTAAGGTGTCTCGGCTAATGTGTCTTGGCTAATGTGTCTTGGCTAATGTGTCTTTGCTAAGGTGTCTTGGCTAAGGTGTCTTGGCTAATGTGTCTTGGCTAAGGTCTCTTGGCTAAGGTGTCATGGCTAATGTGTCTCTGCTAAAGTGTCTTGGCTTAGGTGTCTTGGCTAAGGTGTCTTGGCTAAGGTGTCTTGGCTAAGGTGTCTTTACTAAGGTGTCTTGGCTAATGTGTCTCGGCTAATGTGTCTCTGCTTATGTGTCTTGGCTAATGTGTCTTGGCTAATGTGTCTTGGCTAAGGTGTTTTGGCTAAGGTGTCGTGGCTAATGTGTCTTGGCTAATGTGTCTTGGCTAATGTGTCTTGGCTAAGGTGTCTTGGCTAAGGTATCGTGGCTAATGTGTATCGGCTAATGTGTCTTGGCTAAGGTGTCTTGGCTAAGGTGTCTTGGCTAAGGTGTCTTGGCTAATGTGTCTTGGCTAAGGTGTCTTGGCTAATGTGTCTCGGCTAATGTGTCTTGGCTAAGGTGTCTTGGCTAAGGTGTCTTGGCTAAGGTGTCTTGGCTAATGTGTCTCGGCTAATGTGTCTTGGCTAAGGTGTCTTGGCTAATGTGTCTTTGCTAAGGTGTCTTGGCTAAAGTGTCTCGGCTAAGGTGTCTTGGCTTAGGTGTCTTGGCTAATGTGTCTTGGCTAATGTGTCTCGGCTAATGTGTCTCGGCTAAGGTGTCTTGGCTAAGGTGTCTTTTCTAAGGTGTCTTGGCTAAGGTGTCGTGGCTAAAGTGCCTTGGCTAATGTGTCTTGGCTAAGGTGTCTTGGCTAATGTGTCTTGGCTAAGGTGTCTCGGTTAATGTGTCTTGGCTAAGGTGTCGTGGCTAAAGTGTCTTGGCTAAGGTGTCTTGGCTAATGTGTCTCGGCTAATGTGTCTTGGCTAAGGTGTCTTGGCTAATGTGTCTTGGCTAAGGTGTCTTGGCTAAGGTGTCTTGGCTTATGTATCTCGGCTAATGTGTCTTGTCTAAGGTGTCTTGGCTAATGTGTCTCTGCTAAGGTGTCTCTGCTTATGTGTCTTGGCTAAGGTGTCATGGCTAATGTGTCTCTGCTAAAGTGTCTTGGCTTAGGTGTTTTGGCTAAGGTGTCTTGGCTAAGGTGTCTTGGCTAAGGTGTCTTGGCTAAGGTGTCTTGGCTAATGTGTCTCGCCTAATGTGTCTTGGCTAAGGTGTCTTGGCTAAGGTGTCTTGGCTAAGGTGTCTTGGCTAATGTGTCTCGGCTAATGTGTCTTTTCTAAGGTGTCTTGGCTAAGGTGTCTCGGCTAAGGTGTCTTGGCTAAGGTGTCTTGGCTAATGCGTCTTTGCTAAGGTGTCTTGGCTAAAGTGTCTCGGCTAAGGTGTCTTGGCTTAGGTGTCTTGGCTAATGTGTCTTGGCTAATGTGTCTCGGCTAATGTGTCTCGGCTAAGGTGTCTTGGCTAAGGTGTCTCGGCTAATGTGTCTTGGCTAATGTGTCTTGGCTAATGTGTCTCGGCTAATGTGTCTTGGCTAATGTGTCTTGGCTAAGGTGTCTTGGCTAAGGTGTCTCGGCTAATGTGTCGCGGCTAATGTGTCTTGGCTAAGGTGTCTCGGCTAATGTGTCTTGGCAAAGGTGTCTTGGCTAATGTGTCTTGGCTAATGTGTCTTGGCTAAGGTGTCTTGGCTAATGTGTCTCAGCTAATGTGTCTTGGCTAAGGTGTCTCGGCTAATGTGTCTTGGCTAAGGTGTCTTGGCTAAGGTGTCTTGGCTAATGTGTCTCGGCTAATGTGTCTTGGCTAATGTGTCTTGGCTAATGTGTCTTGGCTAAGGTGTCTTGGCTAAGGTGTCTTGGCTAAGGTGTCTTGGCTAATGTGTCTTGGCTAATGTATCTTGGCTAAGGTGTCTTGGCTAAGGTGTCTTGGCTAATGTGTCTCGGCTAAGGTGTATCGGCTAATGTGTCTCGGCTAATGTGTCTTGGCTAAGGTGTCTTTGCTAAGGTGTCTTGGTCAAAGTGTCTCGGCTAAGGTGTCTTGGCTTCGGTGTCTTGGCTAATGTGTCTTGGCTAATGTGTCTCGGCTAATGTGTCTCGGCTAAGGTGTCTCGGCTAATGTGTCTCGGCTAATGAGTCTCGGCTAAGGTGTCTCGGCTAATGTGTCTTGGCTGATGTGTCTTGGCTAAGGTGTCTTGGCTCATGTGTCTTGGCTAATGTGTCTTGGCTAAGGTGTCTTGGCTTATGTGTCTTGGCTAAGGTGTCTTGGCTAATGTGTCTCGGCTAATGTGTCTTGGCTAAGGTGTCTTGGCTAAGGTGTCTTGGCTAATGTGTCTTGGCTAATGTGTCTTGGCTAATGTGTCTTGGCTAATGTGTCTTGGCTAAGGTGTCTTGGCTAAGGTGTCTTGGCTAAGGTGTCTTGGCTTATGTGTCTTGGCTAAGGTGTCTTGGCTAATGTGTCTTGGCTAATGTGTCTTGGCTAAGGTGTCTTGGCTAAGGTGTCTTGGCTAAGGTGTCTTGGCTAAGGTGTCTTGGTTAATGTGTCTCGGCTAAGGTGTCTTGGCTAATGTGTCTTGGCTAAGGTGTCTTGGCTAATGTGTCTTGGCTAAGGTGTCTTGGCTAAGGTGTCTTGGCTAAGGTGTCTTGGCTTATGTGTCTCGGCTAATGTGTCTTGGCTAATGTGTCTTGGCTAAGGTGTCTTGGCTAATGTGTCTTGGCTAAGGTGTCTCGGCTAATGTGTCTTGGCTAATGTGTCTTGGCTAAGGTATCTTGGCTAATGTGTCTTGGCTAAGGTGTCTTGGCTAAGGTGTCTTGGCTAATGTGTCTTGGCTAAGGTGTCTTGGCTAAGGTGTCTTGGCTAATGTGTCTTGGCTAATGTGTCTTGGCTAAAGTGTCTTGGCTAAGGTGTCTTGGCTAAGGTGTCTTGGCTAATGTGTCTTGGCTAAGGTGTCTTGGCTAATGTGTCTCGGCTAATGTGTCCTGGCTAAGGTGTCTTGGCTAAGGTGTCTTGGCTAAGGTGTCTTGGCTAAGGTGTCTTGGCTAATGTGTCTCGGCTAAGGTGTCTTGGCTAAAGTGTCTTGGCTAATGTGTCTCGGCTTAGGTGTCTTGGCTAATGTGTCTTGGCTAAGGTGTCTTGGCTTATGTGTCTTGGCTAAGGTGTCTTGGCTAAGGTGTCTTGGCTAATGTGTCTCGGCTAAAGTGTCTTGGCTAAGGTGTCTTGGCTAAGGTGTCTTGGCTAAGGTGTCTTGGCTAATGTGTCTCGGCTTAGGTGTCTTGGCTAAAGTGTCTTGGCTAATGTGTCTCGGCTAAGGTGTCTTGGCTAAGGTGTCTTGGCTAAGGTGTCTTGGCTAAGGTGTCTTGGCTAATGTGTCTCGGCTAAGGTGTCTTGGCTAAGGTGTCTTGGCTAAGGTGTCTTGGCTAAGGTGTCTTGGCTAATGTGTCTTGGCTAAGGTGTCTTGGCTAAGGTGTCTTGGCTAATGTGTCTTGGCTAATGTGTCTTGGCTAAGGTGTCTTGGCTAAGGTGTCTTGGCTAAGGTGTCTTGGCTAAGGTGTCTTGGCTAATGTGTCTCGGCTAAGGTGTCTTGGCTAAAGTGTCTTGGCTAAGGTGTCTTGGCTAAGGTGTCTTGGCTAATGTGTCTTGGCTAATGTGTCTTGGCTAATGTGTCTTGGCTAAGGTGTCTTGGCTAAGATGTCTTGGCTAAGGTGTCTTGGCTAAGGTGTCTTGGCTGATGTGTCTCGGCTAAGGTGTCTTGGCTAATGTGTCTTGGCTAAGGTGTCTTGGCTAATGTGTCTTGGCTAAGGTGTCTTGGCTAAGGTGTCTAGGCTAATGTGTCTTGGCTAATGTGTCTTGGCTAATGTGTCTTGGCTAAGGTGTCTTGGCTAATGTGTCTTGGCTAATGTGTCTTGGCTAATGTGTCTTGGCTAAGGTGTCTTGGCTAAGGTGTCTTGGCTAAGGTGTCTTGGCTAAGGTGTCTTGGCTAAGGTGTCTTGGTTAATGTGTCTCGGCTAAGGTGTCTTGGCTAATGTGTCTTGGCTAAGGTGTCTTGGCTAATGTGTCTTGGCTAATGTGTCTTGGCTAATGTGTCTTGGCTAAGGTGTCTTGGCTAATGTGTCTTGGCTAATGTGTCTTGGCTAAGGTGTCTTGGCTAAGGTGTCTTGGCTAAGGTGTCTTGGCTAAGGTGTCTTGGCTAATGTGTCTTGGCTAAGGTGTCTTGGCTAAGGTGTCTTGGATAAGGTGTCTTGGCTAACGTGTCTTGGCTAAGGTGTCTTGGCTAAGGTGTCTTGGCTAAGGTGTCTTGGCTAAGGTGTCTTGGCTAATGTGTCTCGGCTAAGGTGTCTTGGCTAAGGTGTCTTGGCTAATGTGTCTCGGCTAAAGTGTCTTGGTTAAGGTGTCTTGGCTAAGGTGTCTTGGCTAAGGTGTCTTGGCTAAGGTGTCTTGGCTAAGGTGTCTTGGCTAAGGTGTCTCGGCTAATGTGTCTTGGCTAATGTGTCTTGGCTAAGGTGTCTTGGCTAATGTGTCTTGGCTAAGGTGTCTTGGCTAATGTAACTCAGCTAAGGTGTCTTGGCTAATGTGTCTTGGCTAAGGTGTCTTGGCTAAGGTGTCTTGGCTAATGTGTCTCGGCTAAGGTGTCTGGGCTAAGGTGTCTTGGCTAAGGTGTCTTGGCTATGGTGTCTTGGCTAATGTGTCTTGGCTAAGGTGTCTTGGCTAATGTGTCTTGGCTAATGTGTCTCGGCTAATGTGTCTTGGCTAAGGTGTCCTGGCTAAGGTGTCTTGGCTAAGGTGTCTTGGCTAATGTGTCTCGGCTAAGGTGTCTTGGCTAATGTGTCTTGGCTAAGGTGTCTTGGCTAAGGTGTCTTGGCTAATGTGTCTTGGCTAATGTGTCTTGGCTAAAGTGTCTTGGCTAATGTGTCTTGGCTAATGTGTCTTGGCTAATGTGTCTCGGCTAAGGTGTCTTGGCTAAGGTGTCTTGGCTAAGGTGTCTTGGCTGAGGTGTCTTGGCTAATGTGTCTTGGCTAATGTGTCTTGGCTAAGGTGTCTTGGCTAAGGTGTCTTGGCTAAGGTGTCTCGGCTAATGTGTCTTGGCTAATGTGTCTTGGCTAAGGTGTCTTGGCTAATGTGTCTTGGCTAAGGTGTCTTGGCTAAGGTGTCTTGGCTAAGGTGTCTTGGCTAATGTGTCTTGGCTAAGGTGTCTTGGCTAAGGTGTCTTGGCTAAGGTGTCTTGGCAAATGTGTCTCGGCTAAGGTGTCTTGGCTAAGGTGTCTTGGCTAAAGTGTCTTGGCTAAGGTGTTTAGGCTAAGGTGTCTTGGCTAAGGTGTCTTGGCTAAGGTGTCTTGGCTAAGGTGTCTTGGCTAATGTGTCTCGGCTAAGGTGTCTTGGCTAAGGTGTCTTGGCTAAGGTGTCTTGGCTAATGTGTCTTGGCTAAGGTGTCTTGGCTAATGTGTCTTGGCTAATGTGTCTTGGCTAAGGTGTCTTGGCTAATGTGTCTTGGCTAATGTGTCTTGGCTAAGGTGTCTTGGCTAAGGTGTCTTGGCTAAGGTGTCTTGGCTAAGGTGTCTTGGCTAATGTGTCTCGGCTAAGGTGTCTTGGCTAATGTGTCTTGGCTAAGGTGTCTTGGCTAATGTGTCTTGGCTAATGTGTCTTGGCTAAGGTGTCTTGGCTAAGGTGTCTTGGCAAAGGTGTCTTGGCTTATGTGTCTCGGCTAATGTGTCTTGGCTAAGGTGTCTTGGCTAATGTGTCTTGGCTAAGGTGTCTTGGCTAAGGTGTCTTGGCTAAGGTGTCTTGGCTAAGGTGTCTTGGCTAATGTGTCTCGGCTAAGGTGTCTTGGCTAATGTGTCTTGGCTAAGGTGTCTTGGCTAATGTGTCTTGGCTAATGTGTCTTGGCTAAGGTGTCTTGGCTAATGTGTCTCGGCTAATGTGTCTTGGCTAAGGTGTCTTGGCTAAGGTGTCTTGGCTAAGGTGTCTAGGCTAATGTGTCTTGGCTAATGTGTCTTGGCTAATGTGTCTTGGCTAAGGTGTCTTGGCTAAGGTGTCTCGGCTTATGTGTCTTGGCTAATGTGTCTTGGCTAAGGTGTCTTGGCTAATGTGTCTTGGCTAAGGTGTCTTGGCTAATGTGTCTTGGCTAAGGTGTCTTGGCTAAGGTGTCTAGGCTAATGTGTCTTGGCTAAGGTGTCTTGGCTAAGGTGTCTTGGCTAAGGTGTCTTGGCTAAGGTGTCTTGGCTAATGTGTCTCGGCTAAGGTGTCTTGGCTAATGTGTCTTGGCTAAGGTGTCTTGGCTAATTTGTCTAGGCTAATGTGTCTTGGCTAAGGTGTCTTGGCTAAGGTGTCTTGGCTAAGGTGTCTTGGCTAATGTGTCTCGGCTTAGGTGTCTTGGCTAAAGTGTCTTGGCTAATGTGTCTCGGCTAAGGCGTCTTGGCTAAGGTGTCTTGGCTAAGGTGTCTTGGCTAAGGTGTCTTGGCTAATGTGTCTTGGCTTAGGTGTCTTGGCTAATGTGTCTTGGCTAAGGTGTCTTGGCTAATGTGTCTTGGCTAATGTGTCTTGGCTAAGGTGTCTTGGCTAAGGTGTCTTGGCTAAGGTGTCTTGGCTTATGTGTCTTGGCTAAGGTGTCTTGGCTAAGGTGTCTTGGCTAAGGTGTCTTGGCTAAGGTGTCTTGGCTAAGGTGTCTTGGCTAAGGTGTCTTGGCTAATGTGTCTCGGCTAAGGTGTCTTGGCTAATGTGTCTTGGCTAAGGTGTCTTGGCTAATGTGTCTTGGCTAATGTGTCTTGGCTAAGGTGTTTTGGCTAATGTGTCTTGGCTAATGTGTCTTGGCTAAGGTGTCTTGGCTAAGGTGTCTCGGCTAAGGTGTCTTGGCTAAAGTGTCTTGGCTAATGTGTCTTGGCTAAGGTGTCTTGGCTAATGTGTCTTGGCTAAGGTGTCTTGGCTAAGGTGTCTTGGCTAAGGTGTCTTGGCTAAGGTGTCTTGGCTAATGTGTCTCGGCTTAGGTGTCTTGGCTAAAGTGTCTTGGCTAATGTGTCTCGGCTAAGGTGTCTTGGCTAAGGTGTCTTGGCTAAGGTGTCTTGGCTAATGTGTCTCGGCTAAGGTGTCTTGGCTAATGTGTCTTGGCTAAGGTGTCTTGGCTAATGTGTCTTGGCTAATGTGTCTTGGCTAAGGTGTCTTGGCTAAGGTGTCTTGGCTAAGGTGTCTTGGCTAATGTGTCTTGGCTAAGGTGTCTTGGCTAAGGTGTCTTGGCTAAGGTGTCTTGGCTAAGGTGTCTTGGCTAAGGTGTCTTGGCTAATGTGTCTCGGCTAAGGTGTCTTGGCTAATGTGTCTTGGCTAAGGTGTCTTGGCTAATGTGTCTTGGCTAATGTGTCTTGGCTAAGGTGTCTTGGCTAATGTGTCTTGGCTAATGTGTCTTGGCTAAGGTGTCTTGGCTAAGGTGTCTTGGCTAAGGTGTCTTGGCTAAGGTGTCTTGGCTAATGTGTCTTGGCTAAGGTGTCTTCGCTAAGGTGTCGTGGCTAATGTGTCTTGGCTAAGGTGTCTTGGCTAAGGTGTCTAGGCTAATGTGTCTTGGCTAATGTGTCTTGGCTAATGTGTCTTGGCTAAGGTGTCTTGGCTAAGGTGTCTTGGCTAATGTGTCTTGGCTAATGTGTCTTGGCTAAGGTGTCTTGGCTAAGGTGTCTTGGCTAAGGTGTCTTGGCTAATGTGTCTTGGCTAAGGTGTCTTGGCTAATGTGTCTTGGCTAATGTGTCTTGGCTAAGGTGTCTTGGCTAAGGTGTCTTGGCTAAGGTGTCTTGGCTAAGGTGTCTTGGCTAAGGTGTCTTGGCTAATGTGTCTCGGCTAAGGTGTCTTGGCTAATGTGTCTTGGCTAAGGTGTCTTGGCTAATGTGTCTTGGCTAATGTGTCTTGGCTAAGGTGTCTTGGCTAAGGTGTCTTGGCAAAGGTGTCTTGGCTTATGTGTCTCGGCTAATGTGTCTTGGCTAAGGTGTCTTGGCTAATGTGTCTTGGCTAAGGTGTCTTGGCTAAGGTGTCTTGGCTAAGGTGTCTTGGCTAAGGTGTCTTGGCTAATGTGTCTCGGCTAAGGTGTCTTGGCTAATGTGTCTTGGCTAAGGTGTCTTGGCTAATGTGTCTTGGCTAATGTGTCTTGGCTAATGTGTCTTGGCTAATGTGTCTTGGCTAATGTGTCTTGGCTAAGGTGTCTTGGCTAATGTGTCTTGGCTAATGTGTCTTGGCTAATGTGTCTTGGCTAAGGTGTCTTGGCTAATGTGTCTTGGCTAATGTGTCTTGGCTAAGGTGTCTTGGCTAAGGTGTCTTGGCTAAGGTGTCTTGGCTAAGGTGTCTTGGCTAATGTGTCTCGGCTAAGGTGTCTTGGCTAATGTGTCTTGGCTAAGGTGTCTTGGCTAATGTGTCTTGGCTAATGTGTCTTGGCTAAGGTGTCTTGGCTAAGGTGTCTTGGCAAAGGTGTCTTGGCTTATGTGTCTCGGCTAATGTGTCTTGGCTAAGGTGTCTTGGCTAATGTGTCTTGGCTAAGGTGTCTTGGCTAAGGTGTCTTGGCTATGGTGTCTTGGCTAAGGTGTCTTGGCTAATGTGTCTCGGCTTAGGTGTCTTGGCTAAAGTGTCTTGGCTAATGTGTCTCGGCTAATGTGTCTTGGCTAATGTGTCTTGGCTAAGGTGTCTTGGCTAAGGTGTCTTGGCTAAGGTGTCTTGGCTAATGTGTCTTGGCTAAGGTGTCTTGGCTAAGGTGTCTAGGCTAATGTGTCTTGGCTAAGGTGTCTTGGCTAAGGTGTCTTGGCTAAGGTGTCTTGGCTAATGTGTCTCGGCTTAGGTGTCTTGGCTAAAGTGTCTTGGCTAATGTGTCTCGGCTAAGGTGTCTTGGCTAAGGTGTCTTGGCTAAGGTGTCTTTGCTAAGGTGTCTTGGCTAATGTGTCTCGGCTTAGGTGTCTTGGCATATGTGTCTTGGCTAAGGTGTCTTGGCTAATGTGTCTTGGCTAATGTGTCTTGGCTAAGGTGTCTTGGCTAAGGTGTCTTGGCTAAGGTGTCTTGGCTAAGGTGTCTTGGCTTATGTGTCTTGGCTAAGGTGTCTTGGCTAAGGTGTCTTGGCTAAGGTGTCTTGGCTAAGGTGTCTTGGCTAAGGTGTCTTGGCTAATGTGTCTCGGCTAAGGTGTCTTGGCTAATGTGTCTTGGCTAAGGTGTCTTGGCTAATGTGTCTTGGCTAATGTGTCTTGGCTAAGGTGTTTTGGCTAATGTGTCTTGGCTAATGTGTCTTGGCTATGGTGTCTTGGCTAAGGTGTCTTGGCTAATGTGTCTTGGCTAAGGTGTCTTGGCTAATGTGTCTTGGCTAAGGTGTCTTGGCTAAGGTGTCTAGGCTAATGTGTCTTGGCTAAGGTGTCTTGGCTAAGGTGTCTTGGCTAAGGTGTCTTGGCTAATGTGTCTCGGCTTAGGTGTCTTGGCTAAAGTGTCTTGGCTAATGTGTCTCGGCTAAGGTGTCTTGGCTAAGGTGTCTTGGCTAAGGTGTCTTGGCTAAGGTGTCTTGGCTAATGTGTCTCGGCTAAGGTGTCTTGGCTAATGTGTCTCGGCTAAGGTGTCTTGGCTAATGTGTCTTGGCTAATGTGTCTTGGCTAAGGTGTCTTGGCTAAGGTGTCTTGGCTAAAGTGTCTTGGCTAATGTGTCTTGGCTAAGGTGTCTTGGCTAAGGTGTCTTGGCTAAGGTGTCTTGGCTAAGGTGTCTTGGCTAATGTGTCTCGGCTAAGGTGTCTTGGCTAATGTGTCTTGGCTAAGGTGTCTTGGCTAATGTGTCTTGGCTAAGGTGTCTTGGCTAAGGTGTCTTGGCTAAGGTGTCTTGGCTAAGGTGTCTTGGCTAAGGTGTCTTGGCTAATGTGTCTTGGCTAAGGTGTCTTCGCTAAGGTGTCGTGGCTAATGTGTCTTGGCTAAGGTGTCTTGGCTAAGGTGTCTAGGCTAATGTGTCTTGGCTAATGTGTCTTGGCTAATGTGTCTTGGCTAAGGTGTCTTGGCTAAGGTGTCTTGGCTAATGTGTCTTGGCTCATGTGTCTTGGCTAAGGTGTCTTGGCTAAGGTGTCTTGGCTAAGGTGTCTTGGCTAATGTGTCTTGGCTAAGGTGTCTTGGCTAATGTGTCTTGGCTAATGTGTCTTGGCTAAGGTGTCTTGGCTAAGGTGTCTTGGCTAAGGTGTCTTGGCTAAGGTGTCTTGGCTAAGGTGTCTTGGCTAATGTGTCTCGGCTAAGGTGTCTTGGCTAATGTGTCTTGGCTAAGGTGTCTTGGCTAAGGTGTCTTGGCTAAGGTGTCTTGGCTAAGGTGTCTTGGCTAAGGTGCTTGGCTAAGGTGTCTTGGCTAATGTGTCTTGGCTAATGTGTCTTGGCTAAGGTGTCTTGGCTAAGGTGTCTTGGCAAAGGTGTGTTGGCTTATGTGTCTCGGCTAATGTGTCTTGGCTAAGGTGTCTTGGCTAATGTGTCTTGGCTAAGGTGTCTTGGCTAAGGTGTCTTGGCTAAGGTGTCTTGGCTAAGGTGTCTTGGCTAATGTGTCTCGGCTAAGGTGTCTTGGCTAATGTGTCTTGGCTAAGGTGTCTTGGCTAATGTGTCTTGGCTAATGTGTCTTGGCTAAGGTGTCTTGGCTAAGGTGTCTTGGCTAAGGTGTCTAGGCTAATGTGTCTTGGCTAATGTGTCTTGGCTAATGTGTCTTGGCTAAGGTGTCTTGGCTAAGGTGTCTCGGCTAATGTGTCTTGGCTAATGTGTCTTGGCTAAGGTGTCTTGGCTAATGTGTCTTGGCTAAGGTGTCTTGGCTAATGTGTCTTGGCTAAGGTGTCTTGGCTAAGGTGTCTAGGCTAATGTGTCTTGGCTAAGGTGTCTTGGCTAAGGTGTCTCGGCTAATGTGTCTTGGCTAAGGTGTCTTGGCTAAGGTGTCTTGGCTAATGTGTCTTGGCTAAGGTGTCTTGGCTAATGTGTCTTGGCTAAGGTGTCTTGGCTAAGGTGTCTAGGCTAATGTGTCTTGGCTAAGGTGTCTTGGCTAAGGTGTCTTGGCTAAGGTGTCTTGGCTAATGTGTCTCGGCTTAGGTGTCTTGGCTAAAGTGTCTTGGCTAATGTGTCTCGGCTTAGGTGTCTTGGCTAAGGTGTCTTGGCTAAGGTGTCTTGGCTAAGGTGTCTTGGCTAATGTGTCTCGGCTAAGGTGTCTTGGCTAATGTGTCTTGGCTAAGGTGTCTTGGCTAAGGTGTCTTGGCTAAGGTGTCTTGGCTAATGTGTCTTGGCTAAGGTGTCTAGGCTAATGTGTCTTGGCTAAGGTGTCTTGGCTAAGGTGTCTTGGCTAAGGTGTCTTGGCTAATGTGTCTCGGCTTAGGTGTCTTGGCTAAAGTGTCTTGGCTAATGTGTCTCGGCTAAGGTGTCTTGGCTAAGGTGTCTTGGCTAAGGTGTCTTGGCTAAGGTGTCTTGGCTAATGTGTCTCGGCTAAGGTGTCTTGGCTAATGTGTCTTGGCTAAGGTGTCTTGGCTAATGTGTCTTGGCTAAGGTGTCTTGGCTAAGGTGTCTTGGCTAAGGTGTCTTGGCTAATGTGTCTTGGCTAAGGTGTCTTGGCTAAGGTGTCTTGGCTAAGGTGTCTTGGCTAAGGTGTCTTGGCTAAGGTGTCTTGGCTAATGTGTCTTGGCTAAGGTGTCTTGGCTAATGTGTCTTGGCTAAGGTGTCTTGGCTAAGGTGTCTTGGCTAAGGTGTCTTGGCTAATGTGTCTTGGCTAAGGTGTCTTGGCTAATGTGTCTTGGCTAAGGTGTCTTGGCTAAGGTGTCTTGGCTAAGGTGTCTTGGCTAAGGTGTCTTGGCTAATGTGTCTCGGCTAAGGTGTCTTGGCTAATGTGTCTTGGCTAAGGTGTCTTGGCTAATGTGTCTTGGCTAATGTGTCTTGGCTAAGGTGTCTTGGCTAAGGTGTCTTGGCTAAGGTGTCTTGGCTTATGTGTCTCGGCTAATGTGTCTTGGCTAAGGTGTCTTGGCTAAGGTGTCTCGGCTAATGTGTCTTGGCTAATGTGTCTTGGCTAAGGTGTCTTGGCTAATGTGTCTTGGCTAAGGTGTCTTTGCTAAGGTGTCTTGGCTAATGTGTCTTGGCTAAGGTGTCTTGGCTAATGTGTCTTGGCTAATGTGTCTTGGCTAATGTGTCTTGGCTAAAGTGTCTTGGCTAAGGTGTCTCGGTTAATGTGTCTTGGCTAATGTGTCTTGGCTAAGGTGTCTTGGCTAATGTGTCTCGGCTAATGTGTCCTGGCTAAGGTGTCTTGGCTAAGGTGTCTTGGCTAAGGTGTCTTGGCTAAGGTGTCTTGGCTAATGTGTCTCGGCTAATGTGTCTTGGCTAAAGTGTCTTGGCTAATGTGTCTCGGCTTACGTGTCTTGGCTAATGTGTCTTGGCTAAGGTGTCTTGGCTTATGTGTCTTGGCTAAGGTGTCTTGGCTAATGTGTCTTGGCTAATGTGTCTCGGCTAAAGTGTCTTGGCTAAGGTGTCTTGGCTAAGGTGTCTTGGCTAATGTGTCTCGGCTTAGGTGTCTTGGCTAAAGTGTCTTGGCTAATGTGTCTTGGCTAAGGTGTCTTGGCTAAGGTGTCTTGGCTAATGTGTCTTGGCTAATGTGTCTTGGCTAAGGTGTCTTGGCTAAGGTGTCTTGGCTAAGGTGTCTTGGCTAAGGTGTCTTGGCTAAGGTGTCTTGACTAATGTGTCTTGGCTAATGTGTCTTGGCTAAGGTGTCTTGGCTAATGTGTCTTGGCTAAGGTGTCTTGGCTAAGGTGTCTTGGCTAAGGTGTCTTGGCTAAGGTGTCTTGGCTTATGTGTCTCGGCTAATGTGTCTTGGCTAATGTGTCTTGGCTAAGGTGTCTTGGCTAATGTGTCTTGGCAAAGGTGTCTCGGCTAATGTGTCTTGGCTAATGTGTCTTGGCTAAGGTGTCTTGGCTAATGTGTCTTGGCTAAGGTGTCTTGGCTAAGGTGTCTTGGCTAATGTGTCTTGGCTAAGGTGTCTTGGCTAAGGTGTCTTGGCTAATGTGTCTTGGCTAAGGTGTCTTGGCTAATGTGTCTCGGCTAAAGTGTCTTGGCTAAGGTGTCTTGGCTAAGGTGTCTTGGCTAATGTGTCTTGGCTAATGTGTCTTGGCTAATGTGTCTTGGCTAATGTGTCTTGGCTAATGTGTCTCGGCTTAGGTGTCTTGGCTAAGGTGTCTTGGCTAATGTGTCTCGGCTAAGGTGTCTTGGCTAAGGTGTCTTGGCTAAGGTGTCTTGGCTAAGGTGTCTTGGCTAATGTGTCTCGGCTAAGGTGTCTTGGCTAATGTGTCTTGGCTAAGGTGTCTTGGCTAATGTGTCTTGGCTAATGTGTCTTGGCTAAGGTGTCTTGGCTAAGGTGTCTTGGCTAAGGTGTCTTGGCTAATGTGTCTTGGCTAAGGTGTCTTGGCTAAGGTGTCTTGGCTAAGGTGTCTTGGCTAAGGTGTCTTGGCTAAGGTGTCTTGGCTAATGTGTCTCGGCTAAGGTGTCTTGGCTAATGTGTCTTGGCTAAGGTGTCTTGGCTAATGTGTCTTGGCTAATGTGTCTTGGCTAAGGTGTCTTGGCTAATGTGTCTTGGCTAAGGTGTCTTGGCTAATGTGTCTTGGCTAATGTGTCTTGGCTAAGGTGTCTTGGCAAAGGTGTCTTGGCTTAGGTGTCTTGGCTAATGTGTCTCGGCTAAGGTGTCTTGGCTAAGGTGTCTTGGCTAAGGTGTCTTGGCTATGGTGTCTTGGCTAATGTGTCTTGGCTAAGGTGTCTTGGCTAATGTGTCCTGGCTAATGTGTCTCGGCTAATGTGTCTTGGCTAAAGTGTCTTGGCTAATGTGTCTTGGCTAAGGTGTCTTGGCTAAGGTGTCTTGGCTAAGGTGTCTTGGCTAATGTGTCTTGGCTAAGGTGTCTTGGCTTATGTGTCTTGGCTAAGGTGTCTTGGCTAATGTGTCTTGGCTAAGGTGTCTTGGCTAAGGTGTCTTGGCTAAGGTGTCTTGGCTAAAGTGTCTTGGCTAATGTGTCTTGGCTAAGGTGTCTTGGCTAAGGTGTCTTGGCTAAGGTGTCTTGGCTAATGTGTGTCGGCTAAAGTGTCTTGGCTAAGGTGTCTTGGCTAAGGTGTCTTGGCTAATGTGTCTCGGCTAAGGTGTCTCGGCTAATGTGTCTTGGCTAATGTGTCTTGGCTAAGGTGTCTTGGCTAATGTGTCTTGGCTAAGGTGTCTCGGCTAATGTGTCTTTGCTAATGTGTCTTGGCTAAGGTGTTTTGGCTAATGTGTCTTGGCTAAGGTGTCTTGGCTAAGGTGTCTTGACTAATGTGTCTTGGCTAAGGTGTCTTGGCTAAGGTGTCTTGGCTAAGGTGTCTTGGCTAAAGTGTCTCGGCTCAGGTGTCTTGGCTAAAGTGTCTTGGCTAATGTGTCTCGGCTAAGGTGTCTTGGCTAAGGTGTCTTGGCTAAGGTGTCTTGGCTAAGGTGTCTTGGCTAATGTGTCTCGGCTAAGGTGTCTTGGCTAATGTGTCTTGGCTAAGGTGTCTTGGCTAATGTGTCTTGGCTAATGTGTCTTGGCTAAGGTGTCTTGGCTAAGGTGTCTTGGCTAAGGTGTCTTGGCTAAGGTGTCTTGGCTAAGGTGTCTTGGCTAAGGTGTCTTGGCTAAGGTGTCTTGGCTAAGGTGTTTTGGCTAAGGTGTCTTGGCTAATGTAACTCAGCTAAGGTGTCTTGGCTAATGTGTCTTTCCTAAGGTGTCTTGGCTAATGTGTCTTGGCTAATGTGTCTTGGCTAAGGTGTCTTGGCTAAGGTGTCTTGGCTAATGTGTCTTGGCTAAGGTGTCTTGGCTAATGTGTCTTGGCTAATGTGTCTTGGCTAAGGTGTCTTGGCTAAGGTGTCTTGGCTTAGGTGTCTTGGCTAATGTGTCTCGGCTAAGGTGTCTTGGCTAAGGTGTCTTGGCTAAGGTGTCTTGGCTATGGTGTCTTGGCTAATGTGTCTTGGCTAAGGTGTCTTGGCTAATGTGTCTTGGCTAATGTGTCTCGGCTAATGTGTCTTGGCTAAAGTGTCTTGGCTAATGTGTCTTGGCTAAGGTGTCTTGGCTAAGGTGTCTTGGCTAATGTGTCTTGGCTAATGTGTCTTGGCTAATGTGTCTTGGCTAATGTGTCTCGGCTTAGGTGTCTTGGCTAAAGTGTCTTGGCTAATGTGTCTCGGCTAAGGTGTCTTGGCTAATGTGTCTTGGCTAAGGTGTCTTGGCTAATGTGTCTTGGCTAAGGTGTCTTGGCTAATGTGTCTTGGCTAAGGTGTCTTGGCTAATGTGTCTTGGCTAATGTGTCTCGGCTAATGTGTCTTGGCTAAAGTGTCTTGGCTAATGTGTCTTGGCTAAGGTGTCTTGGCTAAGGTGTCTTGGCTAAGGTGTCTTGGCTAATGTGTCTCGGCTAAGGTGTCTGGGCTAAGGTGTCTTGGCTAAGGTGTCTTGGCTATGGTGTCTTGGCTAATGTGTCTTGGCTAAGGTGTCTTGGCTAATGTGTCTTGGCTAATGTGTCTCGGCTAATGTGTCTTGGCTAATGTGTCTTGGTTAATGTGTCTTTTCTAAGGTGTCTTGGTTAAGGTGTCTTGGCTAATGTGTCTTGGCTAAGGTGTCTTGGCTAAGGTGTCTTGGCTAAGGTGTCTTGGCTAATGTGTCTCGGCTAAGGTGTCTTGGCTAATGTGTCTTGGCTAAGGTGTCTTGGCTAAGGTGTCTTGGCTAATGTGTCTTGGCTAATGTGTCTTGGCTAAAGTGTCTTGGCTAATGTGTCTTGGCTAAGGTGTCTTGGCTAAGGTGTCTTGGCTAATGTGTCTCGGCTAAAGTGTCTTGGCTAAGGTGTCTTGGCTAAGGTGTCTTGGCTAAGGTGTCTTGGCTAAGGTGTCTTGGCTAATGTGTCTCGGCTAAGGTGTCTTGGCTAATGTGTCTTGGCTAAGGTGTCTTGGCTAATGTGTCTTGGCTAAGGTGTCTTGGCTAAGGTGTCTTGGCTAATGTGTCTTGGCTAATGTGTCTTGGCTAAGGTGTCTTGGCTAATGTGTCTTGGCTAATGTGTCTCGGCTAATGTGTCTTGGCTAAAGTGTCTTGGCTAATGTGTCTTGGCTAAGGTGTCTTGGCTAATGTGTCTTGGCTAAGGTGTCTTGGCTAAGGTGTCTTGGCTAATGTGTCTCGGCTAAAGTGTCTTGGCTAAGGTGTCTTGGCTAAGGTGTCTTGGCTAAGGTGTCTTGGCTTAGGTGTCTTGGCTAATGTGTCTCGGCTAAGGTGTCTTGGCTAAAGTGTCTTGGCTAATATGTCTTGGCTAAAGTGTCTTGGCTAATGTGTCTTGGCTAAGGTGTCTTGGCTAAGGTGTCTTGGCTAATGTGTCTTGACTAAGGTGTCTTGGCTAAGGTGTCTTGGCTAAGGTGTCTTGGCTAAGGTGTCTTGGCTAATGTGTCTTGGCTAAGGTGTCTTGGCTAAGGTGTCTTGGCTAATATGTCTCGGCTAAGGTGTCTTGGCTAAGGTGTCTTGGCTAAGGTGTCTTGGCTAATGTGTCTTGGCTAAGGTGTCTTGGCTAAGGTGTCTTGGCTAAGGTGTCTTGGCTAATGTGTCTTGGCTAAGGTGTCTTGGCTTAGTTGTCTTGGCTAATGTGTCTCGGCTAAGGTGTCTTGGCAAATGTGTCTTTGCTAATGTGTCTTGGCTAATGTGTCTTGGCTAATGTGTCTCGGCTAAGGTGTCTTGGCTAATGTGTCTTGGCTAAGGTGTCTTGGCTAATGTGTCTTGGCTTATGTGTCTTGGCTAATGTATCCTGACTAATGTGTCTTGGCTAATGTGTCTTGGCTAAGGTGTCTTGGCTAAGGTGTCTTGGCTAATGTGTCGTGGCTAAGGTGTCTTGGCTAAGGTGTCTTGGCTAATGTGTCTTGGCTAATGTGTCTTGGCTAAGGTGTCTTGGCTAATGTGTCTTGGCTAATGTGTCTTGGCTAAGGTGTCTTGGCTAATGTGTCTTGGCTAATGTGTCTTGGCTAAGGTGTCTCGGCTAATGTGTCTTGGCTAATGTGTCTTGGCTAAGGTGTCTTGGCTAATGTGTCTTGGCTAAGGTGTCTTGGCTAAGGTGTCTTGGCTAAGGTGTCTTGGCTAATGTGTCTTGGCTAAGGTGTCTTGGCTAATGTGTCTTGGCTAATGTGTCTTGGCTAATGTGTCTTGGCTAAAGTGTCTTGGCTAAGGTGTCTTGGCTAAGGTGTCTTGGCTAATGTGTTTTGGGTAAGGTGTCTTGGCTAATGTGTCTCGGCTAATGTGTCCTGGCTAAGGTGTCTTGGCTAAGGTGTCTTGGCTAAGGTGTCTTGGCTAAGGTGTCTTGGCTAATGTGTCTCGGCAAAGGTGTCTTGGCTAAAGTGTCTTGGCTAATGTGTCTCGGCTTAGGTGTCTTGGCTAATGTGTCTTGGCTAAGGTGTATTTTCTTATGTGTCTTGGCTAATGTGTCTCGGCTTAGGTGTCTTGGCTAAAGTGTCTTGGCTAATGTGTCTCGGCTAAGGTGTCTTGGCTAAGGTGTCTTGGCTAAGGTGTCTTGGCTAAGGTGTCTTGGCTAATGTGTCTCGGCTAAGGTGTCTTGGCTAATGTGTCTTGGCTAAGGTGTCTTGGCTAATGTGTCTTGGCTAATGTGTCTTGGCTAAGGTGTCTTGGCTAAGGTGTCTTGGCTAAGGTGTCTTGGCTAATGTGTCTTGGCTAAGGTGTCTTGGCTAATGTGTCTTGGCTAAGGTGTCTTGGCTAAGGTGTCTTGGCTAAGGTGTCTTGGCTAATGTGTCTCGGCTAAGGTGTCTTTGCTAATGTGTCTTGGCTAAGGTTTCTTGGCTAATGTGTCTTGGCTAATGTGTCTTGGCTAAGGTGTCTTGGCTAAGGTGTCTTGGCTAATGTGTCTTGGCTAAGGTGTCTTGGCTAATGTGTCTTGGCTAATGTGTCTTGGCTAAGGTGTCTTGGCTAAGGTGTCTTGGCTTAGGTGTCTTGGCTAATGTGTCTCGGCTAAGGTGTCTTGGCTAAGGTGTCTTGGCTAAGGTGTCTTGGCTAATGTGTCTTGGCTAATGTGTCTTGGCTAATGCGTCTTGGCTAAGGTGTCTTGGCTAATGTGTCTTGGCTAAGGTGTCTTGGCTAAAGTGTCTTGGCTAAGGTGTCTTGGCTAATGTGTCTTGGCTAAGGTGTCTTGGCTAATGTGTCTTGGCTAAAGTGTCTTGGCTAATGTGTCTTGGCTAAGGTGTCTTGGCTAAGGTGTCTTGGCTAAGGTGTCTTGGCTAATGTGTCTCGGCTAAAGTGTCTTGGCTAAGGTGTCTTGGCTAAGGTGTCTTGGCTAAGGTGTCTTGGCTAAGGTGTCTTGGCTAATGTGTCTCGGCTAAGGTGTCTTGGCTTATGTGTCTTGGCTAAGGTGTCTTGGCTAATGTGTCTTGGCTAAGGTGTCTTGGCTAAGGTGTCTTGGCTAATGTGTCTTGGCTAAGGTGTCTTGGCTAATGTGTCTTGGCTAATGTGTCTCGGCTAATGTGTCTTGGCTAAAGTGTCTTGGCTAATGTGTCTTGGCTAAGGTGTCTTGGCTAATGTGTCTTGGCTAAGGTATCTTGGCTAAGGTGTCTTGGCTAATGTGTCTCGTCTAAAGTGTCTTGGCTAAGGTGTCTTGGCTAAGGTGTCTTGGCTAAGGTGTCTTGGCTAAGGTGTCTCGGCTAATGTGTCTCGGCTAAGGTGTCTTGGCTAAAATGTCTTGGCTAATGTGTCTCGGCTAATGTGCCTTGGCTAATGTGTCTTGGCTAAGGTGTCTTGGCTAAGGTGTCTTGGCTAATGTGTCTTGGCTAAGGTGTCTTGGCTAATGTGTCTTGGCTAATGTGTCTTGGCTAAGGTGTCTTGGCTTAGGTGTCTTGGCTAATGTGTCTCGGCTAAGGTGTCTCGGCTAAGGTGTCTTGGCTAAGGTGTCTTGGCTAATGTGTCTTGGCTAAGGTGTCTTGGCTAATGCGTCTTGGCTAAGGTGTCTTGGCTAATGTGTCTTGGCAAAGGTGTCTTGGCTAAAGTGTCTTGGCTAAGGTGTCTTGGCTAATGTGTCTTGGCTAATGTGTCTTGGCTAATGTGTCTTGGCTAAAGTGTCTTGGCTAATGTGTCTTGGCTAAGGTGTCTTGGCTAAGGTGTCTTGGCTAAGGTGTCTTGGCTAATGTGTCTCGGCTAAAGTGTCTTGGCTAAGGTGTCTTGGCTAAGGTGTCTTGGCTAAGGTGTCTTGGCTAAGGTGTCTTGGCTAATGTGTCTCGGCTAAGGTGTCTTGGCTTATGTGTCTTGGCTAATGTGTCTTGGCTAATGTGTCTTGGCTAAGGTGTCTTGGCTAAGGTGTCTTGGCTAATGTGTCTTGGCTAAGGTGTCTTGGCTAATGTGTCTTGGCTAATGTGTCTCGGCTAATGTGTCTTGGCTAATGTGTCTTGGCTAAGGTGTCTTGGCTAATGTGTCTTGGCTAAGGTGTCTTGGCTAATGTGTCTTGGCTAATGTGTCTTGGCTAAGGTGTCTTGGCTAAGGTGTCTTGGCTAAGGTGTCTTGGCTAATGTGTCTTGGCTAAGGTGTCTTGGCTAATGTGTCTTGGCTAAGGTGTCCTGGCTAAGGTGTCTTGGCTAATGTGTCTCGGCTAAGGTGTCTTGGCTAATGTGTCTTGGCTAAGGTTTCTTGGCTAATGTGTCTTGGCTAATGTGTCTTGGCTAAGGTGTCTTCGCTAAGGTGTCTTGGCTAAGGTGTCTTGGCTAATGTGTCTTGGCTAAGGTGTCTTGGCTAAGGTGTCTTGGCTAAGGTGTCTTGGCTAATGTGTCTTGGCTAAGGTGTCTTGGCTAATGTGTCTTGGCTAAGGTGTCCTGGCTAAGGTGTCTTGGCTAATGTGTCTCGGCTAAGGTGTCTTGGCTAATGTGTCTTGGCTAAGGTTTCTTGGCTAATGTGTCTTGGCTAATGTGTCTTGGCTAAGGTGTCTTCGCTAAGGTGTCTTGGCTAAGGTGTCTTGGCTAATGTGTCTTGGCTAAGGTGTCTTGGCTAATGTGTCTTGGCTAATGTGTCTTGGCTAAGGTGTCTTGGCTAAGGTGTCTTGGCTTAGGTGTCTTGGCTAATGTGTCTTGGCTAAGGTGTCTTGGCTTAGGTGTCTTGGCTAATGTGTCTCGGCTAAGGTGTCTTGGCTAAGGTGTCTTGGCTAAGGTGTCTTGGCTATGGTGTCTTGGCTAATGTGTCTTGGCTAAGGTGTCTTGGCTAATGTGTCTTGGCTAATGTGTCTCGGCTAATGTGTCTTGGCTAAAGTGTCTTGGCTAATGTGTCTTGGCTAAGGTGTCTTGGCTAAGGTGTCTTGGCTAATGTGTCTTGGCTAATGTGTCTTGGCTAATGTGTCTCGGCTTAGGTGTCTTGGCTAAAGTGTCTTGGCTAATGTGTCTCGGCTAAGGTGTCTTGGCTAATGTGTCTTGGCTAAGGTGTCTTGGCTAATGTGTCTTGGCTAAGGTGTCTTGGCTAATGTGTCTTGGCTAAGGTGTCTTGGCTAATGTGTCTTGGCTAATGTGTCTCGGCTAATGTGTCTTGGCTAAAGTGTCTTGGCTAATGTGTCTTGGCTAAGGTGTCTTGGCTAAGGTGTCTTGGCTAAGGTGTCTTGGCTAATGTGTCTCGGCTAAGGTGTCTGGGCTAAGGTGTCTTGGCTAAGGTGTCTTGGCTATGGTGTCTTGGCTAAGGTGTCTTGGCTAATGTGTCTTGGCTAATGTGTCTCGGCTAATGTGTCTTGGCTAAAGTGTCTTGGCTAATGTGTCTTGGCTAAGGTGTCTTGGCTAAGGTGTCTTGGCTAAGGTGTCTTGGCTAATGTGTCTCGGCTAAGGTGTCTTGGCTAATGTGTCTTGGCTAAGGTGTCTTGGCTAAGGTGTCTTGGCTAATGTGTCTTGGCTAATGTGTCTTGGCTAAAGTGTCTTGGCTAATGTGTCTTGGCTAAGGTGTCTTGGCTAAGGTGTCTTGGCTAATGTGTCTCGGCTAAAGTGTCTTGGCTAAGGTGTCTTGGCTAAGGTGTCTTGGCTAAGGTGTCTTGGCTAAGGTGTCTTGGCTAATGTGTCTCGGCTAAGGTGTCTTGGCTAATGTGTCTTGGCTTAGGTGTCTTGGCTAATGTGTCTTGGCTAAGGTGTCTTGGCTAAGGTGTCTTGGCTAATGTGTCTTGGCTAATGTGTCTTGGCTAAGGTGTCTTGGCTAATGTGTCTTGGCTAATGTGTCTCGGCTAATGTGTCTTGGCTAAAGTGTCTTGGCTAATGTGTCTTGGCTAAGGTGTCTTGGCTAATGTGTCTTGGCTAAGGTGTCTTGGCTAAGGTGTCTTGGCTAATGTGTCTCGGCTAAAGTGTCTTGGCTAAGGTGTCTTGGCTAAGGTGTCTTGGCTAAGGTGTCTTGGCTTAGGTGTCTTGGCTAATGTGTCTCGGCTAAGGTGTCTTGGCTAAAGTGTCTTGGCTAATATGTCTTGGCTAAAGTGTCTTGGCTAATGTGTCTTGGCTAAGGTGTCTTGGCTAAGGTGTCTTGGCTAATGTGTCTTGACTAAGGTGTCTTGGCTAAGGTGTCTTGGCTAAGGTGTCTTGGCTAAGGTGTCTTGGCTAATGTGTCTTGGCTAAGGTGTCTTGGCTAAGGTGTCTTGGCTAATGTGTCTCGGCTAAGGTGTCTTGGCTAAGGTGTCTTGGCTAAGGTGTCTTGGCTAATGTGTCTTGGCTAAGGTGTCTTGGCTAAGGTGTCTTGGCTAAGGTGTCTTGGCTAATGTGTCTTGGCTAAGGTGTCTTGGCTTAGTTGTCTTGGCTAATGTGTCTCGGCTAAGGTGTCTTGGCAAATGTGTCTTTGCTAATGTGTCTTGGCTAATGTGTCTTGGCTAATGTGTCTCGGCTAAGGTGTCTTGGCTAATGTGTCTTGGCTAAGGTGTCTTGGCTAATGTGTCTTGGCTTATGTGTCTTGGCTAATGTATCCTGACTAATGTGTCTTGGCTAATGTGTCTTGGCTAAGGTGTCTTGGCTAAGGTGTCTTGGCTAATGTGTCGTGGCTAAGGTGTCTTGGCTAAGGTGTCTTGGCTAATGTGTCTTGGCTAATGTGTCTTGGCTAAGGTGTCTTGGCTAACGTGTCTTGGCTAATGTGTCTTGGCTAAGGTGTCTTGGCTAATGTGTCTTGGCTAATGTGTCTTGGCTAAGGTGTCTCGGCTAATATGTCTTGGCTAATGTGTCTTGGCTAAGGTGTCTTGGCTAATGTGTCTTGGCTAAGGTGTCTTGGCTAAGGTGTCTTGGCTAATGTGTCTTGGCTAAGGTGTCTTGGCTAATGTGTCTTGGCTAATGTGTCTTGGCTAATGTGTCTTGGCTAAAGTGTCTTGGCTAAGGTGTCTTGGCTAAGGTGTCTTGGCTAATGTGTTTTGGGTAAGGTGTCTTGGCTAATGTGTCTCGGCTAATGTGTCCTGGCTAAGGTGTCTTGGCTATGGTGTCTTGGCTAAGGTGTCTTGGCTAAGGTGTCTTGGCTAATGTGTCTCGGCAAAGGTGTCTTGGCTAAAGTGTCTTGGCTAATGTGTCTCGGCTTAGGTGTCTTGGCTAATGTGTCTTGGCTAAGGTGTATTTTCTTATGTGTCTTGGCTAATGTGTCTCGGCTTAGGTGTCTTGGCTAAAGTGTCTTGGCTAATGTGTCTCGGCTAAGGTGTCTTGGCTAAGGTGTCTTGGCTAAGGTGTCTTGGCTAAGGTGTCTTGGCTAATGTGTCTCGGCTAAGGTGTCTTGGCTAATGTGTCTTGGCTAAGGTGTCTTGGCTAATGTGTCTTGGCTAATGTGTCTTGGCTAAGGTGTCTTGGCTAAGGTGTCTTGGCTAAGGTGTCTTGGCTAATGTGTCTTGGCTAAGGTGTCTTGGCTAATGTGTCTTGGCTAAGGTGTCTTGGCTAAGGTGTCTTGGCTAAGGTGTCTTGGCTAATGTGTCTCGGCTAAGGTGTCTTTGCTAATGTGTCTTGGCTAAGGTTTCTTGGCTAATGTGTCTTGGCTAATGTGTCTTGGCTAAGGTGTCTTGGCTAAGGTGTCTTGGCTAATGTGTCTTGGCTAAGGTGTCTTGGCTAATGTGTCTTGGCTAATGTGTCTTGGCTAAGGTGTCTTGGCTAAGGTGTCTTGGCTTAGGTGTCTTGGCTAATGTGTCTCGGCTAAGGTGTCTTGGCTAAGGTGTCTTGGCTAAGGTGTCTTGGCTAATGTGTCTTGGCTAATGTGTCTTGGCTAATGCGTCTTGGCTAAGGTGTCTTGGCTAATGTGTCTTGGCTAAGGTGTCTTGGCTAAAGTGTCTTGGCTAAGGTGTCTTGGCTAATGTGTCTTGGCTAAGGTGTCTTGGCTAATGTGTCTTGGCTAAGGTGTCTTGGCTAATGTGTCTTGGCTAAAGTGTCTTGGCTAATGTGTCTTGGCTAAGGTGTCTTGGCTAAGGTGTCTTGGCTAAGGTGTCTTGGCTAATGTGTCTCGGCTAAAGTGTCTTGGCTAAGGTGTCTTGGCTAAGGTGTCTTGGCTAAGGTGTCTTGGCTAAGGTGTCTTGGCTAATGTGTCTCGGCTAAGGTGTCTTGGCTTATGTGTCTTGGCTAAGGTGTCTTGGCTAATGTGTCTTGGCTAAGGTGTCTTGGCTAAGGTGTCTTGGCTAATGTGTCTTGGCTAAGGTGTCTTGGCTAATGTGTCTTGGCTAATGTGTCTCGGCTAATGTGTCTTGGCTAAAGTGTCTTGGCTAATGTGTCTTGGCTAAGGTGTCTTGGCTAATGTGTCTTGGCTAAGGTATCTTGGCTAAGGTGTCTTGGCTAATGTGTCTCGTCTAAAGTGTCTTGGCTAAGGTGTCTTGGCTAAGGTGTCTTGGCTAAGGTGTCTTGGCTAAGGTGTCTCGGCTAATGTGTCTCGGCTAAGGTGTCTTGGCTAAAATGTCTTGGCTAATGTGTCTCGGCTAATGTGCCTTGGCTAATGTGTCTTGGCTAAGGTGTCTTGGCTAAGGTGTCTTGGCTAATGTGTCTTGGCTAAGGTGTCTTGGCTAATGTGTCTTGGCTAATGTGTCTTGGCTAAGGTGTCTTGGCTTAGGTGTCTTGGCTAATGTGTCTCGGCTAAGGTGTCTCGGCTAAGGTGTCTTGGCTAAGGTGTCTTGGCTAATGTGTCTTGGCTAATGTGTCTTGGCTAATGCGTCTTGGCTAAGGTGTCTTGGCTAATGTGTCTTGGCAAAGGTGTCTTGGCTAAAGTGTCTTGGCTAAGGTGTCTTGGCTAATGTGTCTTGGCTAATGTGTCTTGGCTAATGTGTCTTGGCTAAAGTGTCTTGGCTAATGTGTCTTGGCTAAGGTGTCTTGGCTAAGGTGTCTTGGCTAAGGTGTCTTGGCTAATGTGTCTCGGCTAAAGTGTCTTGGCTAAGGTGTCTTGGCTAAGGTGTCTTGGCTAAGGTGTCTTGGCTAAGGTGTCTTGGCTAATGTGTCTCGGCTAAGGTGTCTTGGCTTATGTGTCTTGGCTAAGGTGTCTTGGCTAATGTGTCTTGGCTAAGGTGTCTTGGCTAAGGTGTCTTGGCTAATGTGTCTTGGCTAAGGTGTCTTGGCTAATGTGTCTTGGCTAATGTGTCTCGGCTAATGTGTCTTGGCTAATGTGTCTTGGCTAAGGTGTCTTGGCTAATGTGTCTTGGCTAGTGTGTCTTGGCTAATGTGTCTTGGCTAATGTGTCTTGGCTAAGGTGTCTTGGCTAATGTGTCTTGGCTAAGGTGTCTTGGCTAATGTGTCTTGGCTAAGGTGTCCTGGCTAAGGTGTCTTGGCTAATGTGTCTCGGCTAAGGTGTCTTGGCTAATGTGTCTTGGCTAAGGTTTCTTGGCTAATGTGTCTTGGCTAATGTGTCTTGGCTAAGGTGTCTTCGCTAAGGTGTCTTGGCTAAGGTGTCTTGGCTAATGTGTCTTGGCTAAGGTGTCTTGGCTAATGTGTCTTGGCTAATGTGTCTTGGCTAAGGTGTCTTGGCTAAGGTGTCTTGGCTTAGGTGTCTTGGCTAATGTGTCTTGGCTAATGTGTCTTGGCTTATGTGTCTTGGCTAAAGTGTCTTGGCTAATGTGTCGTGGCTAAGGTGTCTTGGCTAAGGTGTCTTGGCTAAGGTGTCTTGGCTAATGTGTCTCGGCTAAAGTGTCTTGGCTAAGGTGTCTTGGCTAAGGTGTCTTGGCTAAGGTGTCTTGGCTAAGGTGTCTTGGCTAATGTGTCTCGGCTAAGGTGTCTTGGCTTATGTGTCTTGGTTAAGGTGTCTTGGCTAATGTGTCTTGGCTAAGGTGTCTTGGCTAAGGTGTCTTGGCTAAGGTGTCCTGGCTAAGGTGTCTTGGCTAAGGTGTCTTGGCTAATGTGTCTTGGCTAATGTGTCTTGGCTAAGGTGTCTTGGCTAATGTGTCTTGGCTAATGTGTCTTGGCTAATGCGTCTTGGCTAAGGTGTCTTGGCTAATGTGTCTTGGCTAAGGTGTCTTGGCTAAAGCGTCTTGGCTAAGGTGTCTTGGCTAATGTGTCTTGGCTAATGTGTCTTGGCTAATGTGTCTTGGCTAAAGTGTCTTGGCTAATGTGTCTTGGCTAAGGTGTCTTGACTAAGGTGTCTTGGCTAAGGTGTCTTGGCTAATGTGTCTCGGCTAAAGTGTCTTGGCTAAGGTGTCTTGGCTAAGGTGTCTTGGCTAAGGTGTCTTGGCTAAGGTGTCTTGGCTAATGTGTCTCGGCTAAGGTGTCTTGGTTTATGTGTCTTGGCTAAGGTGTCTTGGCTAATGTGTCTTGGCTAAGGTGTCTTGGCTAAGGTGTCTTGGCTAATGTGTCTTGGCTAAGGTGTCTTGGCTAATGTGTCTTGGCTAAGGTGTCTTGGCTAAGGTGTCTTGGCTAATGTGTCCTGGCTAAGGTGTCTTGGCTAAGGTGTCTTGGCTAAGGTGTCTTGGCTAAGGTGTCTTGGCTAAGGTGTCTCGGCAAAGGTGTCTTGGCTAAAGTGTCTTGGCTAATGTGTCTCGGCTTAGGTGTCTTGGCTAATGTGTCTTGGCTAAGGTGTCTTGGCTTATGTGTCTTGGCTAAGGTGTCTTGGCTAAGGTGTCTTGGCTAATGTGTCTCGGCTAAAGTGTCTTGGCTAAGGTGTCTTGGCTAATGTGTCTTGGCTAAGGTGTCTTGGCTAAGGTGTCTTGGCTAATGTGTCTTGGCTAATGTGTCTTGGCTAAGGTGTCTTGGCTAATGTGTCTTGGCTAAGGTGTCTTGGCTAAGGTGTCTTGGCTATGGTGTCTTGGCTAATGTGTCTTGGCTAATGTGTCTCGGCTAATGTGTCTTGGCTAAAGTGTCTTGGCTAATGTGTCTTGGCTAAGGTGTCTTGGCTAAGGTGTCTTGGCTAAGGTGTCTTGGCTAATGTGTCTCGGCTAAGGTGTCTTGGCTAAGGTGTCTTGACTAAGGTGTCTTGGCTATGGTGTCTTGGCTAATGTGTCTTGGCTAAGGTGTCTTGGCTAATGTGTCTTGGCTAATGTGTCTCGGCTAATGTGTCTTGGCTAAAGTGTCTTGGCTAATGTGTCTTGGCTAAGGTGTCTTGGCTAAGGTGTCTTGGCTAAGGTGTCTTGGCTAATGTGTCTCGGCTAAGGTGTCTTGGCTAATGTGTCTTGGCTAAGGTGTCTTGGCTAAGGTGTCTTGGCTAATGTGTCTTGGCTAATGTGTCTTGGCTAAAGTGTCTTGGCTAATGTGTCTTGGCTAAGGTGTCTTGGCTAAGGTGTCTTGGCTAATGTGTCTCGGCTAAAGTGTCTTGGCTAAGGTGTCTTGGCTAAGGTGTCTTGGCTAAGGTGTCTTGGCTAAGGTGTCTTGGCTAATGTGTCTCGGCTAAGGTGTCTCGGCTAATGTGTCTTGGCTAAGGTGTCTTGGCTAATGTGTCTTGGCTAAGGTGTCTTGGCTAAGGTGTCTTGGCTAATGTGTCTTGGCTAAGGTGTCTTGGCTAATGTGTCTTGGCTAATGTGTCTCGGCTAATGTGTCTTGGCTAAAGTGTCTTGGCTAATGTGTCTTGGCTAAGGTGTCTTGGCTAATGTGTCTTGGCTAAGGTGTCTTGGCTAAGGTGTCTTGGCTAATGTGTCTCGGCTAAAGTGTCTTGGCTAAGGTGTCTTGGCTAAGGTGTCTTGGCTAAGGTGTCTTGGCTAAGGTGTCTTGGCTAATTTGTCTCGGCTAAGGTGTCTTGGCTAAAGTGTCTTGGCTAATATGTCTTGGCTAAAGTGTCTTGGCTAATGTGTCTTGGCTAAGGTGTCTTGGCTAAGGTGTCTTGGCTAATGTGTCTTGACTAAGGTGTCTTGGCTAAGGTGTCTTGGCTAAGGTGTCTTGGCTAAGGTGTCTTGGCTAATGTGTCTTGGCTAAGGTGTCTTGGCTAAGGTGTCTTGGCTAATGTGTCTCGGCTAAGGTGTCTTGGCTAAGGTGTCTTGGCTAAGGTGTCTTGGCTAATGTGTCTTGGCTAAGGTGTCTTGGCTAAGGTGTCTTGGCTAATGTGTCTTGGCTAAGGTGTCTTGGCTAAGGTGTCTTGGCTAAGGTGTCTTGGCTAATGTGTCTTGGCTAAGGTGTCTTGGCAAATGTGTCTTTGCTAATGTGTCTTGGCTAATGTGTCTTGGCTAATGTGTCTCGGCTAAGGTGTCTTGGCTAATGTGTCTTGGCTAAGGTGTCTTGGCTAATGTGTCTTGGCTTATGTGTCTTGGCTAATGTATCCTGACTTATGTGTCTTGGCTAATGTGTCTTGGCTAAGGTGTCTTGGCTAAGGTGTCTTGGCTAATGTGTCGTGGCTAAGGTGTCTTGGCTAAGGTGTCTTGGCTAATGTGTCTTGGCTAAGGTGTCTTGGCTAAGGTGTCTTGGCTAATGTGTCTTGGCTAATGTGTCTTGGCTAAGGTGTCTTGGCTAATGTGTCTTGGCTAATGTGTCTTGGCTAAGGTGTCTCGGCTAATGTGTCTTGGCTAATGTGTCTTGGCTAAGGTGTCTTGGCTAATGTGTCTTGGCTAAGGTGTCTTGGCTAAGGTGTCTTGGCTAATGTGTCTTGGCTAAAGTGTCTTGGCTAATGTGTCTCGGCTTAGGTGTCTTGGCTAATGTGTCTTGGCTAAGGTGTCTTGGCTTATGTGTCTTGGCTAATGTGTCTTGGCTAAGGTGTCTTGGCTAATGTGTCTCGGCTAAAGTGTCTTGGCTAAGGTGTCTTGGCTAATGTGTCTTGGCTAAGGTGTCTTGGCTAATGTGTCTTGGCTAATGTGTCTTGGCTAAGGTGTCTTGGCTAATGTGTCTTGGCTAATGTGTCTTGGCTAAGGTGTCTTGGCTAATGTGTCTTGGCTAATGTGTCTTGGCTAAGGTGTCTCGGCTAATGTGTCTTGGCTAATGTGTCTTGGCTAAGGTGTCTTGGCTAAGGTGTCTTGGCTAAGGTGTCTTGGCTAAGGTGTCTCGGCAAAGGAGTCTTGGCTAAAGTGTCTTGGCTAATGTGTCTCGGCTTAGGTGTCTTGGCTAATGTGTCTTGGCTAAGGTGTCTTGGCTTATGTGTCTTGGCTAAGGTGTCTTGGCTAAGGTGTCTTGGCTAATGTGTCTCGGCTAAAGTGTCTTGGCTAAGGTGTCTTGGCTAATGTGTCTTGGCTAAGGTGTCTTGGCTAAGGTGTCTTGGCTAATGTGTCTTGGCTAATGTGTCTTGGCTAAGGTGTCTTGGCTAATGTGTCTTGGCTAATGTGTCTCGGCTAATGTGTCTTGGCTAAAGTGTCTTGGCTAATGTGTCTTGGCTAAGGTGTCTTGGCTAAGGTGTCTTGGCTAAGGTGTCTTGGCTAATGTGTCTCGGCTAAGGTGTCTTGGCTAAGGTGTCTTGGCTAAGGTGTCTTGGCTATGGTGTCTTGGCTAATGTGTCTTGGCTAAGGTGTCTTGGCTAATGTGTCTTGGCTAATGTGTCTCGGCTAATGTGTCTTGGCTAAAGTGTCTTGGCTAATGTGTCTTGGCTAAGGTGTCTTGGCTAAGGTGTCTTGGCTAAGGTGTCTTGGCTAATGTGTCTCGGCTAAGGTGTCTTGGCTAATGTGTCTTGGCTAAGGTGTCTTGGCTAAGGTGTCTTGGCTAATGTGTCTTGGCTAATGTGTCTTGGCTAAAGTGTCTTGGCTAATGTGTCTTGGCTAAGGTGTCTTGGCTAAGGTGTCTTGGCTAATGTGTCTCGGCTAAAGTGTCTTGGCTAAGGTGTCTTGGCTAAGGTGTCTTGGCTAAGGTGTCTTGGCTAAGGTGTCTTGGCTAATGTGTCTCGGCTAAGGTGTCTTGGCTAATGTGTCTTGGCTAAGGTGTCTTGGCTAATGTGTCTTGGCTAAGGTGTCTTGGCTAAGGTGTCTTGGCTAATGTGTCTTGGCTAAGGTGTCTTGGCTAATGTGTCTTGGCTAATGTGTCTCGGCTAATGTGTCTTGGCTAAAGTGTCTTGGCTAATGTGTCTTGGCTAAGGTGTCTTGGCTAATGTGTCTTGGCTAAGGTGTCTTGGCTAAGGTGTCTTGGCTAATGTGTCTCGGCTAAAGTGTCTTGGCTAAGGTGTCTTGGCTAAGGTGTCTTGGCTAAGGTGTCTTGGCTAAGGTGTCTTGGCTAATGTGTCTCGGCTAAGGTGTCTTGGCTAAAGTGTCTTGGCTAATATGTCTTGGCTAAAGTGTCTTGGCTAATGTGTCTTGGCTAAGGTGTCTTGGCTAAGGTGTCTTGGCTAATGTGTCTTGACTAAGGTGTCTTGGCTAAGGTGTCTTGGCTAAGGTGTCTTGGCTAAGGTGTCTTGGCTAATGTGTCTCGGCTAAGGTGTCTTGGCTAAGGTGTCTTGGCTTAGGTGTCTTGGCTAATGTGTCTTGGCTAAGGTGTCTTGGCTAAGGTGTCTTGGCTAATGTGTCTTGGCTAAGGTGTCTTGGCTAAGGTGTCTTGGCTAAGGTGTCTTGGCTAATGTGTCTTGGCTAATGTGTCTTGGCTAATGTGTCTCGGCTAAGGTGTCTTGGCTAATGTGTCTTGGCTAAGGTGTCTTGGCTAATGTGTCTTGGCTTATGTGTCTTGGCTAATGTATCCTGACTAATGTGTCTTGGCTAATGTGTCTTGGCTAAGGTGTCTTGGCTAAGGTGTCTTGGCTAATGTGTCGTGGCTAAGGTGTCTTGGCTAAGGTGTCTTGGCTAATGTGTCTTGGCTAATGTGTCTTGGCTAAGGTGTCTTGGCTAATGTGTCTTGGCTAATGTGTCTTGGCTAAGGTGTCTTGGCTAATGTGTCTTGGCTAATGTGTCTTGGCTAAGGTGTCTTGGCTAATGTGTCTTGGCTAATGTGTCTTGGCTAAGGTGTCTTGGCTAATGTGTCTTGGCTAAGGTGTCTTGGCTAAGGTGTCTTGGCTAATGTGTCTTGGCTAAGGTGTCTTGGCTAATGTGTCTCGGCTAAGGTGTCTTGGCTAATGTGTCTTGGCTAAGGTGTCTTGGCTAAGGTGTCTTGGCTAAGGTGTCTTGGCTAAGGTGTCTTGGCTAATGTGTCTCGGCTAAGGTGTCTTGGCTAATGTGTCTTGGCTAAGGTGTCTTGGCTTAGGTGTCTTGGCTAATGTGTCTTGGCTAATGTGTCTTGGCTAAAGTGTCTTGGCTAATGTGTCTTGGCTAAGGTGTCTTGGCTAAGGTGTCTTGGCTAATGTGTCTCGGCTAAAGTGTCTTGGCTAAGGTGTCTTGGCTAAGGTGTCTTGGCTAAGGTGTCTTGGCTAAGGTGTCTTGGCTAATGTGTCTCGGCTAAGGTGTCTTGGCTAATGTGTCTTGGCTAAGGTGTCTTGGCTAATGTGTCTTGGCTAAGGTGTCTTGGCTAAGGTGTCTTGGCTAATGTGTCTTGGCTAAGGTGTCTTGGCTAATGTGTCTTGGCTAATGTGTCTCGGCTAATGTGTCTTGGCTAAAGTGTCTTGGCTAATGTGTCTTGGCTAAGGTGTCTTGGCTAATGTGTCTTGGCTAAGGTGTCTTGGCTAAGGTGTCTTGGCTAATGTGTCTCGGCTAAAGTGTCTTGGCTAAGGTGTCTTGGCTAAGGTGTCTTGGCTAAGGTGTCTTGGCTAAGGTGTCTTGGCTAATGTGTCTCGGCTAAGGTGTCTTGGCTAAAGTGTCTTGGCTAATATGTCTTGGCTAAAGTGTCTTGGCTAATGTGTCTTGGCTAAGGTGTCTTGGCTAATGTGTCTTGGCTAATGTGTCTTGACTAAGGTGTCTTGGCTAAGGTGTCTTGGCTAAGGTGTCTTGGCTAAGGTGTCTTGGCTAATGTGTCTCGGCTAAGGTGTCTTGGCTAAGGTGTCTTGGCTTAGGTGTCTTGGCTAATGTGTCTTGGCTAAGGTGTCTTGGCTAAGGTGTCTTGGCTAATGTGTCTTGGCTAAGGTGTCTTGGCTAAGGTGTCTTGGCTAAGGTGTCTTGGCTAATGTGTCCTGGCTAATGTGTCTTGGCTAATGTGTCTCGGCTAAGGTGTCTTGGCTAATGTGTCTTGGCTAAGGTGTCTTGGCTAATGTGTCTTGGCTTATGTGTCTTGGCTAATGTATCCTGACTAATGTGTCTTGGCTAATGTGTCTTGGCTAAGGTGTCTTGGCTAAGGTGTCTTGGCTAATGTGTCGTGGCTAAGGTGTCTTGGCTAAGGTGTCTTGGCTAATGTGTCTTGGCTAATGTGTCTTGGCTAAGGTGTCTTGGCTAATGTGTCTTGGCTAATGTGTCTTGGCTAAGGTGTCTTGGCTAATGTGTCTTGGCTAATGTGTCTTGGCTAAGGTGTCTCGGCTAATGTGTCTTGGCTAATGTGTCTTGGCTAAGGTGTCTTGGCTAATGTGTCTTGGCTAATGTGTCTTGGCTAAGGTGTCTTGGCTAATGTGTCTTGGCTAATGTGTCTTGGCTAAGGTGTCTTGGCTAATGTGTCTTGGCTAAGGTGTCTTGGCTAAGGTGTCTTGGCTAATGTGTCTTGGCTAAGGTGTCTTGGCTAATGTGTCTTGGCTAATGTGTCTCGGCTAATGTGTCTTGGCTAAAGTGTCTTGGCTAATGTGTCTTGGCTAAGGTGTCTTGGCTAATGTGTCTTGGCTAATGTGTCTCGGCTAAGGTGTCTTGGCTAAGGTGTCTTGGCTAATGTGTCTTGGCTAATGTGTCTTGGCTAAGGTGTCTTGGCTAATGTGTCTTGGCTAAGGTGTCTTGGCTAATGTGTCTTGGCTTATGTGTCTTGGCTAATGTATCCTGACTAATGTGTCTTGGCTAATGTGTCTTGGCTAAGGTGTCTTGGCTAAGGTGTCTTGGCTAATGTGTCGTGGCTAAGGTGTCTTGGCTAAGGTGTCTTGGCTAATGTGTCTTGGCTAATGTGTCTTGGCTAATGTGTCTTGGCTAAAGTGTCTTGGCTAAGGTGTCTTGGCTATGGTGTCTTGGCTAATGTGTCTTGGCTAAGGTGTCTTGGCTAATGTGTCTTGGCTAATGTGTCTCGGCTAATGTGTCTTGGCTAAAGTGTCTTGGCTAAGGTGTCTTGGCTAAGGTGTCTTGGCTAATGTGTCTTGGCTAAGGTGTCTTGGCTAATGTGTCTTGGCTAAGGTGTCTTGGCTAATGTGTCTTGGCTAATGTGTCTTGGCTAAGGTGTCTTGGCTAATGTGTCTTGGCTAATGTGTCTTGGCTAAGGTGTATCGGCTAATGTGTCTTGGCTAATGTGTCTTGGCTAAGGTGTCTTGGCTAATGTGTCTTGGCTAAGGTGTCTTGGCTAAGGTGTCTTGGCTAATGTGTCTTGGCTAAGGTGTCTTGGCTAATGTGTCTTGGCTAATGTGTCTTGGCTAATGTGTCTTGGCTAAAGTGTCTTGGCTAAGGTGTCTTGGCTAAGGTGTCTTGGCTAATGTGTCTTGGCTAAGGTGTCTTGGCTAATGTGTCTCGGCTAATGTGTCCTGGCTAAGGTGTCTTGGCTAAGGTGTCTTGGCTAAGGTGTCTTGGCTAAGGTGTCTTGGCTAATGTGTCTCGGCAAAGGTGTCTTGGCTAATGTGTCTTGGCTAAGGTGTCTTGGCTAATGTGTCTTGGCTAAGGTGTCTTGGCTAAGGTGTCTTGGCTAAGGTGTCTTGGCTAAGGTGTCTTGGCTAAGGTGTCTTGGCTAAGGTGTCTTGGCTAAGGTGTCTTGGCTAATGTGTCTCGGCTAAGGTGTCTTGGCTAATGTGTCGTGGCTAAGGTGTCTTGGCTAAGGTGTCTTGGCTAATGTGTCTTGGCTAATGTGTCTTGGCTAAGGTGTCTTGGCTAATGTGTCTTGGCTAATGTGTCTTGGCTAAGGTGTCTTGGCTAATGTGTCGTGGCTAAGGTGTCTTGGCTAAGGTGTCTTGGCTAATGTGTCTTGGCTAAGGTGTCTTGGCTAAGGTGTCTTGGCTAATGTGTCCTGGCTAATGTGTCTTGGCTAATGTGTCTCGGCTAAGGTGTCTTGGCTAATGTGTCTTGGCTAAGGTGTCTTGGCTAATGTGTCTTGGCTTATGTGTCTTGGCTAATGTATCCTGACTAATGTGTCTTGGCTAATGTGTCTTGGCTAAGGTGTCTTGGCTAAGGTGTCTTGGCTAATGTGTCGTGGCTAAGGTGTCTTGGCTAAGGTGTCTTGGCTAATGTGTCTTGGCTAATGTGTCTTGGCTAAGGTGTCTTGGCTAATGTGTCTTGGCTAATGTGTCTTGGCTAAGGTGTCTTGGCTAATGTGTCTTGGCTAATGTGTCTTGGCTAAGGTGTATCGGCTAATGTGTCTTGGCTAATGTGTCTTGGCTAAGGTGTCTTGGCTAATGTGTCTTGGCTAAGGTGTCTTGGCTAAGGTGTCTTGGCTAATGTGTCTTGGCTAAGGTGTCTTGGCTAATGTGTCTTGGCTAATGTGTCTTGGCTAATGTGTCTTGGCTAAAGTGTCTTGGCTAAGGTGTCTTGGCTAAGGTGTCTTGGCTAATGTGTCTTGGCTAAGGTGTCTTGGCTAATGTGTCTCGGCTAATGTGTCCTGGCTAAGGTGTCTTGGCTAAGGTGTCTTGGCTAAGGTGTCTTGGCTAAGGTGTCTTGGCTAATGTGTCTCGGCAAAGGTGTCTTGGCTAATGTGTCTTGGCTAAGGTGTCTTGGCTAATGTGTCTTGGCTAAGGTGTCTTGGCTAAGGTGTCTTGGCTAAGGTGTCTTGGCTAAGGTGTCTTGGCTAATGTGTCTCGTCTAAAGTGTCTTGGCTAAGGTGTCTTGGCTAAGGTGTCTTGGCTAATGTGTCTCGTCTAAAGTGTCTTGGCTAAGGTGTCTTGGCTAAGGTGTCTTGGCTAAGGTGTCTTGGCTAAGGTGTCTCGGCTAATGTGTCTCGGCTAAGGTGTCTTGGCTAAAATGTCTTGGCTAATGTGTCTCGGCTAATGTGCCTTGGCTAATGTGTCTTGGCTAAGGTGTCTTGGCTAATGTGTCTCGGCTAATGTGTCCTGGCTAAGGTGTCTTGGCTAAGGTGTCTTGGCTAAGGTGTCTTGGCTAAGGTGTCTTGGCTAATGTGTCTCGGCAAAGGTGTCTTGGCTAATGTGTCTTGGCTAAGGTGTCTTGGCTAATGTGTCTTGGCTAAGGTGTCTTGGCTAATGTGTCCTGGCTAAGGTGTCTTGGCTAAGGTGTCTTGGCTAAGGTGTCTTGGCTAAGGTGTCTTGGCTAATGTGTCTCGGCAAAGGTGTCTTGGCTAATGTGTCTTGGCTAAGGTGTCTTGGCTAATGTGTCTTGGCTAATGTGTCTTGGCTAAGGTGTCTTGGCTAATGTGTCTTGGCTAATGTGTCTTGGCTAAGGTGTATCGGCTAATGTGTCTTGGCTAATGTGTCTTGGCTAAGGTGTCTTGGCTAATGTGTCTTGGCTAAGGTGTCTTGGCTAAGGTGTCTTGGCTAATGTGTCTTGGCTAAGGTGTCTTGGCTAATGTGTCTTGGCTAATGTGTCTTGGCTAATGTGTCTTGGCTAAAGTGTCTTGGCTAAGGTGTCTTGGCTAAGGTGTCTTGGCTAATGTGTCTTGGCTAAGGTGTCTTGGCTAATGTGTCTCGGCTAATGTGTCCTGGCTAAGGTGTCTTGGCTAAGGTGTCTTGGCTAAGGTGTCTTGGCTAAGGTGTCTTGGCTAATGTGTCTCGGCAAAGGTGTCTTGGCTAATGTGTCTTGGCTAAGGTGTCTTGGCTAATGTGTCTTGGCTAAGGTGTCTTGGCTAAGGTGTCTTGGCTAAGGTGTCTTGGCTAAGGTGTCTTGGCTAATGTGTCTCGTCTAAAGTGTCTTGGCTAAGGTGTCTTGGCTAAGGTGTCTTGGCTAATGTGTCTCGTCTAAAGTGTCTTGGCTAAGGTGTCTTGGCTAAGGTGTCTTGGCTAAGGTGTCTTGGCTAAGGTGTCTTGGCTAATGTGTCTTGGCTAAGGTGTCTTGGCTAAGGTGTCTTGGCTAAGGTGTCTTGGCTAAGGTGTCTTGGCTAAGGTGTCTCGGCTAATGTGTCTCGGCTAAGGTGTCTTGGCTAAAATGTCTTGGCTAATGTGTCTCGTCTAAAGTGTCTTGGCTAAGGTGTCTTGGCTAAGGTGTCTTGGCTAATGTGTCTCGTCTAAAGTGTCTTGGCTAAGGTGTCTTGGCTAAGGTGTCTTGGCTAATGTGTCTTGGCTAAGGTGTCTTGGCTAATGTGTCTTGGCTAATGTGTCTCGGCTAATGTGTCTTGGCTAAAGTGTCTTGGCTAATGTGTCTTGGCTAAGGTGTCTTGGCTAAGGTGTCTTGGCTAAGGTGTCTTGGCTAATGTGTCTCGGCTAAAGTGTCTTGGCTAAGGTGTCTTGGCTAAGGTGTCTTGGCTAAGGTGTCTTGGCTAATGTGTCTCGGCTAAGGTGTCTTGGCTAATGTGTCTTGGCTAAGGTGTCTTGGCTAAGGTGTCTTGGCTAATGTGTCTTGGCTAATGTGTATTGGCTAAAGTGTCTTGGCTAATGTGTCTTGGCTAAGGTGTCTTGGCTAAGGTGTCTTGGCTAATGTGTCTCGGCTAAAGTGTCTTGGCTAATGTGTCTCGTCTAAAGTGTCTTGGCTAAGGTGTCTTGGCTAAGGTGTCTTGGCTAATGTGTCTCGTCTAAAGTGTCTTGGCTAAGGTGTCTTGGCTAAGGTGTCTTGGCTAATGTGTCTTGGCTAAGGTGTCTTGGCTAAGGTGTCTTGGCTAAAGTGTCTTGGCTAATGTGTCTTGGCTAAGGTGTCTTGGCTAAGGTGTCTTGGCTAATGTGTCTCGGCTAAAGTGTCTTGGCTAATGTGTCTCGTCTAAAGTGTCTTGGCTAAGGTGTCTTGGCTAAGGTGTCTTGGCTAATGTGTCTCGTCTAAAGTGTCTTGGCTAATGTGTATTGGCTAAAGTGTCTTGGCTAATGTGTCTTGGCTAAGGTGTCTTGGCTAAGGTGTCTTGGCTAATGTGTCTCGGCTAAAGTGTCTTGGCTAATGTGTCTCGTCTAAAGTGTCTTGGCTAAGGTGTCTTGGCTAAGGTGTCTTGGCTAATGTGTCTCGTCTAAAGTGTCTTGGCTAAGGTGTCTTGGCTAAGGTGTCTTGGCTAAGGTGTCTTGGCTAAGGTGTCTTGGCTAATGTGTCTTGGCTAAGGTGTCTTGGCTAAGGTGTCTTGGCTAAGGTGTCTTGGGTAAGGTGTCTTGGCTAAGGTGTCTCGGCTAATGTGTCTCGGCTAAGGTGTCTTGGCTAAAATGTCTTGGCTAATGTGTCTCGTCTAAAGTGTCTTGGCTAAGGTGTCTTGGCTAAGGTGTCTTGGCTAAGGTGTCTTGGCTAATGTGTCTCGTCTAAAGTGTCTTGGCTAAGGTGTCTTGGCTAAGGTGTCTTGGCTAATGTGTCTCGTCTAAAGTGTCTTGGCTAAGGTGTCTTGGCTAAGGTGTCTTGGCTAATGTGTCTCGTCTAAAGTGTCTTGGCTAAGGTGTCTTGGCTAAGGTGTCTTGGCTAAGGTGTCTTGGCTAAGGTGTCTTGGCTAAGGTGTCTTGGCTAAGGTGTCTCGGCTAATGTGTCTCGGCTAAGGTGTCTTGGCTAAAATGTCTTGGCTAATGTGTCTCGGCTAATGTGCCTTGGCTAATGTGTCTTGGCTAAGGTGTCTTGGCTAAGGTGTCTTGGCTAATGTGTCTTGGCTAAGGTGTCTTGGCTAATGTGTCTTGGCTAATGTGTCTCGGCTAATGTGTCTTGGCTAAAGTGTCTTGGCTAATGTGTCTTGGCTAAGGTGTCTTGGCTAAGGTGTCTTGGCTAAGGTGTCTTGGCTAATGTGTCTCGGCTAAAGTGTCTTGGCTAAGGTGTCTTGGCTAAGGTGTCTTGGCTAAGGTGTCTTGGCTAATGTGTCTCGGCTAAGGTGTCTTGGCTAATGTGTCTTGGCTAAGGTGTCTTGGCTAAGGTGTCTTGGCTAATGTGTCTTGGCTAATGTGTATTGGCTAAAGTGTCTTGGCTAATGTGTCTTGGCTAAGGTGTCTTGGCTAAGGTGTCTTGGCTAATGTGTCTCGGCTAAAGTGTCTTGGCTAAGGTGTCTTGGCTAAGGTGTCTTGGCTAAGGTGTCTTGGCTAAGGTGTCTTGGCTAATGTGTCTCGGCTAAGGTGTCTTGGCTAATGTGTCTTGGCTAAGGTGTCTTGGCTAATGTGTCTTGGCTAAGGTGTCTTGGCTAAGGTGTCTTGGCTAATGTGTCTTGGCTAAGGTGTCTTGGCTAATGTGTCTTGGCTAATGTGTCTCGGCTAATGTGTCTTGGCTAAAGTGTCTTGGCTAATGTGTCTTGGCTAAGGTGTCTTGGCTAATGTGTCTTGGCTAAGGTGTCTTGGCTAAGGTGTCTTGGCAAATGTGTCTCGGCTAAAGTGTCTTGGCTAAGGTGTCTTGGCTAAGGTGTCTTGGCTAAGGTGTCTTGGCTAAGGTGTCTTGGCTAATGTGTCTCGGCTAAGGTGTCTTGGCTAAAGTGTCTTGGCTAATATGTCTTGGCTAAAGTGTCTTGGCTAATGTGTCTTGGCTAAGGTGTCTTGGCTAAGGTGTCTTGGCTAATGTGTCTTGACTAAGGTGTCTTGGCTAAGGTGTCTTGGCTAAGGTGTCTTGGCTAAGGTGTCTTGGCTAATGTGTCTCGGCTAAGGTGTCTTGGCTAAGGTGTCTTGGCTTAGGTGTCTTGGCTAATGTGTCTTGGCTAAGGTGTCTTGGCTAAGGTGTCTTGGCTAATGTGTCTTGGCTAAGGTGTCTTGGCTAAGGTGTCTTGGCTAAGGTGTCTTGGCTAATGTGTCCTGGCTAATGTGTCTTGGCTAATGTGTCTCGGCTAAGGTGTCTTGGCTAATGTGTCTTGGCTAAGGTGTCTTGGCTAATGTGTCTTGGCTTATGTGTCTTGGCTAATGTATCCTGACTAATGTGTCTTGGCTAATGTGTCTTGGCTAAGGTGTCTTGGCTAAGGTGTCTTGGCTAATGTGTCGTGGCTAAGGTGTCTTGGCTAAGGTGTCTTGGCTAATGTGTCTTGGCTAATGTGTCTTGGCTAAGGTGTCTTGGCTAATGTGTCTTGGCTAATGTGTCTTGGCTAAGGTGTCTTGGCTAATGTGTCTTGGCTAAGGTGTCTCGGCTAATGTGTCTTGGCTAATGTGTCTTGGCTAAGGTGTCTTGGCTAATGTGTCTTGGCTAATGTGTCTTGGCTAAGGTGTCTTGGCTAAGGTGTCTTGGCTAATGTGTCTTGGCTAAGGTGTCTTGGCTAATGTGTCTCGGCTAAGGTGTCTTGGCTAATGTGTCTTGGCTAAGGTGTCTTGGCTAAGGTGTCTTGGCTAAGGTGTCTTGGCTAAGGTGTCTTGGCTAATGTGTCTCGGCTAAGGTGTCTTGGCTAATGTGTCTTGGCTAAGGTGTCTTGGCTAAGGTGTCTTGGCTAATGTGTCTTGGCTAATGTGTCTTGGCTAAAGTGTCTTGGCTAATGTGTCTTGGCTAAGGTGTCTTGGCTAAGGTGTCTTGGCTAATGTGTCTCGGCTAAAGTGTCTTGGCTAAGGTGTCTTGGCTAAGGTGTCTTGGCTAAGGTGTCTTGGCTAAGGTGTCTTGGCTAATGTGTCTCGGCTAAGGTGTCTTGGCTAATGTGTCTTGGCTAAGGTGTCTTGGCTAATGTGTCTTGGCTAAGGTGTCTTGGCTAAGGTGTCTTGGCTAATGTGTCTTGGCTAAGGTGTCTTGGCTAATGTGTCTTGGCTAATGTGTCTCGGCTAATGTGTCTTGGCTAAAGTGTCTTGGCTAATGTGTCTTGGCTAAGGTGTCTTGGCTAATGTGTCTTGGCTAAGGTGTCTTGGCTAAGGTGTCTTGGCTAATGTGTCTCGGCTAAAGTGTCTTGGCTAAGGTGTCTTTTCTAAGGTGTCTTGGCTAAGGTGTCTTGGCTAAGGTGTCTTGGCTAATGTGTCTCGGCTAAGGTGTCTTGGCTAAAGTGTCTTGGCTAATATGTCTTGGCTAAAGTGTCTTGGCTAATGTGTCTTGGCTAAGGTGTCTTGGCTAAGGTGTCTTGGCTAATGTGTCTTGACTAAGGTGTCTTGGCTAAGGTGTCTTGGCTAAGGTGTCTTGGCTAATGTGTCTCGGCTAAGGTGTCTTGGCTAAGGTGTCTTGGCTTAGGTGTCTTGGCTAATGTGTCTTGGCTAAGGTGTCTTGGTTAAGGTGTCTTGGCTAATGTGTCTTGGCTAAGGTGTCTTGGCTAAGGTGTCTTGGCTAAGGTGTCTTGGCTAATGTGTCCTGGCTAATGTGTCTTGGCTAATGTGTCTCGGCTAAGGTGTCTTGGCTAATGTGTCTTGGCTAAGGTGTCTTGGCTAATGTGTCTTGGCTTATGTGTCTTGGCTAATGTATCCTGACTAATGTGTCTTGGCTAATGTGTCTTGGCTAAGGTGTCTTGGCTAAGGTGTCTTGGCTAATGTGTCGTGGCTAAGGTGTCTTGGCTAAGGTGTCTTGGCTAATGTGTCTTGGCTAATGTGTCTTGGCTAAGGTGTCTTGGCTAATGTGTCTTGGCTAATGTGTCTTGGCTAAGGTGTCTTGGCTAATGTGTCTTGGCTAATGTGTCTTGGCTAAGGTGTCTCGGCTAATGTGTCTTGGCTAATGTGTCTTGGCTAAGGTGTCTTGGCTAATGTGTCTTGGCTAAGGTGTCTTGGCTAAGGTGTCTTGGCTAATGTGTCTTGGCTAAGGTGTCTTGGCTAATGTGTCTTGGCTAATGTGTCTTGGCTAATGTGTCTTGGCTAAAGTGTCTTGGCTAAGGTGTCTTGGCTAAGGTGTCTTGGCTAATGTGTCTTGGCTAAGGTGTCTTGGCTAATGTGTCTCGGCTAATGTGTCCTGGCTAAGGTGTCTTGGCTAAGGTGTCTTGGCTAAGGTGTCTTGGCTAAGGTGTCTTGGCTAATGTGTCTCGGCAAAGGTGTCTTGGCTAAAGTGTCTTGGCTAATGTGTCTCGGCTTAGGTGTCTTGGCTAATGTGTCTTGGCTAAGGTGTCTTTTCTTATGTGTCTTGGCTAATGTGTCTCGGCTTAGGTGTCTTGGCTAAAGTGTCTTGGCTAATGTGTCTCGGCTAAGGTGTCTTGGCTAATGTGTCTTGGCTAAGGTGTCTTGGCTAAGGTGTCTTGGCTAATGTGTCTCGGCTAAGGTGTCTTGGCTAATGTGTCTTGGCTAAGGTGTCTTGGCTAATGTGTCTTGGCTAATGTGTCTTGGCTAAGGTGTCTTGGCTAAGGTGTCTTGGCTAAGGTGTCTTGGCTAATGTGTCTTGGCTAAGGTGTCTTGGCTAATGTGTCTTGGCTAAGGTGTCTTGACTAAGGTGTCTTGGCTAAGGTGTCTTGGCTAATGTGTCTCGGCTAAGGTGTCTTTGCTAATGTGTCTTGGCTAAGGTTTCTTGGCTAATGTGTCTTGGCTAATGTGTCTTGGCTAAGGTGTCTTGGCTAAGGTGTCTTGGCTAATGTGTCTTGGCTAAGGTGTCTTGGCTAATGTGTCTTGGCTAATGTGTCTTGGCTAAGGTGTCTTGGCTAAGGTGTCTTGGCTTAGGTGTCTTGGCTAATGTGTCTCGGCTAAGGTGTCTTGGCTAAGGTGTCTTGGCTAAGGTGTCTTGGCTAATGTGTCTTGGCTAATGTGTCTTGGCTAATGCGTCTTGGCTAAGGTGTCTTGGCTAATGTGTCTTGGCTAAGGTGTCTTGGCTAAAGTGTCTTGGCTAAGGTGTCTTGGCTAATGTGTCTTGGCTAAGGTGTCTTGGCTAATGTGTCTTGGCTAAAGTGTCTTGGCTAATGTGTCTTGGCTAAGGTGTCTTGGCTAAGGTGTCTTGGCTAAGGTGTCTTGGCTAATGTGTCTCGGCTAAAGTGTCTTGGCTAAGGTGTCTTGGCTAAGGTGTCTTGGCTAAGGTGTCTTGGCTAAGGTGTCTTGGCTAATGTGTCTCGGCTAAGGTGTCTTGGCTTATGTGTCTTGGCTAAGGTGTCTTGGCTAATGTGTCTTGGCTAAGGTGTCTTGGCTAAGGTGTCTTGGCTAATGTGTCTTGGCTAAGGTGTCTTGGCTAATGTGTCTTGGCTAATGTGTCTCGGCTAATGTGTCTTGGCTAAGGTGTCTTGGCTAATGTGTCTTGGCTAAGGTGTCTTGGCTAATGTGTCTTGGCTAAGGTATCTTGGCTAAGGTGTCTTGGCTAATGTGTCTCGTCTAAAGTGTCTTGGCTAAGGTGTCTTGGCTAAGGTGTCTTGGCTAATGTGTCTCGGCTAAGGTATCTTGGCTAAAATGTCTTGGCTAATGTGTCTCGGCTAATGTGCCTTGGCTAATGTGTCTTGGCTAAGGTGTCTTGGCTAAGGTGTCTTGGCTAAGGTGTCTTGGCTAAGGTGTCTTGGCTAATGTGTCTTAGCTAATGTGTCTTGGCTAAGGTGTCTTGGCTTAGGTGTCTTGGCTAATGTGTCTCGGCTAAGGTGTCTCGGCTAAGGTGTCTTGGCTAAGGTGTCTTGGCTAATGTGTCTTGGCTAATGTGTCTTGGCTAATGCGTCTTGGCTAAGGTGTCTTGGCTAATGTGTCTTGGCAAAGGTGTCTTGGCTAAAGTGTCTTGGCTAAGGTGTCTTGGCTAATGTGTCTTGGCTAATGTGTCTTGGCTAATTTGTCTTGGCTAAAGTGTCTTGGCTAATGTGTCTTGGCTAAGGTGTCTTGGCTAAGGTGTCTTGGCTAAGGTGTCTTGGCTAATGTGTCTCGGCTAAAGTGTCTTGGCTAAGGTGTCTTGGCTAAGGTGTCTTGGCTAAGGTGTCTTGGCTAAGGTGTCTTGGCTAAGGTGTCTTGGCTAATGTGTCTCGGCTAAGGTGTCTTGGCTTATGTGTCTTGGCTAAGGTGTCTTGGCTAATGTGTCTTGGCTAAGGTGTCTTGGCTAAGGTGTCTTGGCTAATGTGTCTTGGCTAAGGTGTCTTGGCTAATGTGTCTTGGCTAATGTGTCTCGGCTAATGTGTCTTGGCTAATGTGTCTTGGCTAAGGTGTCTTGGCTAATGTGTCTTGGCTAAGGTGTCTTGGCTAATGTGTCTTGGCTAAGGTTTCTTGGCTAATGTGTCTTGGCTAATGTGTCTTGGCTAAGGTGTCTTCGCTAAGGTGTCTTGGCTAAGGTGTCTTGGCTAATGTGTCTCGGCTAAGGTGTCTTGGCTTATGTGTCTTGGCTAAGGTGTCTTGGCTAATGTGTCTTGGCTAAGGTGTCTTGGCTAAGGTGTCTTGGCTAATGTGTCTTGGCTAATGTGTCTTGGCTAAGGTGTCTTGGCTAATGTGTCTTGGCTAAGGTGTCCTGGCTAAGGTGTCTTGGCTAAGGTGTCTTGGCTAATGTGTCTCGGCTAAGGTGTCTTGGCTAATGTGTCTTGGCTAAGGTTTCTTGGCTAATGTGTCTTGGCTAATGTGTCTTGGCTAAGGTGTCTTCGCTAAGGTGTCTTGGCTAAGGTGTCTTGGCTAATGTGTCTTGGCTAAGGTGTCTTGGCTAATGTGTCTTGGCTAATGTGTCTTGGCTAAGGTGTCTTGGCTAAGGTGTCTTGGCTTAGGTGTCTTGGCTAATGTGTCATGGCTAATGTGTCTTGGCTAATGTGTCTTGGCTAAAGTGTCTTGGCTAATGTGTCTTGGCTAAGGTGTCTTGGCTAAGGTGTCTTGGCTAAGGTGTCTTGGCTAATGTGTCTCGGCTAAAGTGTCTTGGCTAAGGTGTCTTGGCTAAGGTGTCTTGGCTAAGGTGTCTTGGCTAAGGTGTCTTGGCTAATGTGTCTCGGCTAAGGTGTCTTGGCTTATGTGTCTTGGCTAAGGTTTCTTGGCTAATGTGTCTTGGCTAATGTGTCTTGGCTAAGGTGTCTTCGCTAAGGTGTCTTGGCTAAGGTGTCTTGGCTAATGTGTCTCGGCTTAGGTGTCTTGTCTAATGTGTCTTGGCTAAGGTGTCTTTTCTTATGTGTCTTGGCTAATGTGTCTCGGCTTAGGTGTCTTGGCTAAAGTGTCTTGGCTAATGTGTCTCGGCTAAGGTGTCTTGGCTAAGGTGTCTTGGCTAAGGTGTCTTGGCTAAGGTGTCTTGGCTAAGGTGTCTTGGCTAATGTGTCTCGGCTAAGGTGTCTTGGCTAATGTGTCTTGGCTAAGGTGTCTTGGCTAATGTGTCTTGGCTAATGTGTCTTGGCTAAGGTGTCTTGGCTAAGGTGTCTTGGCTAAGGTGTCTTGGCTAATGTGTCTTGGCTAAGGTGTCTTGGCTAATGTGTCTTGGCTAAGGTGTTTTGGCTAAGGTGTCTTGGCTAAGGTGTCTTGGCTAATGTGTCTCGGCTAAGGTGTCTTTGCTAATGTGTCTTGGCTAAGGTTTCTTGGCTAATGTGTCTTGGCTAATGTGTCTTGGCTAAGGTGTCTTGGCTAAGGTGTCTTGGCTAATGTGTCTTGGCTAAGGTGTCTTGGCTAATGTGTCTTGGCTAAGGTGTCTTGGCTTATGTGTCTTGGCTTAGGTGTCTTGGCTAATGTGTCTCGGCTAAGGTGTCTTGGCTAAGGTGTCTTGGCTAAGGTGTCTTGGCTAATGTGTCTTGGCTAATGTGTCTTGGCTAATGCGTCTTGGCTAAGGTGTCTTGGCTAATGTGTCTTGGCTAAGGTGTCTTGGCTAAAGTGTCTTGGCTAAGGTGTCTTGGCTAATGTGTCTTGGCTAAGGTGTCTTGGCTAATGTGTCTTGGCTAAAGTGTCTTGGCTAATGTGTCTTGGCTAAGGTGTCTTGGCTAAGGTGTCTTGGCTAAGATGTCTTGGCTAATGTGTCTCGGCTAAAGTGTCTTGGCTAAGGTGTCTTGGCTAAGGTGTCTTGGCTAAGGTGTCTTGGCTAAGGTGTCTTGGCTAATGTGTCTCGGCTAAGGTGTCTTGGCTTATGTGTCTTGGCTAAGGTGTCTTGGCTAATGTGTCTTGGCTAAGGTGTCTTGGCTAAGGTGTCTTGGCTAATGTGTCTTGGCTAATGTGTCTTGGCTAAGGTGTCTTGGCTAAGGTGTCTTGGCTAAGGTGTCTTGGCTAATGTGTCTTGGCTAAGGTGTCTTGGCTAATGTGTCTTGGCTAATGTGTCTTGGCTAATGCGTCTTGGCTAATGTGTCTTGGCTAATGTGTCTTGGCTAAGGTGTCTTGGCTAAGGTGTCTTGGCTAAGGTGTCTTGGCTAATGTGTCTTGGCTAAGGTGTCTTGGCTAATGTGTCTTGGCTAAGGTGTTTTGGCTAAGGTGTCTTGGCTAAGGTGTCTTGGCTAATGTGTCTCGGCTAAGGTGTCTTTGCTAATGTGTCTTGGCTAAGGTTTCTTGGCTAATGTGTCTTGGCTAATGTGTCTTGGCTAAGGTGTCTTGGCTAAGGTGTCTTGGCTAATGTGTCTTGGCTAAGGTGTCTTGGCTAATGTGTCTTGGCTAATGTGTCTTGGCTAAGGTGTCTTGGCTTATGTGTCTTGGCTTAGGTGTCTTGGCTAATGTGTCTCGGCTAAGGTGTCTTGGCTAAGGTGTCTTGGCTAAGGTGTCTTGGCTAATGTGTCTTGGCTAATGTGTCTTGGCTAATGCGTCTTGGCTAAGGTGTCTTGGCTAATGTGTCTTGGCTAAGGTGTCTTGGCTAAAGTGTCTTGGCTAAGGTGTCTTGGCTAATGTGTCTTGGCTAATGTGTCTCGGCTAATGTGTCTTGGCTAAGGTGTCTTGGCTAATGTGTCTTGGCTAAGGTGTCTTGGCTAATGTGTCTTGGCTAAGGTATCTTGGCTAAGGTGTCTTGGCTAATGTGTCTCGTCTAAAGTGTCTTGGCTAAGGTGTCTTGGCTAAGGTGTCTTGGCTAATGTGTCTCGGCTAAGGTGTCTTGGCTAAAATGTCTTGGCTAATGTGTCTCGGCTAATGTGCCTTGGCTAATGTGTCTTGGCTAAGGTGTCTTGGCTAAGGTGTCTTGGCTAATGTGTCTTGGCTAAGGTGTCTTGGCTAATGTGTCTTGGCTAATGTGTCTTGGCTAAGGTGTCTTGGCTTAGGTGTCTTGGCTAATGTGTCTCGGCTAAGGTGTCTCGGCTAAGGTGTCTTGGCTAAGGTGTCTTGGCTAATGTGTCTTGGCTAATGTGTCTTGGCTAATGCGTCTTGGCTAAGGTGTCTTGGCTAATGTGTCTTGGCAAAGGTGTCTTGGCTAAAGTGTCTTGGCTAAGGTGTCTTGGCTAATGTGTCTTGGCTAATGTGTCTTGGCTAATTTGTCTTGGCTAAAGTGTCTTGGCTAATGTGTCTTGGCTAAGGTGTCTTGGCTAAGGTGTCTTGGCTAAGGTGTCTTGGCTAATGTGTCTCGGCTAAAGTGTCTTGGCTAAGGTGTCTTGGCTAAGGTGTCTTGGCTAAGGTGTCTTGGCTAAGGTGTCTTGGCTAATGTGTCTCGGCTAAGGTGTCTTGGCTTATGTGTCTTGGCTAAGGTGTCTTGGCTAATGTGTCTTGGCTAAGGTGTCTTGGCTAAGGTGTCTTGGCTAATGTGTCTTGGCTAAGGTGTCTTGGCTAATGTGTCTTGGCTAATGTGTCTTGGCTAAGGTGTCTTGGCTAAGGTGTCTTGGCTAAGGTGTCTTGGCTAATGTGTCTTGGCTAAGGTGTCTTGGCTAATGTGTCTTGGCTAAGGTGTCCTGGCTAAGGTGTCTTGGCTAAGGTGTCTTGGCTAAGGTGTCTCGGCTAAGGTGTCTTGGCTAATGTGTCTTGGCTAAGGTTTCTTGGCTAATGTGTCTTGGCTAATGTGTCTTGGCTAAGGTGTCTTCGCTAAGGTGTCTTGGCTAAGGTGTCTTGGCTAATGTGTCTTGGCTAAGGTGTCTTGGCTAATGTGTCTTGGCTAATGTGTCTTGGCTAAGGTGTCTTGGCTAAGGTGTCTTGGCTTAGGTGTCTTGGCTAATGTGTCTTGGCTAATGTGTCTTGGCTAATGTGTCTTGGCTAAAGTGTCTTGGCTAATGTGTCTTGGCTAAGGTGTCTTGGCTAAGGTGTCTTGGCTAAGGTGTCTTGGCTAATGTGTCTCGGCTAAAGTGTCTTGGCTAAGGTGTCTTGGCTAAGGTGTCTTGGCTAAGGTGTCTTGGCTAAGGTGTCTTGGCTAATGTGTCTCGGCTAAGGTGTCTTGGCTTATGTGTCTTGGCTAAGGTGTCTTGGCTAATGTGTCTTGGCTAAGGTGTCTTGGCTAAGGTGTCTTGGCTAAGGTGTCCTGGCTAAGGTGTCTTGGCTAAGGTGTCTTGGCTAATGTGTCTTGGCTAAGGTGTCTTGGCTAAGGTGTCTTGGCTAATGTGTCTTGGCTAATGTGTCTTGGCTAATGCGTCTTGGCTAAGGTGTCTTGGCTAATGTGTCTTGGCTAAGGTGTCTTGGCTAAAGCGTCTTGGCTAAGGTGTCTTGGCTAATGTGTCTTGGATTATGTGTCTTGGCTAATGTGTCTTGGCTAAAGTGTCTTGGCTAATGTGTCTTGGCTAAGGTGTCTTGGCTAAGGTGTCTTGGCTAAGGTGTCTTGGCTAATGTGTCTCGGCTAAAGTGTCTTGGCTAAGGTGTCTTGGCTAAGGTGTCTTGGCTAAGGTGTCTTGGCTAAGGTGTCTTGGCTAATGTGTCTCGGCTAAGGTGTCTTGGTTTATGTGTCTTGGCTTATGTGTCTTGGCTAATGTGTCTTGGCTAAGGTGTCTTGGCTAAGGTGTCTTGGCTAATGTGTCTTGGCTAAGGTGTCTTGGCTAAGGTGTCTTGGCTAATGTGTCTTGGCTAAGGTGTCTTGGCTAAGGTGTCTTGGCTAATGTGTCCTGGCTAAGGTGTCTTGGCTAAGGTGTCTTGGCTAAGGTGTCTTGGCTAAGGTGTCTTGGCTAAGGTGTCTCGGCAAAGGTGTCTTGGCTAAAGTGTCTTGGCTAATGTGTCTCGGCTTAGATGTCTTGGCTAATGTGTCTTGGCTAAGGTGTCTTGGCTTATGTGTCTTGGCTAAGGTGTCTTGGCTAAGGTGTCTTGGCTAATGTGTCTCGGCTAAAGTGTCTTGGCTAAGGTGTCTTGGCTAATGTGTCTTGGCTAAGGTGTCTTGGCTAAGGTGTCTTGGCTAATGTGTCTTGGCTAATGTGTCTTGGCTAAGGTGTCTTGGCTAATGTGTCTTGGCTAAGGTGTCTTGGCTAATGTGTCTTGGCTAATGTGTCTTGGCTAATGCGTCTTGGCTAAGGTGTCTTGGCTAAGGTGTCTTGGCTAAAGTGTCTTGGCTAAGGTGTCTTGGCTAATGTGTCTTGGCTAATGTGTCTTGGCTAAGGTGTCTTGGCTAATGTGTCTTGGCTTAGGTGTCTTGGCTAAGGTGTCTTGGCTAATGTGTCTTGGCTAATGTGTCTCGGCTAATGTGTCTTGGCTAAAGTGTCTTGGCTAATGTGTCTTGGCTAAGGTGTCTTGGCTAAGGTGTCTTGGCTAAGGTGTCTTGGCTAATGTGTCTCGGCTAATGTGTCTCGGCTAAGGTGTCTTGGCTAATGTGTCTTGGCTAAGGTGTCTTGGCTAATGTGTCTTGGCTAAGGTGTCTTGGCTAAGGTGTCTTGGCTAATGTGTCTTGGCTAATGTGTCTTGGCTAAAGTGTCTTGGCTAATGTGTCTTGGCTAAGGTGTCTTGGCTAAGGTGTCTTGGCTAAGGTGTCTTGGCTAATGTGTCTCGGCTAAAGTGTCTTGGCTAAGGTGTCTTGGCTAAGGTGTCTTGGCTAATGTGTCGCGGCTAAGGTGTCTTGGCTAAGGTGTCTTGGCTAATGTGTCTTGGCTAAGGTGTCTTGGCTAAGGTGTCTTGGCTAATGTGTCTTGGCTAAGGTGTCTTGGCTAATGTGTCTTGGCTAATGTGTCTCGGCTAATGTGCCTTGGCTAAAGTGTCTCGGCTAATGTGTCTTGGCTAAGGTGTCTTGGCTAATGTGTCTTGGCTAAGGTATCTTGGCTAAGGTGTCTTGGCTAATGTGTCTCGGCTAAGGTGTCTTGGCTAAGGTGTCTTGGCTAAGGTGTCTCGGCTAAGGTGTCTTGGCTAAAATGTCTTGGCTAATGTGTCTCGGCTAAGGTGTCTTGGCTAATGTGTCTTGGCTAAGGTGTCTTGGCTAATGTGTCTTGGCTAAGGTGTCTTGGCTAAGGTGTCTTGGCTAATGTGTCTTGGCTAATGTGTCTTCTCTAAAGTGTCTTGGCTAAGGTGTCTTGGCTAAGGTGTCTTGGCTAATGTGTCTCGGCTAAAGTGTCTTGGCTAAGGTGTCTTGGCTAAGGTGTCTTGGCTAAGGTGTCTTGGCTAATGTGTCGCGGCTAAGGTGTCTTGGCTAAGGTGTCTTGGCTAATGTGTCTTGGCTAAGGTGTCTTGGCTAAGGTGTCTTGGCTAATGTGTCTTGGCTAAGGTGTCTTGGCTAATGTGTCTTGGCTAATGTGTCTCGGCTAATGTGTCTTGGCTAAAGTGTCTCGGCTAATGTGTCTTGGCTAAGGTGTCTTGGCTAATGTGTCTTGGCTAAGGTATCTTATCTAAGGTGTCTTGGCTAATGTGTCTCGGCTAAAGTGTCTTGGCTAAGGTGTCTTGGCTAAGGTGCCTCGGCTAAGGTGTCTTGGCTAAAATGTCTTGGCTAATGTGTCTCGGCTAAGGTGTCTTGGCTAATGTGTCTTGGCTAAGGTGTCTTGGCTAAGGTGTCTTGGCTAATGTGTCTTGGCTAATGTGTCTTGGCTAAGGTGTCTTGGCTAAGGTGTCTTGGCTAAGGTGTCTTGGCTAATGTGTCTTGGCTAAGGTGTCTTGGCTAAGGTGTCTTGGCTAATGTGTCTCGGTTAAGGTGTCTTGGCTAAGGTGTCTTGGCTAAGGTGTCTTGGCTAATGTGTCTTGGCTAAGGTGTCTTGGCTAAGGTGTCTTGGCTAAGGTGTCTTGGCTAATGTGTCTTGGCTAAGGTGTCTTGGCTTAGTTGTCTTGGCTAATGTGTCTCGGCTAAGGTGTCTTGGCAAATGTGTCTTTGCTAATGTGTCTTGGCTAATGTGTCTTGGCTAATGTGTCTTGGCTAAGGTGTCTTGGCTTAGTTGTCTTGGCTAATGTGTCTCGGCTAAGGTGTCTTGGCAAATGTGTCTTTGCTAATGTGTCTTGGCTAAGGTGTCTTGGCTAAGGTGTCTTGGCTAATGTGTCTTGGCTAAGGTGTCTTGGCTAAGGTGTCTTGGCTAAGGTGTCTTGGCTAAGGTGTCTTGGCTAATGTGTCTTGGCTAAGGTGTCTTGGCTAATGTGTCTTGGCTTATGTGTCTTGACTAATGTATCCTGACTAATGTGTCTTGGCTAATGTGTCTTGGCTAAGGTGTCTTGGCTAAAGTGTCTTGGCTAATGTGTCTCGGCTAAGGTGTCTTGGCTAAGGTGTCTTGGCTAAGGTGTCTTGGCTAAGGTGTCTTGGCTAATGTGTCTTGGCTAATGTGTCTTGGCTAATGTGTCGTGGCTAAGGTGTCTTGGCTAAGGTGTCTTGGCTAATGTGTCTTGGCTAATGTGTCTTGGCTAAGGTGTCTTGGCTAATGTGTCTTGGCTAATGTGTCTTGGCTAAGGTGTCTTGGCTAATGTGTCTTGGCTAAAGTGTCTTGGCTAAGGTGTCTTGGCTAATGTGTCTTGGCTAAAGTGTCTTGGCTAATGTGTCTTGGCTAAGGTGTCTTGGCTAATGTGCCTTGGCTAATGTGTCTTGGCTAATGTGTCTTGGCTAATGTGTCTTGGCTAAAGTGTCTTGGCTAATGTGTCTTGGCTAAGGTGTCTTGGCTAATGTGTCTTGGCTAAGGTGTCTTGGCTAAGGTGTCTTGGCTAATGTGTCTCGGCAAAAGTGTCTTGGCTAAGGTGTCTTGGCTAAGGTGTCTTGGCTAAGGTGTCTTGGCTAAGGTGTCTTGGCTAAGGTGTCTTGGCTAATGTGTCTCGGCTAAGGTGTCTTGGCTAAAGTGTCTTGGCTAATGTGTCTCGGCTAAGGTGTCTTGGCTAATGTGTCTCGGCTAATGTGTCTTGGCTAAGGTGTCTTGGCTAAGGTGTCTTGGCTAAGGTGTCTTGGCTAAGGTGTCTTGGCTAAGGTGTCTTGGCTAATGTGTCTTGGCTAAGGTGTCTTGGCTAAGGTGTCTTGGCTAATGTGTCTTGGCTAAGGTGTCTTGGCTAAGGTGTCTTGGCTAAGGTGTCTTGGCTAATGTGTCTCGGCTAAGTTGTCTTGGCTAATGTGTCTTGGCTAAGGTGTCTTGGCTAATGTGTCTTGGCTAAGGTGTCTTGGCTAATGTGTCTTGGCTAAGGTGTCTTGGCTAAGGTGTCTTGGCTAAGGTGTCTTGGCTAATGTGTCTTGGCTAAGGTGTCTTGGCTAAGGTGTCTTGGCTAATGTGTCTTGGCTAAGGTGTCTTGGCTAAGGTGTCTTGGCTAAGGTGTCTTGGCTAATGTGTCTTGGCTAAGGTGTCTTGGCTAATGTGTCTCGGTTAAGGTGTCTTGGCTAAGGTGTCTTGGCTAAGGTGTCTTGGCTAATGTGTCTTGGCTAATGTGTCTTGGCTAAGGTGTCTTGGCTAAGGTGTCTTGGCTAAGGTGTCTTGGCTAATGTGTCTTGGCTAAGGTGTCTTGGCTAAGGTGTCTTGGCTAATGTGTCTTGGCTAAGGTGTCTTGGCTAAGGTGTCTTGGCTAAGGTGTCTTGGCTAAGGTGTCTTGGCTAATGTGTCTCGGCTAAGTTGTCTTGGCTAATGTGTCTTGGCTAAGGTGTCTTGGCTAAGGTGTCTTGGCTAAGGTGTCTTGGCTAATGTGTCTTGGCTAAGGTGTCTTGGCTAAGGTGTCTTGGCTAAGGTGTCTTGGCTAATGTGTCTCGGCTAAGGTGTCTTGGCTAAGGTGTCTTGGCTAAGGTGTCGTGGCTAAGGTGTCTTGGCTAAGGTGTCTTGGCTAATGTGTCTTGGCTAAGGTGTCTTGGCTAATGTGTCTCGGTTAAGGTGTCTTGGCTAAGGTGTCTTGGCTAAGGTGTCTTGGCTAATGTGTCTTGGCTAATGTGTCTCGGCTAAGGTGTCTTGGCTAATGTGTCTTGGCTAAGGTGTCTTGGCTAATGTGTCTTGGCTAAGGTGTCTTGGCTAATGTGTCTTGGCTAAGGTGTCTTGGCTAAGGTGTCTTGGCTAAGGTGTCTTGGCTAATGTGTCTTGGCTAAGGTGTCTTGGCTAATGTGTCTCGGTTAAGGTGTCTTGGCTAAGGTGTCTTGGCTAAGGTGTCTTGGCTAATGTGTCTTGGCTAATGTGTCTTGGCTAAGGTGTCTTGGCTAAGGTGTCTTGGCTAATGTGTCTTGGCTAAGGTGTCTTGGCTAAGGTGTCTTGGCTAATTAGTCTCGGCTAAGGTGTCTTGGCTAAGGTGTCTTGGCTAATGTGTCTTGGCTAAGGTGTCTTGGCTAAGGTGTCTTGGCTAAGGTGTCTCGGCAAAAGTGTCTTGGCTAAGGTGTCTTGGCTAAGGTGTCTTGGCTTTGGTGTCTTGGCTAAGGTGTCTTGGCTAATGTGTCTCGGCTAAGGTGTCTTGGCTAAAGTGTCTTGGCTAATGTGTCTCGGCTAAGGTGTCTTGGCTAATGTGTCTCGGCTAATGTGTCTTGGCTAAGGTGTCTTGGCTAAGGTGTCTTGGCTAAGGTGTCTTGGCTAAGGTGTCTTGGCTAAGGTGTCTTGGCTAATGTGTCTTGGCTAAGGTGTCTTGGCTAAGGTGTCTTGGCTAATGTGTCTTGGCTAAGGTGTCTTGGCTAAGGTGTCTTGGCTAAGGTGTCTTGGCTAATGTGTCTCGGCAAAGTTGTCTTGGCTAATGTGTCTTGGCTAAGGTGTCTTGGCTAAGGTGTCTTGGCTAAGGTGTCTTGGCTAATGTGTCTTGGCTAAGGTGTCTTGGCTAAGGTGTCTTGGCTAAGGTGTCTTGGCTAATGTGTCTCGGCTAAGGTGTCTTGGCTAAGGTGTCTTGGCTAAGGTGTCTTGGCTAATGTGTCTTGGCTAAAGTGTCTTGGCTAAAGTGTCTTGGCTAAGGTGTCTTGGCTATTGTGTCTTGGCTAAGGTGTCTTGGCTAAGGTGTCTTGGCTAAGGTGTCTTGGCTAAGGTGTCTTGGCTAATGTGTCTTGGCTAATGTGTCTTGGCTAAGGTGTCTTGGCTAAGGTGTCTTGGCTAAGGTGTCTTGGCTAAGGTGTCTTGGCTAAGGTGTCTTGGCTAATGTGTCTTGGCTAAGGTGTCTTGGCTAATGTGTCTTGGCTAAGGTGTCTTGGCTAATGTGTCTTGGCTAAAGTGTCTTGGCTAAAGTGTCTTGGCTAAGGTGTCTTGGCTATTGTGTCTTGGCTAAGGTGTCTTGGCTAAGGTGTCTTGGCTAATGTGTCTCGGCTAAGGTGTCTTGGCTAATGTGTCTCGGCTAATGTGTCTTGGCTAAGGTGTCTTGGCTAAGGTGTCTTGGCTAAGGTGTCTTGGCTAAGGTGTCTTGGCTAAGGTGTCTTGGCTAATGTGTCTTGGCTAAGGTGTCTTGGCTAAGGTGTCTTGGCTAAGGTGTCTTGGCTAATGTGTCTTGGCTAAGGTGTCTTGGCTAAGGTGTCTTGGCTAAGGTGTCTTGGCTAATGTGTCTCGGCTAAGTTGTCTTGGCTAATGTGTCTTGGCTAAGGTGTCTTGGCTAATGTGTCTTGGCTAAGGTGTCTTGGCTAATGTGTCTTGGCTAAGGTGTCTTGGCTAAGGTGTCTTGGCTAAGGTGTCTTGGCTAATGTGTCTTGGCTAAGGTGTCTTGGCTAAGGTGTCTTGGCTAAGGTGTCTTGGCTAAGGTGTCTAGGCTAAGGTGTCTTGGCTAATGTGTCTTGGCTAATGTGTCTTGGCTAATGTGTCTCGGCTAAGGTGTCTTGGCTAAGGTGTCTTGGCTAAGGTGTCTTGGCTATTGTGTCTCGGCTAAGGTGTCTTGGCTAATGTGTCTTGGCTAAAGTGTCTTGGCTAAAGTGTCTTGGCTAAGGTGTCTTGGCTATTGTGTCTTGGCTAAGGTGTCTTGGCTAAGGTGTCTTGGCTAAGGTGTCTTGGCTAAGGTGTCTTGGCTAATGTGTCTTGGCTAATGTGTCTTGGCTAAGGTGTCTTGGCTAAGGTGTCTTGGCTAAGGTGTCTTGGCTAAGGTGTCTTGGCTAATGTGTCTCGGCTAAAGTGTCTTGGCTAAGGTGTCTTGGCTAAGGTGTCTTGGCTAAGGTGTCTTGGCTAAGGTGTCTTGGCTAAGGTGTCTTGGCTAATGTGTCTCGGCTAAGGTGTCTTGGCTAATGTGTCTTGGCTAAGGTGTCTTGGCTAAGGTGTCTTGGCTAATGTGTCTCGGCTAAGTTGTCTTGGCTAATGTGTCTTGGCTAAGGTGTCTTGGCTAATGTGTCTTGGCTAAGGTGTCTTGGCTAAGGTGTCTTGGCTAAGGTGTCTTGGCTAAGGTGTCTTGGCTAATGTGTCTTGGCTAATGTGTCTTGGCTAATGTGTCTTGGCTAAGGTGTCTTGGCTAAGGTGTCTTGGCTAAGGTGTCTTGGCTAAGGTGTCTTGGCTAAGGTGTCTTGGCTAAGGTGTCTTGGCTAAGGTGTCTTGGCTAATGTGTCTTGGCTAATGTGTCTTGGCTAATGTGTCTTGGCTAAGGTGTCTTGGCTAAGGTGTCTTGGCTAAGGTGTCTTGGCTAAGGTGTCTTGGCTAATGTGTCTTGGCTAATGTGTCTTGGCTAATGTGTCTTGGCTAAGGTGTCTTGGCTAAGGTGTCTTGGCTAATGTGTCTCGGCTAATGTGTCTTGGCTAATGTGTCTTGGCTAAGGTGTCTTGGCTAAGGTGTCTTGGCTAATGTGTCTTGGCTAAGGTGTCTCGGCTAATGTGTCTTGGCTAATGTGTCTTGGCTAATGTGTCTTGGCTAAGGTGTCTTGGCTAATGTGTCTCGGCTAATGTGTCTTGGCTAAGGTGTCTTGGCTAAGGTGTCTTGGCTAAGGTGTCTTGGCTAAGGTGTCTTGGCTAATGTGTCTTGGCTAAGGTGTCTTGGCTAAAGTGTCTTGGCTAATGTGTCTCGGCTAAGGTGTCTTGGCTAATGTGTCTCGGCTAAGGTGTCTTGGCTAAAGTGTCTTGGCTAATGTGTCTCGGCTAAGGTGTCTTGGCTAAGGTGTCTTGGCTAAGGTGTCTTGGCTAAGGTGTCTTGGCTAAGGTGTCTTGGCTAATGTATCTCGGCTAAGGTGTCTTGGCTAATGTGTCTTGGCTAAGGTGTCTTGGCTAAGGTGTCTTGGCTAATGTGTCTTGGCTAAGGTGTCTTGGCTAAGGTGTCTTGGCTAAGGTGTCTTGGCTAAGGTGTCTTGGCTAATGTGTCTCGGCTAATGTGTCTTGGCTAATGTGTCTCGGCTAAGGTGTCTTGGCTAAGGTGTCTTGGCTAAGGTGTCTTGGCTAAGGTGTCTTGGCTAAGGTGTCTTGGCTAATGTATCTCGGCTAAGGTGTCTTGGCTAATGTGTCTTGGCTAAGGTGTCTTGGCTAAGGTGTCTTGGCTAATGTGTCTTGGCTAAGGTGTCTTGGCTAAGGTGTCTTGGCTAAGGTGTCTTGGCTAAGGTGTCTTGGCTAATGTGTCTCGGCTAATGTGTCTTGGCTAATGTGTCTTGGCTAAGGTGTCTTGGCTAAGGTGTCTTGGCTAAGGTGTCTTGGCTAAGGTGTCTTGGCTAATGTGTCTCGGCTTAGGTGTCTCGGCTAATGTGTCTTGGCTAAGGTGTCTTGGCTAAGGTGTCTTGGCTAATGTGTCTTGGCTAAGGTGTCTTGGCTAAGGTGTCTTGGCTAAGGTGTCTTGGCTAATGTGTCTTGGCTAATGTGTCTTGGCTAAGGTGTCTTGGCTAATGTGTCTTGACTAATGTGTCTTGGCTAAAGTGTCTTGGCTAATGTGTCTCGGCTAAGGTGTCTTGGCTAATGTGTCTCGGCTAAGGTGTCTTGGCTAAAGTGTCTTGGCTAATGTGTCTCGGCTAAGGTGTCTTGGCTAAGGTGTCTTGGCTAAGGTGTCTTGGCTAAGGTGTCTTGGCTAAGGTGTCTTGGCTAAGGTGTCTTGGCTAATGTATCTCGGCTAAGGTGTCTTGGCTAATGTGTCTTGGCTAAGGTGTCTTGGCTAAGGTGTCTTGGCTAAGGTGTCTTGGCTAATGTGTCTTGGCTAATGTGTCTTGGCTAATGTGTCTCGGCTAATGTGTCTTGGCTAATGTGTCTTGGCTAAGGTGTCTTGGCTAAGGTGTCTTGGCTAAGGTGTCTTGGCTAAGGTGTCTTGGCTAATGTGTCTCGGCTAAGGTGTCTCGGCTAATGTGTCTTGGCTAATGTGTCTTGGCTAATGTGTCTTGGCTAATGTGTCTTGGCTAAGGTGTCTTGGCTAAGGTGTCTTGGCTAAGGTGTCTTGGCTAATGTGTCTTGGCTAATGTGTCTTGGCTAAGGTGTCTTGGCTAATGTGTCTTGTTTAATGTGTCTTGGCTAAGGTGTCTTGGCTAAGGTGTCTTGGCTAAGGTGTCTTGGCTAAGGTGTCTTGGCTAAGGTGTCTTGGCTAATGTGTCTCGGCTAAGGTGTCTTGGCTAATGTGTCTTGGCTAATGTGTCTTGGCTAATGTGTCTTGGCTAATGTGTCTTGGCTAAGGTGTCTTGGCTAAGGTGTCTTGGCTAAGGTGTCTTGGCTTATGTGTCTCGGCTAATGTGTCTTGGCTAAGGTGTCTTGGCTAAGGTGTCTTGGCTAATGTGTCTTGGCTAAGGTGTCTCGGCTAAGGTGTCTTGGCTAATGTGTCTCGGCTAAAGTGTCTTGGCTAAGGTGTCTTGGTTAAGGTGTCTTGGCTAAGGTGTCTTGGCTAAGGTGTCTTGGCTAAGGTGTCTTGGCTAATGTGTCTCGGCTAAGGTGTCTTGGCTAAGGTGTCTTGGCTAAGGTGTCTTGGCTAAGGTGTCTTGGCTAAGGTGTCTTGGCTAATGTGTCTCGGCTAAGGTGTCTTGGCTAATGTGTCTTGGCTAATGTGTCTCGGCCAACCTAAGGTGTCTTGGCTAATGTGTCTTGGCTAAGGTGTCTTGGCTAAGGTGTCTTGGCTAAGGTGTCTTGGCTAAGGTGTCTTGGCTAAGGTGTCTTGGCTATTGTGTCTCGGCTAAGGTGTCTTGGCTAATGTGTCTTGGCTAAAGTGTCTTGGCTAAAGTGTCTTGACTAAGGTGTCTTGGCTAATGTGTCTCGGCTAAGGTGTCTTGGCTATTGTGTCTTGGCTAACGTGTCTTGGCTAAGGTGTCTTGGCTAAGGTGTCTTGGCTAATATGTCTTGGCTAATGTGTCTTGGCTAAGGTGTCTTGGCTAATGTGTCTTGGCTAAGGTGTCTTGGCTAAGGTGTCTTGGCTAAGGTGTCTTGGCTAAGGTGTCTTGGCTAATGTGTCTTGGCTAAGGTGTCTTGGCTAATGTGTCTTGGCTAAGGTGTCTTGGCTAATGTGTCTTGGCTAATGTGTCTTGGCTAATGTGTCTTGGCTAATGTGTCTTGGCTAATGTGTCTTGGCTAAGGTGTCTTGGCTAAGGTGTCTTGGCTAATGTGTCTCGGCTAATGTGTCTTGGCTAATGTGTCTTGGCTAAGGTGTCTTGGCTAAGGTGTCTTGGCTAAGGTGTCTTGGCTAATGTGTCTTGGCTAATGTGTCTTGGCTAATGTGTCTTGTTTAATGTGTCTTGGCTAAGGTGTCTCGGCTAATGTGTCCTGGCTAATGTGTCTTGGCTAAGGTGTCTTGGCTAATGTGTCTTGGCTAATGTGTCTTGGCTAATGTGTCTTGGCTAATGTGTCTTGGCTAATGTGTCTTGGCTAAGGTGTCTTGGCTAATGTGTCTTGGCTAAGGTGTCTTGGCTAAGGTGTCTTGGCAAATGTGTCTTGGCTAAGGTGTCTTGGCTAAGGTGTCTTGGCTAAGGTGTCTTGGCTAAGGTGTCTTGGCTAAGGTGTCTTGGCTAATGTGTCTCGGCTAAGGTGTCTTGGCTAATGTGTCTTGGCTAAGGTGTCTTGGCTAATGTGTCTTGGCTAAGGTGTCTCGGCTAATGTGTCTTGGCTAATGTGTCTTGGCTAAGGTGTCTTGGCTAATGTGTCTCGGCTAATGTGTCTTGGCTAATGTGTCTTGGCTAAGGTGTCTTGGCTAAGGTGTCTTGGCTAAGGTGTCTTGGCTAATGTGTCTTGGCTAATGTGTCTTGGCTAATGTGTCTTGTTTAATGTGTCTTGGCTAATGTGTCTTGGCTAAGGTGTCTTGGCTAATGTGTCTCGGCTAAGGTGTCTTGGCTAATGTGTCTTGGCTAATATGTCTTGGCTAATGTGTCTTGGCTAAGGTGTCTTGGCTAATGTGTCTTGGCTAAGGTGTCTTGGCTAAGGTGTCTTGGCTAAGGTGTCTTGGCTAATGTGTCTTGGCTAATGTGTCTTGGCTAATGTGTCTTGGCTAATGTGTCTTGGCTAAGGTGTCTTGGCTAAGGTGTCTTGGCTAAGGTGTCTTGGCTAATGTGTCTTGGCTAATGTGTCTTGGCTAAGGTGTCTTGGCTAATGTGTCTTGTTTAATGTGTCTTGGCTAAGGTGTCTCGGCTAATGTGTCCTGGCTAATGTGTCTTGGCTAAGGTGTCTTGGCTTATGTGTCTTGGCTAATGTGTCTTGGCTAATGTGTCTTGGCTAATGTGTCTTGGCTAATGTGTCTTGGCTAAGGTGTCTTGGCTAATGTGTCTTGGCTAAGGTGTCTTGGCTAAGGTGTCTTGGCAAATGTGTCTTGGCTAAGGTGTCTTGGCTAAGGTGTCTTGGCTAAGGTGTCTTGGCTAAGGTGTCTTGGCTAAGGTGTCTTGGCTAATGTGTCTCGGCTAAGGTGTCTTGGCTAATGTGTCTTGGCTAAGGTGTCTTGGCTAATGTGTCTTGGCTAATGTGTCTTGGCTAAGGTGTCTTGGCTAAGGTGTCTTGGCTAAGGTGTCTTGGCTTATGTGTCTCGGCTAATGTGTCTTGGCTAATGTGTCTTGGCTAAGGTGTCTTGGCTAAGGTGTCTTGGCTAATGTGTCTTGGCTAAGGTGTCTCGGCTAATGTGTCTTGGCTAATGTGTCTTGGCTAAGGTGTCTTGGCTAATGTGTCTCGGCTAATGTGTCTTGGCTACTGTGTCTTGGCTAAGGTGTCTTGGCTAAGGTGTCTTGGCTAAGGTGTCTTGGCTAAGGTGTCTTGGCTAATGTGTCTCGGCTAAGGTGTCTCGGCTAATGTGTCTTGGCTAATGTGTCTTGGCTAAGGTGTCTTGGCTAATGTATCTCGGCTAATGTGTCTTGGCTAATGTGTCTTGGCTAAAGTGTCTTGGCTAATGTGTCTCGGCTAAGGTGTCTTGGCTAATGTGTCTCGGCTAAGGTGTCTTGGCTAATGTGTCTTGGCTAATGTGTCTCGGCTAAGGTGTCTTGGCTAATGTGTCTTGGCTAAGGTGTCTTGGCTAAGGTGTCTTGGCTAATGTGTCTTGGCTAATGTGTCTTGGCTAATGTGTCTTGGCTAAGGTGTCTTGGCTAAGGTGTCTTGGCTAAGGTGTCTTGGCTAATGTGTCTCGGCTAATGTGTCTTGGCTAATGTGTCTTGGCTAATGTGTCTTGGCTAAGGTGTCTTGGCTAAGGTGTCTTGGCTAAGGTGTCTTGGCTAAGGTGTCTTGGCTATTGTGTCTCGGCTAAGGTGTCTTGGCTAATGTGTCTTGGCTAAAGTGTCTTGGCTAAAGTGTCTTGGCTAAGGTGTCTTGGCTAATGTGTCTCGGCTAAGGTGTCTTGGCTATTGTGTCTTGGCTAAGGTGTCTTGGCTAAGGTGTCTTGGCTAAAGTGTCTTGGCTAAGGTGTCTTGGCTAATGTGTCTCGGCTAAGGTGTCTTGGCTATTGTGTCTTGGCTAAGGTGTCTTGGCTAAGGTGTCTTGGCTAAGGTGTCTTGGCTAATATGTCTTGGCTAATGTGTCTTGGCTAAGGTGTCTTGGCTAAGGTGTCTTGGCTAAGGTGTCTTGGCTAAGGTGTCTTGGCTAATGTGTCTCGGCTAAGGTGTCTTGGCTAAGGTGTCTTGGCTAATGTGTCTTGGCTAATGTGTCTTGGCTAAGGTGTCTTGGCTAAGGTGTCTTGGCTAAGGTGTCTTGGCTAAGGTGTCTTGGCTAAGGTGTCTCGGCTAAGGTGTCTTGGCTAATGTGTCTTGGCTAAGGTGTCTTGACTAATGTGTCTTGGCTAAGGTGTCTTGGCTAATGTGTCTTGGCTAATGTGTCTTGGCTAAGGTGTCTTGGCTAATGTGTCTCGGCTAATGTGTCTTGGCTAATGTGTCTTGGCTAAGGTGTCTTGGCTAAGGTGTCTTGGCTAATGTGTTTTGGCTAAGGTGTCTTGGCTAATGTGTCTTGGCTAATGTGTCTCGGCTAATGTGTCTTGGCTAAGGTGTCTTGGCTAAGGTGTCTTGGCTAATGTGTCTTGGCTAAGGTGTCTTGGCTAAGGTGTCTTGGCTAATGTGTCTTGGCTAAGGTGTCTCGGCTAAGGTGTCTTGGCTAATGTGTCTCGGCTAAAGTGTCTTGGCTAAGGTGTCTTGGTTAAGGTGTCTTGGCTAAGGTGTCGTGGCTAAGGTGTCTTGGCTAAGGTGTCTTGGCTAATGTGTCTTGGCTAAGGTGTCTTGACTAATGTGTCTTGGCTAAGGTGTCTTGGCTAATGTGTCTTGGCTAATGTGTCTTGGCTAAGGTGTCTTGGCTAATGTGTCTCGGCTAATGTGTCTTGGCTAATGTGTCTTGGCTAAGGTGTCTTGGCTAAGGTGTCTTGGCTAATGTGTTTTGGCTAAGGTGTCTTGGCTAATGTGTCTTGGCTAATGTGTCTCGGCTAATGTGTCTTGGCTAAGGTGTCTTGGCTAAGGTGTCTTGGCTAATGTGTCTCGGCTAATGTGTCTTGGCTAAGGTGTCTTGGCTAAGGTGTCTTGGCTAAGGTGTCTTGGCTAAGGTGTCTTGGCTAATGTGTCTTGGCTAAGGTGTCTTGGCTAAAGTGTCTTGGCTAATGTGTCTCGGCTAAGGTGTCTTGGCTAATGTGTCTCGGCTAAGGTGTCTTGGCTAAAGTGTCTTGGCTAATGTGTCTCGGCTAAGGTGTCTTGGCTAAGGTGTCTTGGCTAAGGTGTCTTGGCTAAGGTGTCTTGGCTAAGGTGTCTTGGCTAATGTATCTCGGCTAAGGTGTCTTGGCTAATGTGTCTTGGCTAAGGTGTCTTGGCTAAGGTGTCTTGGCTAATGTGTCTTGGCTAAGGTGTCTTGGCTAAGGTGTCTTGGCTAAGGTGTCTTGGCTAAGGTGTCTTGGCTAATGTTTCTCGGCTAATGTGTCTTGGCTAATGTGTCTTGGCTAATGTGTCTCGGCTAAGGTGTCTTGGCTAAGGTGTCTTGGCTAAGGTGTCTTGGCTAAGGTGTCTTGGCTAAGGTGTCTTGGCTAATGTATCTCGGCTAAGGTGTCTTGGCTAATGTGTCTTGGCTAAGGTGTCTTGGCTAAGGTGTCTTGGCTAATGTGTCTTGGCTAAGGTGTCTTGGCTAAGGTGTCTTGGCTAAGGTGTCTTGGCTAAGGTGTCTTGGCTAATGTGTCTCGGCTAATGTGTCTTGGCTAATGTGTCTTGGCTAATGTGTCTCGGCCAACCTAAGGTGTCTTGGCTAATGTGTCTTGGCTAAGGTGTCTTGGCTAAGGTGTCTTGGCTAAGGTGTCTTGGCTAAGGTGTCTTGGCTAAGGTGTCTTGGCTATTGTGTCTCGGCTAAGGTGTCTTGGCTAATGTGTCTTGGCTAAAGTGTCTTGGCTAAAGTGTCTTGACTAAGGTGTCTTGGCTAATGTGTCTCGGCTAAGGTGTCTTGGCTATTGTGTCTTGGCTAAGGTGTCTTGGCTAAGGTGTCTTGGCTAAGGTGTCTTGGCTAATATGTCTTGGCTAATGTGTCTTGGCTAAGGTGTCTTGGCTAATGTGTCTTGGCTAAGGTGTCTTGGCTAAGGTGTCTTGGCTAAGGTGTCTTGGCTAATGTGTCTTGGCTAAGGTGTCTTGGCTAATGTGTCTTGGCTAAGGTGTCTTGGCTAATGTGTCTTGGCTAATGTGTCTTGGCTAATGTGTCTTGGCTAATGTGTCTTGGCTAATGTGTCTTGGCTAAGGTGTCTTGGCTAAGGTGTCTTGGCTAATGTGTCTCGGCTAATGTGTCTTGGCTAATGTGTCTTGGCTAAGGTGTCTTGGCTAAGGTGTCTTGGCTAATGTTTCTTGGCTAAGGTGTCTCGGCTTATGTGTCTTGGCTAATGTGTCTTGGCTAAGGTGTCTTGGCTAATGTGTCTTGGCTAATGTGTCTTGGCTAATGTGTCTTGGCTAATGTGTCTTGGCTAATGTGTCTTGGCTAAGGTGTCTTGGCTAATGTGTCTTGGCTAAGGTGTCTTGGCTAAGGTGTCTTGGCAAATGTGTCTTGGCTAAGGTGTCTTGGCTAAGGTGTCTTGGCTAAGGTGTCTTGGCTAAGGTGTCTTGGCTAAGGTGTCTTGGCTAATGTGTCTCGGCTAAGGTGTCTTGGCTAATGTGTCTTGGCTAAGGTGTCTTGGCTAATGTGTCTTGGCTAATGTGTCTTGGCTAAGGTGTCTTGGCTAAGGTGTCTTGGCTAAGGTGTCTTGGCTTATGTGTCTCGGCTAATGTGTCTTGGCTAATGTGTCTTGGCTAAGGTGTCTTGGCTAAGGTGTCTTGGCTAATGTGTCTTGGCTAAGGTGTCTCGGCTAATGTGTCTTGGCTAATGTGTCTTGGCTAAGGTGTCTTGGCTAATGTGTCTCGGCTAATGTGTCTTGGCTACTGTGTCTTGGCTAAGGTGTCTCGGCTAAAGTGTCTTGGCTAAGGTGTCTTGGTTAAGGTGTCTTGGCTAAGGTGTCTTGGCTAAGGTGTCTTGGCTAAGGTGTCTTGGCTAATGTGTCTCGGCTAAGGTGTCTTGGCTAAGGTGTCTTGGCTAAGGTGTCTTGGCTAAGGTGTCTTGGCTAAGGTGTCTTGGCTAATGTGTCTCGGCTAAGGTGTCTTGGCTAATGTGTCTTGGCTAATGTGTCTCGGCCAACCTAAGGTGTCTTGGCTAATGTGTCTTGGCTAAGGTGTCTTGGCTAAGGTGTCTTGGCTAAGGTGTCTTGGCTAAGGTGTCTTGGCTAAGGTGTCTTGGCTAATGTGTCTCGGCTAAGGTGTCTTGGCTAATGTGTCTTGGCTAAAGTGTCTTGGCTAAAGTGTCTTGACTAAGGTGTCTTGGCTAATGTGTCTCGGCTAAGGTGTCTTGGCTATTGTGTCTTGGCTAAGGTGTCTTGGCTAAGGTGTCTTGGCTAAGGTGTCTTGGCTAATATGTCTTGGCTAATGTGTCTTGGCTAAGGTGTCTTGGCTAATGTGTCTTGGCTAAGGTGTCTTGGCTAAGGTGTCTTGGCTAAGGTGTCTTGGCTAAGGTGTCTTGGCTAATGTGTCTTGGCTAAGGTGTCTTGGCTAATGTGTCTTGGCTAAGGTGTCTTGGCTAATGTGTCTTGGCTAATGTGTCTTGGCTAATGTGTCTTGGCTAATGTGTCTTGGCTAATGTGTCTTGGCTAAGGTGTCTTGGCTAAGGTGTCTTGGCTAATGTGTCTCGGCTAATGTGTCTTGGCTAATGTGTCTTGGCTAAGGTGTCTTGGCTTAGGTGTCTTGGCTAATGTTTCTTGGCTAAGGTGTCTCGGCTAATGTGTCTTGGCTAATATGTCTTGGCTAAGGTGTCTTGGCTAATGTGTCTTGGCTAATGTGTCTTGGCTAATGTGTCTTGGCTAATGTGTCTTGGCTAATGTGTCTTGGCTAAGGTGTCTTGGCTAATGTGTCTTGGCTAAGGTGTCTTGGCTAAGGTGTCTTGGCAAATGGGTCTTGGCTAAGGTGTCTTGGCTAAGGTGTCTTGGCTAAGGTGTCTTGGCTAAGGTGTCTTGGCTAAGGTGTCTTGGCTAATGTGTCTCGGCTAAGGTGTCTTGGCTAATGTGTCTTGGCTAAGGTGTCTTGGCTAATGTGTCTTGGCTAATGTGTCTTGGCTAAGGTGTCTTGGCTAAGGTGTCTTGGCTAAGGTGTCTTGGCTTATGTGTCTCGGCTAATGTGTCTTGGCTAATGTGTCTTGGCTAAGGTGTCTTGGCTAAGGTGTCTTGGCTAATGTGTCTTGGCTAAGGTGTCTCGGCTAATGTGTCTTGGCTAATGTGTCTTGGCTAAGGTGTCTTGGCTAATGTGTCTCGGCTAATGTGTCTTGGCTACTGTGTCTTGGCTAAGGTGTCTTGGCTAAGGTGTCTTGGCTAAGGTGTCTTGGCTAAGGTGTCTTGGCTAATGTGTCTCGGCTAAGGTGTCTCGGCTAATGTGTCTTGGCTAATGTGTCTTGGCTAATGTGTCTTGGCTAATGTGTCTTGGCTAAGGTGTCTTGGCTAAGGTGTCTTGGCTAAGGTGTCTTGGCTAAGGTGTCTTGGCTAAGGTGTCTTGGCTAAGGTGTCTTGGCTAAGGTGTCTTGGCTAAGGTGTCTTGGCTAAGGTGTCTTGGCTAATGTATCTCGGCTAATGTGTCTTGGCTAATGTGTCTTGGCTAAAGTGTCTTGGCTAATGTGTCTCGGCTAAGGTGTCTTGGCTAATGTGTCTCGGCTAAGGTGTCTTGGCTAAAGTGTCTTGGCTAATGTGTCTCGGCTAAGGTGTCTTGGCTAATGTGTCTTGGCTAAGGTGTCTTGGCTAAGGTGTCTTGGCTAAGGTGTCTTGGCTAAGGTGTCTTGGCTAATGTGTCTCGGCTAATGTGTCTTGGCTAATGTGTCTTGGCTATTGTGTCTTGGCTAAGGTGTCTTGGCTAAGGTGTCTTGGCTAAGGTGTCTTGGCTAAGGTGTCTTGGCTAAGGTGTCTTGGCTATTGTGTCTCGGCTAAGGTGTCTTGGCTAATGTGTCTTGGCTAAAGTGTCTTGGCTAAAGTGTCTTGGCTAAGGTGTCTTGGCTAATGTGTCTCGGCTAAGGTGTCTTGGCTATTGTGTCTTGGCTAAGGTGTCTTGGCTAAGGTGTCTTGGCTAAAGTGTCTTGGCTAAGGTGTCTTGGCTAATGTGTCTCGGCTAAGGTGTCTTGGCTATTGTGTCTTGGCTAAGGTGTCTTGGCTAAGGTGTCTTGGCTAAGGTGTCTTGGCTAAGGTGTCTTGGCTAATATGTCTTGGCTAATGTGTCTTGGCTAAGGTGTCTTGGCTAAGGTGTCTTGGCTAAGGTGTCTTGGCTAAGGTGTCTTGGCTAATGTGTCTCGGCTAAGGTGTCTTGGCTAAGGTGTCTTGGCTAATGTGTCTTGGCTAATGTGTCTTGGCTAAGGTGTCTTGGCTAAGGTGTCTTGGCTAAGGTGTCTTGGCTAAGGTGTCTTGGCTAATGTGTCTCGGCTAAGGTGTCTTGGCTAATGTGTCTTGGCTAAGGTGTCTTGACTAATGTGTCTTGGCTAAGGTGTCTTGGCTAATGTGTCTTGGCTAATGTGTCTTGGCTAAGGTGTCTTGGCTAATGTGTCTCGGCTAATGTGTCTTGGCTAATGTGTCTTGGCTAAGGTGTCTTGGCTAAGGTGTCTTGGCTAATGTGTTTTGGCTAAGGTGTCTTGGCTAATGTGTCTCGGCTAAGGTGTCTTGGCTAAAGTGTCTTGGCTAATGTGTCTCGGCTAAGGTGTCTTGGCTAATGTGTCTCGGCTAATGTGTCTTGGCTAAGGTGTCTTGGCTAATGTGTCTCGGCTAAGGTGTCTTGGCTATTGTGTCTTGGCTAAGGTGTCTTGGCTAAGGTGTCTTGGCTAAGGTGTCTTGGCTAATATGTCTTGGCTAATGTGTCTTGGCTAAGGTGTCTTGGCTAAGGTGTCTTGGCTAAGGTGTCTTGGCTAAGGTGTCTTGGCTAATGTGTCTCGGCTAAGGTGTCTTGGCTAAGGTGTCTTGGCTAATGTGTCTTGGCTAAGGTGTCTTGGCTAAGGTGTCTTGGCTAATGTGTCTTGGCTAATGTGTCTTGGCTAAGGTGTCTTGGCTAAGGTGTCTTGGCTAAGGTGTCTTGGCTAAGGTGTCTTGGCTAATGTGTCTCGGCTAAGGTGTCTTGGCTAATGTGTCTTGGCTAAGGTGTCTTGACTAATGTGTCTTGGCTAAGGTGTCTCGGCTAAGGTGTCTTGGCTATTGTGTCTTGGCTAAGGTGTCTTGGCTAAGGTGTCTTGGCTAATGTATCTCGGCTAATGTGTCTTGGCTAATGTGTCTTGGCTAAAGTGTCTTGGCTAATGTGTCTCGGCTAAGGTGTCTTGGCTAATGTGTCTCGGCTAAGGTGTCTTGGCTAAAGTGTCTTGGCTAATGTGTCTCGGCTAAGGTGTCTTGGCTAATGTGTCTCGGCTAATGTGTCTTGGCTAAGGTGTCTTGGCTAAGGTGTCTTGGCTAATGTGTTTTGGCTAAGGTGTCTTGGCTAATGTGTCTTGGCTAATGTGTCTCGGCTAATGTGTCTTGGCTAAGGTGTCTTGGCTAAGGTGTCTTGGCTAATGTGTCTTGGCTAAGGTGTCTTGGCTAAGGTGTCTTGGCTAATGTGTCTTGGCTAAGGTGTCTCGGCTAAGGTGTCTTGGCTAATGTGTCTCGGCTAAAGTGTCTTGGCTAAGGTGTCTTGGTTAAGGTGTCTTGGCTAAGGTGTCTTGGCTAAGGTGTCTTGGCTAAGGTGTCTTGGCTAATGTGTCTTGGCTAAGGTGTCTTGACTAATGTGTCTTGGCTAAGGTGTCTTGGCTAATGTGTCTTGGCTAATGTGTCTTGGCTAAGGTGTCTTGGCTAATGTGTCTCGGCTAATGTGTCTTGGCTAATGTGTCTTGGCTAAGGTGTCTTGGCTAAGGTGTCTTGGCTAATGTGTTTTGGCTAAGGTGTCTTGGCTAATGTGTCTTGGCTAATGTGTCTCGGCTAATGTGTCTTGGCTAAGGTGTCTTGGCTAAGGTGTCTTGGCTAATGTGTCTTGGCTAATGTGTCTTGGCTAAGGTGTCTTGGCTAAGGTGTCTTGGCTAAAGTGTCTTGGCTAATGTGTCTTGGCTAAGGTGTCTTGGCTAAGGTGTCTTGGCTAAGGTGTCTTGGCTAATGTGTCTTGGCTAATGTGTCTTGGCTAATGTGTCTTGGCTAAGGTGTCTTGGCTAAGGTGTCTTGGCTAAGGTGTCTTGGCTAATGTGTCTCGGCTAAAGTGTCTTGGCTAAGGTGTCTTGGCTAAGGTGTCTTGGCTAATGTGTCTTGGCTAAGGTGTCTTGGCTAATGTGTCTTGGCTAAGGTGTCTTGGCTAAGGTGTCTTGGCTAATGTGTCTTGGCTAATGTGTCTTGGCTAATGTGTCTTGGCTAAGGTGTCTTGGCTAAGGTGTCTTGGCTAAGGTGTCTTGGCTAATGTGTCTCGGCTAATGTGTCTTGGCTAATGTGTCTTGGCTAAGGTGTCTTGGCTAAGGTGTCTTGGCTAATGTGTCTCGGCTAATGTGTCTTGGCTAATGTGTCTTGGCTAAGGTGTCTTGGCTAAGGTGTCTTGGCTAATGTGTTTTGGCTAAGGTGTCTTGGCTAATGTGTCTTGGCTAATGTGTCTCGGCTAATGTGTCTTGGCTAAGGTGTCTTGGCTAAGGTGTCTTGGCTAATGTGTCTTGGCTAATGTGTCTTGGCTAAGGTGTCTTGGCTAAGGTGTCTTGGCTAAAGTGTCTTGGCTAATGTGTCTTGGCTAAGGTGTCTTGGCTAAGGTGTCTTGGCTAAGGTGTCTTGGCTAATGTGTCTTGGCTAATGTGTCTTGGCTAATGTGTCTTGGCTAAGGTGTCTTGGCTAAGGTGTCTTGGCTAAGGTGTCTTGGCTAATGTGTCTCGGCTAAAGTGTCTTGGCTAAGGTGTCTTGGCTAAGGTGTCTTGGCTAATGTGTCTTGGCTAAGGTGTCTTGGCTAATGTGTCTTGGCTAAGGTGTCTTGGCTAAGGTGTCTTGGCTAATGTGTCTTGGCTAATGTGTCTTGGCTAATGTGTCTTGGCTAAGGTGTCTTGGCTAAGGTGTCTTGGCTAAGGTGTCTTGGCTAATGTGTCTCGGCTAATGTGTCTTGGCTAATGTGTCTTGGCTAAGGTGTCTTGGCTAAGGTGTCTTGGCTAATGTGTTTTGGCTAAGGTGTCTTGGCTAATGTGTCTTGGCTAATGTGTCTCGGCTAATGTGTCTTGGCTAAGGTGTCTTGGCTAAGGTGTCTTGGCTAATGTGTCTTGGCTAATGTGTGTTGGCTAAGGTGTCTTGGCTAAGGTGTCTTGGCTAAAGTGTCTTGGCTAATGTGTCTTGGCTAAGGTGTCTTGGCTAAGGTGTCTTGGCTAAGGTGTCTTGGCTAATGTGTCTTGGCTAATGTGTCTTGGCTAATGTGTCTTGGCTAAGGTGTCTTGGCTAAGGTGTCTTGGCTAAGGTGTCTTGGCTAATGTGTCTCGGCTAAAGTGTCTTGGCTAAGGTGTCTTGGCTAAGGTGTCTTGGCTAATGTGTCTTGGCTAAGGTGTCTTGGCTAATGTGTCTTGGCTAAGGTGTCTTGGCTAATGTGTCTTGGCTAATGTGTCTTGGCTAATGTGTCTTGGCTAATGTGTCTTGGCTAATGTGTCTTGGCTAATGTGTCTTGGCTAAGGTGTCTTGGCTAAGGTGTCTTGGCTAAGGTGTCTTGGCTAATGTGTCTTGGCTAAGGTGTCTTGGCTAAGGTGTCTTGGCTAAGGTGTCTTGGCTAAGGTGTCTTGGCTAAGGTGTCTTGGCTATTGTGTCTCGGCTAAGGTGTCTTGGCTAATGTGTCTTGGCTAAAGTGTCTTGGCTAAAGTGTCTTGGCTAAGGTGTCTTGGCTAATGTGTCTCGGCTAAGGTGTCTTGGCTATTGTGTCTTGGCTAAGGTGTCTTGGCTAAGGTGTCTTGGCTAATGTGTCTTGGCTAAGGTGTCTTGGCTAAGGTGTCTTGGCTAATGTATCTTGGCTAATGTGTCTCGGCTAATGTGTCTTGGCTAAGGTGTCTTGGCTAAGGTGTCTTGGCTAATGTGTCTTGGCTAATGTGTCTTGGCTAAGGTGTCTTGGCTAAGGTATCTTGGCTAAAGTGTCTTGGCTAATGTGTCTTGGCTAAGGTGTCTTGGCTAATGTGTCTTGGCTAATGTGTCTTGGCTAAGGTGTCTTGGCTAATGTGTCTTGGCTAAGGTGTCTTGGCTAAGGTGTCTTGGCTAATGTGTCTCGGCTAGAGTGTCTTGGCTAATGTGTCTTGGCTAAGGTGTCTTGGCTAATGTGTCTTGGCTAAGGTGTCTTGGCTAATGTGTCTTGGCAAATGTGTCTTGGCTAATGTGTCTTGGCTAAGGTGTCTTGGCTAAGGTGTCTTGGCTAAGGTGTCTTGGCTAAGGTGTCTTGGCTAAGGTGTCTTGGCTAATGTGTCTCGGCTAGAGTGTCTTGGCTAAGGTGTCTTGGCTAATGTGTCTTGGCTAATGTGTCTTGGCTAATGTGTCTTGGCTAATGTGTCTTGGCTCAGGTGTCTTGGCTAAGGTGTCTTGGCTAAGGTGTCTTGGCTAATGTGTCTTGGCTAAGGTGTCTTGGCTAAGGTGTCTTGGCTAAGGTGTCTTGGCTAAGGTGTCTTGGCTAATGTGTCTTGGCTAAGGTGTCTTGGCTAAGGTGTCTTGGCTAATGTGTCTTGGCTAAGGTGTCTTGGGTAAGGTGTCTTGGCTTAGGTGTCTTGGCTAATGTGTCTTGGCTAATGTGTCTTGGCTAATGTGTCTTGGCTAATGTGTCTTGGCTAAGGTGTCTTGGCTAAGGTGTCTTGGCTAAGGTGTCTTGGCTAATGTGTCTCGGCTAAAGTGTCTTGGCTAAGGTGTCTTGGCTAAGGTGTCTTGGCTAATGTGTCTTGGCTAAGGTGTCTTGGCTAATGTGTCTTGGCTAAGGTGTCTTGGCTAAGGTGTCTTGGCTAATGTGTCTTGGCTAATGTGTCTTGGCTAATGTGTCTTGGCTAAGGTGTCTTGGCTAAGGTGTCTTGGCTAAGGTGTCTTGGCTAATGTGTCTCGGCTAATGTGTCTTGGCTAATGTGTCTTGGCTAAGGTGTCTTGGCTAAGGTGTCTTGGCTAATGTGTTTTGGCTAAGGTGTCTTGGCTAATGTGTCTTGGCTAATGTGTCTCGGCTAATGTGTCTTGGCTAAGGTGTCTTGGCTAAGGTGTCTTGGCTAATGTGTCTTGGCTAATGTGTGTTGGCTAAGGTGTCTTGGCTAAGGTGTCTTGGCTAACGTGTCTTGGCTAATGTGTCTTGGCTAATGTGTCTTGGCTAAGGTGTTTTGGCTAATGTGTCTTGGCTAATGTGTCTTGGCTAATGTGTCTTGGCTAAGGTGTCTTGGCTAAGGTGTCTTGGCTAATGTGTCTCGGCTAAAGTGTCTTGGCTAAGGTGTCTTGGCTAAGGTGTCTTGGCTAAGGTGTCTTGGCTAAGGTGTCTTGGCTAATGTGTCTCGGCTAGAGTGTCTTGGCTAATGTGTCTTGGCTAAGGTGTCTTGGCTAAGGTGTCTTGGCTAATGTGTCTTGGCTAAGGTGTCTTGGCTAATGTGTCTTGGCAAATGTGTCTTGGCTAATGTGTCTTGGCTAAGGTGTCTTGGCTAAGGTGTCTTGGCTAAGGTGTCTTGGCTAAGGTGTCTTGGCTAATGTGTCTCGGCTAGAGTGTCTTGGCTAAGGTGTCTTGGCTAATGTGTCTTGGCTAATGTGTCTTGGCTAATGTGTCTTGGCTAATGTGTCTTGGCTAAGGTGTCTTGGCTAAGGTGTCTTGGCTAATGTGTCTTGGCTAAGGTGTCTTGGCTAAGGTGTCTTGGCTAAGGTGTCTTGGCTAAGGTGTCTTGGCTAAGGTGTCTTGGCTAAGGTGTCTTGGCTAAGGTGTCTTGGCTAAGGTGTCTTGGCTAATGTGTCTTGGCTAAGGTGTCTTGGCTAAGGTGTCTTGGCTAAGGTGTCTTGGCTAAGGTGTCTTGGCTAAGGTGTCTTGGCTAAGGTGTCTTGGCTAATGTGTCTTGGCTAAGGTGTCTTGGCTAAGGTGTCTTGGCTAAGGTGTCTTGGCTAATGTGTCTTGGCTAAAGTGTCTTGGCTAAAGTGTCTTGGCTAAGGTGTCTTGGCTAATGTGTCTCGGCTAAGGTGTCTTGGCTATTGTGTCTTGGCTAAGGTGTCTTGGCTAAGGTGTCTTGGCTAATGTGTCTTGGCTAAGGTGTCTTGGCTAAGGTGTCTTGGCTAATGTATCTTGGCTAATGTGTCTCGGCTAATGTGTCTTGGCTAAGGTGTCTTGGCTAAGGTGTCTTGGCTAATGTGTCTTGGCTAATGTGTCTTGGCTAAGGTGTCTTGGCTAAGGTGTCTTGGCTAAAGTGTCTTGGCTAATGTGTCTTGGCTAAGGTGTCTTGGCTAAGGTGTCTTGGCTAAGGTGTCTTGGCTAATGTGTCTTGGCTAATGTGTCTTGGCTAATGTGTCTTGGCTAAGGTGTCTTGGCTAAGGTGTCTTGGCTAATGTGTCTTGGCTAATGTGTCTTGGCTAATGTGTCTTGGCTAAGGTGTCTTGGCTAAGGTGTCTTGGCTAAGGTGTCTTGGCTAATGTGTCTCGGCTAAAGTGTCTTGGCTAAGGTGTCTTGGCTAAGGTGTCTTGGCTAATGTGTCTTGGCTAAGGTGTCTTGGCTAATGTGTCTTGGCTAAGGTGTCTTGGCTAAGGTGTCTTGGCTAATGTGTCTTGGCTAATGTGTCTTGGCTAAGGTGTCTTGGCTAAGGTGTCTTGGCTAAGGTGTCTTGGCTAAGGTGTCTTGGCTAAGGTGTCTTGGCTAACGTGTCTTGGCTAATGTGTCTTGGCTAATGTGTCTTGGCTAAGGTGTCTTGGCTAATGTGTCTTGGCTAATGTGTCTTGGCTAATGTGTCTTGGCTAAGGTGTCTTGGCTAAGGTGTCTCGGCTAAAGTGTCTTGGCTAAGGTGTCTTGGCTTAGGTGTCTTGGCTAATGTGTCTTGGCTAATGTGTCTTGGCTAATGTGTCTTGGCTAATGTGTCTTGGCTAATGTGTCTTGGCTAATGTGTCTTGGCTAAGGTGTCTTGGCTTATGTGTCTTGGCTAATGTGTCTTGGCTAAGGTGTCTTGGCTAACGTGTCTTGGCTAATGTGTCTTGGCTAGTGTGTCTTGGCTAATGTGTCTTGGCTAATGTGTCTTGGCTAATGTGTCTTGGCTAATGTGTCTTGGCTAAGGTGTCTTGGCTAAGGTGTCTTGGCTAAGGTGTCTTGGCTAAGGTGTCTTGGCTCATGTGTCTCGGCTAGAGTGTCTTGGCTAAGGTGTCTTGGCTAAGGTGTCTTGGCTAATGTGTCTTGGCTAATGTGTCTTGGCTAAGGTGTCTTGGCTAATGTGTCTTGGCTAATGTGTCTTGGCTAATGTGTCTTGGCTAAGGTGTCTTGGCTAAGGTGTCTTGGCTAATGTGTCTTGGCTAATGTGTCTTGGCTAATGTGTCTTGGCTAATGTGTCTTTTCTAAGGTGTCTTGGCTAAGGTGTCTTGGCTAATGTGTCTTGGCTAATGTGTCTTGGCTAATGTGTCTTGGCTAATGTGTCTTGGCTAATGTGTCTTGGCTAATGTGTCTTGGCTAAGGTATCTTGGCTAATGTGTCTTGGCTAAGGTGTCTTGGCTAAGGTGTCTTGGCTAATGTGTCTTGGCTAATGTGTCTTGGCTAAGGTGTCTTGGCTAAGGTGTCTTGGCTAAGGTGTCTTGGCTAATGTGTCTCGGCTAAAGTGTCTTGGCTAAGGTGTCTTGGCTAAGGTGTCTTGGCTAATGTGTCTTGGCTAAGGTGTCTTGGCTAATGTGTCTTGGCTAAGGTGTCTTGGCTAAGGTGTCTTGGCTAATGTGTCTTGGCTAATGTGTCTTGGCTAATGTGTCTTGGCTAATGTGTCTTGGCTAAGGTGTCTTGGCTAATGTGTCTTGGCTAATGTGTCTTGGCTAATGTGTCTTGGCTAAGGTGTCTTGGCTAAGGTGTCTTGGCTAATGTGTCTCGGCTAAAGTGTCTTGGCTAAGGTGTCTTGGCTAAGGTGTCTTGGCTAATGTGTCTTGGCTAATGTGTCTTGGCTAATGTGTCTTGGCTAATGTGTCTTGGCTAATGTGTCTTGGCTAATGTGTCTTGGCTAAGGTGTCTTGGCTTATGTGTCTTGGCTAATGTGTCTTGGCTAAGGTGTCTTGGCTAACGTGTCTTGGCTAATGTGTCTTGGCTAGTGTGTCTTGGCTAAGGTATCTCGGCTAATGTGTCTTGGCTAATGTGTCTTGGCTAAGGTGTCTTGGCTAAGGTGTCTTGGCTAAGGTGTCTTGGCTAATGTGTCTTGGCTAATGTGTCTTGGCTAATGTGTCTTGGCTAAGGTGTCTTGGCTAAGGTGTCTTGGCTAAGGTGTCTTGGCTAATGTGTCTCGGCTAAAGTGTCTTGGCTAAGGTGTCTTGGCTAAGGTGTCTTGGCTAATGTGTCTTGGCTAAGGTGTCTTGGCTAATGTGTCTTGGCTAAGGTGTCTTGGCTAAGGTGTCTTGGCTAATGTGTCTTGGCTAATGTGTCTTGGCTAAGGTGTCTTGGCTAAGGTGTCTTGGCTAATGTGTCTTGGCTAATGTGTCTTGGCTAAGGTGTCTTGGCTAATGTGTCTTGGCTAATGTGTCTTGGCTAATGTGTCTTGGCTAATGTGTCTTGGCTAAGGTGTCTTGGCTAATGTGTCTTGGCTAAGGTGTCTTGGCTAAGGTGTCTTGGCTAATGTGTCTTGGCTAATGTGTCTCGGCTAATGTGTCTCGGCTAAGGTGTCTTGGCTAATGTGTCTTGGCTAAGGTGTCTTGGCTAATGTGTCTTGGCTAATGTGTCTTGGCTAAGGTGTCTTGGCTAAGGTGTCTTGGCTAATGTGTCTTGGCTAATATGTCTTGGCTAATGTGTCTTTTCTAAGGTGTCTTGGCTAAGGTGTCTTGGCTAATGTGTCTTGGCTAAGGTGTCTCGGCTTATGTGTCTTGGCTTATGTGTCTTGGCTAAGGTGTCTTGGCTAATGTGTCTTGGCTAATGTGTCTTGGCTAAGGTGTCTTGGCTAATGTGTCTTGGCTAATGTGTCTTGGCTAATGTGTCTTGGCTAAGGTGTCTTGGCTAAGGTGTCTTGGCTAATGTGTCTTGGCTAAGGTGTCTTGGCTAAGGTGTCTTGGCTAAGGTGTCTTGGCTAATGTGTCTTGGCTAAGGTGTCTTGGCTAAGGTGTCTTGGCTAAGGTGTCTTGGCTAAGGTGTCTTGGCTAAGGTGTCTTGGCTAAGGTGTCTTGGCTAAGGTGTCTTGGCTAAGGTGTCTTGGCTAATGTGTCTCGGCTAGAGTGTCTTGGCTAAGGTGTCTTGGCTAAGGTGTCTTGGCTAATGTGTCTTGGCTAATGTGTCTTGGCTAAGGTGTCTTGGCTAAGGTGTCTTGGCTAAGGTGTCTTGGCTAAGGTGTCTTGGCTAAGGTGTCTTGGCTAACGTGTCTTGGCTAATGTGTCTTGGCTAATGTGTCTTGGCTAAGGTGTTTTGGCTAATGTGTCTTGGCTAATGTGTCTTGGCTAATGTGTCTTGGCTAAGGTGTCTTGGCTAAGGTGTCTTGGCTAATGTGTCTCGGCTAAAGTGTCTTGGCTAAGGTGTCTTGGCTAAGGTGTCTTGGCTAAGGTGTCTTGGCTAAGGTGTCTTGGCTAATGTGTCTCGGCTAGAGTGTCTTGGCTAATGTGTCTTGGCTAAGGTGTCTTGGCTAAGGTGTCTTGGCTAATGTGTCTTGGCTAAGGTGTCTTGGCTAATGTGTCTTGGCAAATGTGTCTTGGCTAATGTGTCTTGGCTAAGGTGTCTTGGCTAAGGTGTCTTGGCTAAGGTGTCTTGGCTAAGGTGTCTTGGCTAATGTGTCTCGGCTAGAGTGTCTTGGCTAAGGTGTCTTGGCTAATGTGTCTTGGCTAATGTGTCTTGGCTAATGTGTCTTGGCTAAGGTGTCTTGGCTAAGGTGTCTTGGCTAAGGTGTCTTGGCTAATGTGTCTTGGCTAAGGTGTCTTGGCTAAGGTGTCTTGGCTAAGGTGTCTTGGCTAAGGTGTCTTGGCTAAGGTGTCTTGGCTAAGGTGTCTTGGCTAAGGTGTCTTGGCTAATGTGTCTTGGCTAAGGTGTCTTGGCTAAGGTGTCTTGGCTAAGGTGTCTTGGCTAAGGTGTCTTGGCTAAGGTGTCTTGGCTAAGGTGTCTTGGCTAATGTGTCTTGGCTAAGGTGTCTTGGCTAAGGTGTCTTGGCTAAGGTGTCTTGGCTAATGTGTCTTGGCTAATGTGTCTTGGCTAAGGTGTCTTGGCTAATGTGTCTTGGCTTAGGTGTCTTGGCTAATGTGTCTTGGCTAAGGTGTCTTGGCTAATGTGTCTTGGCTAAGGCGTCTTGGCTAAGGTGTCTTGGCTAATGTGTCTTGGCTAAGGTGTCTTGGCTAAGGTGTCTTGGCTAATGTGTCTTGGCTAAGGTGTCTTGGCTAATGTGTCTTGGCTAATGTGTCTTGGCTAAGGTGTCTTGGCTAATGTGTCTTGGCTAAGGTGTCTTGGCTAAGGTGTCTTGGCTAATGTGTCTTGGCTAAGGTGTCTTGGCTAAGGTGTCTCGGCTAATGTGTCTTGGCTAAGGTGTCTTGGCTAAGGTGTCTTGGCTAAGGTGTCTTGGCTAATGTGTCTTGGCTAATGTGTCTTGGCTAAGGTGTCTTGGCTAAGGTGTCTTGGCTAAGGTGTCTTGGCTAATGTGTCTTGGCTAAGGTGTCTTGGCTAATGTGTCTTGGCTAAGGTGTCTTGGCTAATGTGTCTTGGCTAATGTGTCTCGGCTAAAGGGTCTTGGCTAAGGTGTCTTGGCTAAGGTGTCTTGGCTAATGTGTCTTGGCTAAGGTGTCTTGGCTAATGTGTCTTGGCTAAGGTGTCTTGGCTAATGTGTCTTGGCTAAGGTGTCTTGGCTAATGTGTCTTGGCTAATGTGTCTCGGCTAATGTGTCTTGGCTAAGGTGTCTTGGCTAAGGTGTCTTGGCTAATGTGTCTTGGCTAAGGTGTCTTGGCTAATGTGTCTCGGCTAATGTGTCTTGGCTAAGGTGTCTTGGCTAAGGTGTCTTGGCTAAGGTGTCTTGGCTAATGTGTCTTGGCTAAGGTGTCTTGGCTAATGTGTCTTGGCTAAGGTGTCTTGGCTAATGTGTCTTGGCTAAGGTGTCTTGGCTAAGGTGTCTCGGCTAATGTGTCTTGGCTAATGTGTCTCGGCTAATGTGTCTTGGCTAAGGTGTCTTGGCTAAGGTGTCTTGGCTAAGGTGTCTTGGCTAATGTGTCTCGGCTAAGGTGTCTTGGCTAAGGTGTCTTGGCTAAGGTGTCTTGGCTAATGTGTCTTGGCTAATGTGTCTTGGCTAAGGTGTCTTGGCTAAGGTGTCTTGGCTAAGGTGTCTTGGCTAAGGTGTCTTGGCTAAGGTGTCTTGGCTAAGGTGTCTTGGCTAAGGTGTCTTGGCTAATGTGTCTTGGCTAATGTGTCTTGGCTAAGGTGTCTTGGCAAATGTGTCTTGGCTAATGTGTCTTGGCTAAGGTGTCTTGGCTAAGGTGTCTTGGCTAATGTGTCTCGGCTAATGTGTCTTGGCTAAGGTGTCTTGGCTAATGTGTCTTGGCTAAGGTGTCTTGGCTAAGGTGTCTTGGCTAATGTGTCTCGGCTAAAGTGTCTTGGCTAAGGTGTCTTGGCTAAGGTGTCTTGGCTAAGGTGTCTTGGCTAATGTGTCTCGGCTAAAGTGTCTTGGCTAAGGTGTCTTGGCTTAGGTGTCTTGGCTAATGTGTCTTGGCTAAGGTGTCTTGGCTAATGTGTCTCGGGTAAAGTGTCTTGGCTAAGGTGTCTTGGCTAAGGTGTCTTGGCTAATGTGTCTCGGCTAATGTGTCTTGGCTAAGGTGTCTTGGCTAAGGTGTCTTGGCTAATGTGTCTTGGCTAATGTGTCTCGGCTAAAGTGTCTTGGCTAAGGTGTCTTGGCTAAGGTGTCTTGGCTAAGGTGTCTTGGCTAAGGTGTCTTGGCTAAGGTGTCTTGGCTAAGGTGTCTTGGCTAATGTGTCTTGGCTAATGTGTCTTGGCTAAGGTGTCTTGGCAAATGTGTCTTGGCTAATGTGTCTTGGCTAAGGTGTCTTGGCTAAGGTGTCTTGGCTAATGTGTCTCGGCTAAAGTGTCTTGGCTAAGGTGTCTTGGCTAAGGTGTCTTGGCTAAGGTGTCTTGGCTAATGTGTCTCGGCTAAGGTGTCTTGGCTAAGGTGTCTTGGCTAAGGTGTCTTGGCTAATGTGTCTCGGCTAAGGTGTCTTGGCTAATGTGTCTCGGCTAAGGTGTCTTGGCTAATGTGTCTTGGCTAAGGTGTCTTGGCTAAGGTGTCTTGGCTAATGTGTCTCGGCTAAGGTGTCTTGGCTAATGTGTCTTGGCTAAGGTGTCTTGGCTAAGGTGTCTTGGCTAAGGTGTCTTGGCTTAGGTGTCTTGGCTAATGTGTCTCGGCTAATGTGTCTTGGCTAAGGTGTCTTGGCTAAGGTGTCTTGGCTAATGTGTCTCGGCTAAAGTGTCTTGGCTAAGGTGTCTTGGCTAAGGTGTCTTGGCTAATGTGTCTTGGCTAAAGTGTCTTGGCTAAGGTGTCTTGGCTAAGGTGTCTTGGCTAAGGTGTCTTGGCTAAGGTGTCTTGGCTAATGTGTCTTGGCTAAAGTGTCTTGGCTAAGGTGTCTTGGCTAAGGTGTCTTGGCTAAGGTGTCTTGGCTAATGTGTCTCGGCTAAGGTGTCTTGGCTAAGGTGTCTTGGCTAAAGTGTCTTGGCTAAGGTGTCTTGGCTAATGTGTCTCGGCTAAGGTGTCTTGGCTAATGTGTCTTGGCTAAGGTGTCTTGGCTAATGTGTCTCGGCTAAGGTGTCTTGGCTGAGGTGTCTTGGCTAATGTGTCTTGGCTAAGGTGTCTTGGCTAAGGTGTCTTGGCTAATGTGTCTTGGCTAAAGTGTCTTGGCTAAGGTGTCTTGGCTAATGTGTCTTGGCTAAGGTGTCTTGGCTAAGGTGTCTTGGCTAAAGTGTCTTGGCTAAGGTGTCTTGGCTAAGGTGTCTTGGCTAAGGTGTCTTGGCTAATGTGTCTTGGCTAATGTGTCTTGGCTAAGGTGTCTTGGCTAAGGTGTCTTGGCTAATGTGTCTCGGCTAAAGTGTCTTGGCTAAGGTGTCTTGGCTAAGGTGTCTTGGCTAATGTGTCTCGGCTAAAGTGTCTTGGCTAAGGTGTCTTGGCTAAGGTGTCTTGGCTATGGTGTCTTGGCTAATGTGTCTCGGCTAAGGTGTCTTGGCTAAGGTGTCTTGGCTAAGGTGTCTTGGCTAATGTGTCTCGGCTAAGGTGTCTTGGCTAATGTGTCTCGGCTAAGGTGTCTTGGCTAATGTGTCTTGGCTAAGGTGTCTTGGCTAAGGTGTCTTGGCTAATGTGTCTTGGCTAATGTGTCTCGGCTAAGGTGTCTTGGCTAATGTGTCTTGGCTAAGGTGTCTTGGCTAAGGTGTCTTGGCTAAGGTGTCTTGGCTAAGGTGTCTTGGCTAATGTGTCTTGGCTAATGTGTCTCGGCTAAGGTGTCTTGGCTAAGGTGTCTTGGCTAAGGTGTCTTGGCTAATGTGTCTTGGCTAATGTGTCTTGGCTAAGGTGTCTTGGCTAAGGTGTCTTGGCTAATGTGTCTCGGCTAAAGTGTCTTGGCTAAGGTGTCTTGGCTAAGGTGTCTTGGCTAAGGTGTCTTGGCTAATGTGTCTTGGCTAAGGTGTCTTGGCTAAGGTGTCTTTGTCAATGTGTCTTGGCTAAGGTGTCTTGGCTAAGGTGTCTTGGCTAATGTGTCTCGGCTAAAGTGTCTTGGCTAAGGTGTCTTGGCTAAGGTGTCTTGGCTAAGGTGTCTTGGCAAATGTGTCTTGGCTAATGTGTCTTGGCTAAGGTGTCTTGGCTAAGGTGTCTTGGCTAATGTGTCTCGGCTAAAGTGTCTTGGCTAAGGTGTCTTGGCTTAGGTGTCATGGCTAAGGTGTCTTGGCTAATGTGTCTTGGCTAAGGTGTCTTGGCTAAGGTGTCTTGGCTAAGGTGTCTTGGCTAATGTGTCTCGGCTAATGTGTCTCGGCTAAGGTGTCTTGGCTAAGGTGTCTTGGCTAATGTGTCTTGGCTAAGGTGTCTTGGCTAAGGTGTCTTGGCTAATGTGTCTTGGCTAATGTGTCTTGGCTAAGGTGTCTTGGCTAAGGTGTCTTGGCTAATGTGTCTCGGCTAAAGTGTCTTGGCTAAGGTGTCTTGGCTAAGGTGTCTTGGCTAAGGTGTCTTGGCAAATGTGTCTTGGCTAATGTGTCTTGGCTAAGGTGTCTTGGCTAAGGTGTCTTGGCTAATGTGTCTCGGCTAAAGTGTCTTGGCTAAGGTGTCTTGGCTAATGTGTCATGGCTAAGGTGTCTTGGCTAAGGTGTCTTGGCTAAGGTGTCTTGGCTAAGGTGTCTTGGCTAATGTGTCTTGGCTAAAGTGTCTTGGCTAAGGTGTCTTGGCTAATGTGTCTTGGCTAAGGTGTCTTGGCTAATGTGTCTCGGCTAAGGTGTCTTGGCTAATGTGTCTTGGCTAAGGTGTCTTGGCTAAGGTGTCTTGGCTAAGGTGTCTTGGCTAAGGTGTCTTGGCTAATGTGTCTTGGCTAATGTGTCTTGGCTAAAGTGTCTTGGCTAAGGTGTCTTGGCTAATGTGTCTTGGCTAAGGTGTCTTGGCTAAGGTGTCTTGGCTAAGGTGTCTTGGCTAATGTGTCTTGGCTAAGGTGTCTTGGCTAAGGTGTCTTGGCTAATGTGTCTCGGCTAATGTGTCTTGGCTAAGGTGTCTTGGCTAAAGTGTCTTGGCTAATGTGTCTCGGCTAAGGTGTCTTGGCTAAGGTGTCTTGGCTAAGGTGTCTTGGCTAAGGTGTCTTGGCTAATGTGTCTCGGCTAATGTGTCTTGGCTAATGTGTCTTGGCTAAGGTGTCTTGGCTAATGTGTCTTGGCTAATGTGTCTTGGCTAATGTGTCTTGGCTAATGTGTCTTGGCTAATGTGTCTTGGCTAAGGTGTCTTGGCTAAGGTGTCTTGGCTAAGGTGTCTTGGCTAATGTGTCTCGGCTAATGTGTCTCGGCTAAGGTGTCTTGGCTAAGGTGTCTTGGCTAATGTGTCTTGGCTAAGGTGTCTTGGCTAAGGTGTCTTGGCTAATGTGTCTTGGCTAATGTGTCTTGGCTAAGGTGTCTTGGCTAAGGTGTCTTGGCTAATGTGTCTCGGCTAAAGTGTCTTGGCTAAGGTGTCTTGGCTAAGGTGTCTTGGCTAAGGTGTCTTGGCTAATGTGTCTTGGCTAAGGTGTCTTGGCTAAGGTGTCTTTGTCAATGTGTCTTGGCTAAGGTGTCTTGGCTAAGGTGTCTTGGCTAATGTGTCTCGGCTAAAGTGTCTTGGCTAAGGTGTCTTGGCTAAGGTGTCTTGGCTAAGGTGTCTTGGCAAATGTGTCTTGGCTAATGTGTCTTGGCTAAGGTGTCTTGGCTAAGGTGTCTTGGCTAATGTGTCTCGGCTAAAGTGTCTTGGCTAAGGTGTCTTGGCTAATGTGTCATGGCTAAGGTGTCTTGGCTAAGGTGTCTTGGCTAAGGTGTCTTGGCTAAGGTGTCTTGGCTAATGTGTCTTGGCTAAAGTGTCTTGGCTAAGGTGTCTTGGCTAATGTGTCTTGGCTAAGGTGTCTTGGCTAATGTGTCTCGGCTAAGGTGTCTTGGCTAATGTGTCTTGGCTAAGGTGTCTTGGCTAAGGTGTCTTGGCTAAGGTGTCTTGGCTAAGGTGTCTTGGCTAATGTGTCTTGGCTAATGTGTCTTGGCTAAAGTGTCTTGGCTAAGGTGTCTTGGCTAATGTGTCTTGGCTAAGGTGTCTTGGCTAAGGTGTCTTGGCTAAGGTGTCTTGGCTAATGTGTCTTGGCTAAGGTGTCTTGGCTAAGGTGTCTTGGCTAATGTGTCTCGGCTAATGTGTCTTGGCTAAGGTGTCTTGGCTAAAGTGTCTTGGCTAATGTGTCTCGGCTAAGGTGTCTTGGCTAAGGTGTCTTGGCTAAGGTGTCTTGGCTAAGGTGTCTTGGCTAATGTGTCTCGGCTAATGTGTCTTGGCTAATGTGTCTTGGCTAAGGTGTCTTGGCTAATGTGTCTTGGCTAATGTGTCTTGGCTAATGTGTCTTGGCTAATGTGTCTTGGCTAATGTGTCTTGGCTAAGGTGTCTTGGCTAAGGTGTCTTGGCTAAGGTGTCTTGGCTAATGTGTCTCGGCTAATGTGTCTCGGCTAAGGTGTCTTGGCTAAGGTGTCTTGGCTAATGTGTCTTGGCTAAGGTGTCTTGGCTAATGTGTCTTGGCTAAGGTGTCTTGGCTAAGGTGTCTTGGCTAAGGTGTCTTGGCTAATGTGTCTCGGCTAAGGTGTCTTGGCTAATGTGTCTTGGCTAAGGTGTCTTGGCTAAGGTGTCTTGGCTAAGGTGTCTTGGCTAAGGTGTCTTGGCTAATGTGTCTTGGCTAATGTGTCTCGGCTAAGGTGTCTTGGCTAAGGTGTCTTGGCTAAGGTGTCTTGGCTAATGTGTCTTGGCTAATGTGTCTTGGCTAAGGTGTCTTGGCTAAGGTGTCTTGGCTAATGTGTCTCGGCTAAAGTGTCTTGGCTAAGGTGTCTTGGCTAAGGTGTCTTGGCTAAGGTGTCTTGGCTAATGTGTCTTGGCTAAGGTGTCTTGGCTAAGGTGTCTTTGTCAATGTGTCTTGGCTAAGGTGTCTTGGCTAAGGTGTCTTGGCTAATGTGTCTCGGCTAAAGTGTCTTGGCTAAGGTGTCTTGGCTAAGGTGTCTTGGCTAAGGTGTCTTGGCAAATGTGTCTTGGCAAATGTGTCTTGGCTAAGGTGTCTTGGCTAAGGTGTCTTGGCTAATGTGTCTCGGCTAAAGTGTCTTGGCTAAGGTGTCTTGGCTTAGGTGTCATGGCTAAGGTGTCTTGGCTAAGGTGTCTTGGCTAATGTGTCTTGGCTAAGGTGTCTTGGCTAAGGTGTCTTGGCTAAGGTGTCTTGGCTAAGGTGTCTTGGCTAATGTGTTTCGGCTAAGGTGTCTTGGCTAATGTGTCTCGGCTAAGGTGTCTTGGCTAATGTGTCTTGGCTAATGTGTCTTGGCTAATGTGTCTTGGCTAATGTGTCTTGGCTAAGGTGTCTTGGCTAATGTGTCTTGGCTAAGGTGTCTTGGCTAAGGTGTTTTGGCTAATGTGTCTCGGCTAATGTGTCTCGGCTAAGGTGTCTTGGCTAAGGTGTCTTGGCTAATGTGTCTTGGCTAAGGTGTCTTGGCTAATGTGTCTCGGCTAAGGTGTCTTGGCTAATGTGTCTTGGCTAAGGTGTCTTGGCTAATGTGTCTCGGCTAAGGTGTCTTGGCTGAGGTGTCTTGGCTAATGTGTCTTGGCTAATGTGTCTTGGCTAAGGTGTCTTGGCTAATGTGTCGTGGCTAAAGTGTCTTGGCTAAGGTGTCTTGGCTAATGTGTTTTGGCTAAGGTGTCTTGGCTAATGTGTCTTGGCTAAGGTGTCTTGGCTAAGGTGTCTTGGCTAATGTGTCTTGGCTAATGTGTCTCGGCTAAAGTGTCTTGGCTAAGGTGTCTTGGCTAAGGTGTCTTGGCTAAAGTGTCTTGGCTAAGGTGTCTTGGCTAATGTGTCTCGGCTAAGGTGTCTTGGCTAATGTGTCTTGGCTAAGGTGTCTTGGCTAATGTGTCTCGGCTAAGGTGTCTTGGCTGAGGTGTCTTGGCTAATGTGTCTTGGCTAAGGTGTCTTGGCTAAGGTGTCTTGGCTAATGTGTCTTGGCTAAAGTGTCTTGGCTAAGGTGTCTTGGCTAATGTGTCTTGGCTAAAGAGTCTTGGCTAAGGTGTCTTGGCTAAGGTGTCTTGGCTAATGTGTCTTGGCTAAGGTGTCTTGGCTAAGGTGTCTTGGCTAATGTGTCTCGGCTAATGTGTCTTGGCTAAGGTGTCTTGGCTAAAGTGTCTTGGCTAAGGTGTCTTGGCTAAGGTGTCTTGGCTAAGGTGTCTTGGCTTAGGTGTCTCGGCTAAGGTGTCTTGGCTAAGGTGTCTTGGCTAATGTGTCTCGGCTAAGGTGTCTTGGCTAAGGTGTCTTGGCTAAAGTGTCTTGGCTAAGGTGTCTTGGCTAATGTGTCTTGGCTAATGTGTCTTGGCTAATGTGTCTTGGCTAAGGTGTCTTGGCTAATGTGTCTTGGCTAATGTGTCTTGGCTAAGGTGTCTTGGCTAAGGTGTCTTGGCTTATGTGTCTTGGCTAAGGTGTCTTCGCTAAGGTGTCTCGGCTAAGGTGTCTTGGCTAATGTGTCTTGGCTAAGGTGTCTTGGCTAAGGTGTCTTCGCTAAGGTGTCTCGGCTAAGGTGTCTTGGCTAATGTGTCTTGGCTAATGTGTCTTGGCTTATGTGTCTTGGCTAATGTGTCTTGGCTAATGTGTCTTGGCTAAGGTGTCTTGGCTAATGTGTCTTGGCTAATGTGTCTTGGCTAAGGTGTCTTGGCTAATGTGTCTCGGCTAAGGTGTCTTAACTAATGTGTCTTGGCTAATGTGTCTTGGCTAAGGTGTCTTGGCTAAGGTGTCTTGGCTAATGTGTCTTGGCTAATGTGTCTTGGCTAAGGTGTCTCGGCTAAGGTGTCTTGGCTAATGTGTCTTGGCTAAGGTGTCTTGGCTAAGGTGTCTTCGCTAAGGTGTCTCGGCTAAGGTGTCTTGGCTTATGTGTCTTGGCTAAGGTGTCTTCGCTAAGGTGTCTCGGCTAAGGTGTCTTGGCTAATGTGTCTTGGCTAAGGTGTCTTGGCTAAGGTGTCTTCGCTAAGGTGTCTTGGCTAAGGTGTCTTGGCTTATGTGTCTTGGCTAAGGTGTCTTCGCTAAGGTGTCTCGGCTAAGGTGTCTTGGCTAATGTGTCTTGGCTAAGGTGTCTTGGCTAATGTGTCTTGGCTAAGGTGTCTTGGCTAAGGTGTCTTGGCTTATGTGTCTTGGCTAAGGTGTCTTCGCTAAGGTGTCTCGGCTAAGGTGTCTTGGCTAATGTGTCTTGGCTAATGTGTCTTGGCTAAGGTGTCTTCGCTAAGGTGTCTCGGCTAAGGTGTCTTGGCTAATGTGTCTTGGCTAATGTGTCTTGGCTTATGTGTCTTGGCTAATGTGTCTTGGCTAATGTGTCTTGGCTAAGGTGTCTTGGCTAATGTGTCTTGGCTAATGTGTCTTGGCTAAGGTGTCTTGGCTAATGTGTCTCGGCTAAGGTGTCTTAACTAATGTGTCTTGGCTAATGTGTCTTGGCTAAGGTGTCTTGGCTAAGGTGTCTTGGCTAATGTGTCTCGGCAAAGGTGTCTTGGCTAATGTGTCTTGGCTAAGGTGTCTTGGCTAATGTGTCTTGGCTAATGTGTCTTGGCTAAGGTGTCTTGGCTAATGTGTCTTGGCTAAGGTGTCTAGGCTAAGGTGTCTTGGCTAAGGTGTCTTGGCTAATGTGTCTCGGCTAATGTGTCTTGGCTAAGGTGTCTTGGCTAAGGTGTCTTGGCTAATGTGTCTTGGCTAATGTGTCTTGGCTAAGGTGTCTTGGCTAAGGTGTCTTGGCTAATGTGTCTTGGCTAATGTGTCTTGGCTTAGGTGTCTTGGCTAAGGTGTCTCGGCTAAGGTGTCTTGGCTAAGGTGTCTTGGCTAATGTGTCTTGGCTAAGGTGTCTTGGCTAATGTGTCTTCGCTAAAGTGTCTTGGCTAAGGTGTCTTGGCTAAGGTGTCTTTTCTAAGGTGTCTTGGCTAAGGTGTCTTGGCTAAGGTGTCTTGGCTAATGTGTCTCGGCTAATGTGTCTTGGCTAAGGTGTCTTGGCTAATGTGTCTTGGCTAAGGTGTCTTGGCTAATGTGTCTCGGCTAAAGTGTCTTGGCTAAGGTGTCTTGGCTAAGGTGTCTTGGCTAAGGTGTCTTGGCTAAGGTGTCTTGGCTAAGGTGTCTTGGCTAATGTGTCTCGGCTAATGTGTCTTGGCTAAGGTGTCTTGGCTAAGGTGTCTTGGCTAATGTGTCTCGGCTAATGTGTCTTGGCTAAGGTGTCTTGGCTAATGTGTCTCGGCTAATGGGTCTTGGCTAAGGTGTCTCGGCTAATGTGTCTCGGCTAATGTGTCTTGGCTAAGGTGTCTTGGCTAAGGTGTCTTGGCTAATGTGTCTTGGCTAATGTGTCTTGGCTAATGTGTCTCGGCTAAGGTGTCTTGGCTAAGGTGTCTTGGCTAAGGTGTCTTGGCTAAGGTGTCTTGGCTAAGGTGTCTTGGCTAAGGTGTCTTGGATAATGTGTCTCGGCTAAAGTGTCTTGGCTAAGGTGTCTTGGCTAAGGTGTCTTGGCTAAGGTGTCTTGGCTAAGGTGTCTTGGCTAATGTGTCTCGGCTAAGGTGTCTCGGCTAAAGTGTCTTGGCTAATGTGTCTCGGCTAAGGTGTCTTGGCTAATGTGTCTTGGCTAAGGTGTCTTGGCTAAGGTGTCTTGGCTAATGTGTCTTGGCTTAGGTGTCTTGGCTAAGGTGTCTCGGCTAAGGTGTCTTGGCTAATGTGTCTCGGCTAATGTGTCTCGGCTAAGGTGTCTTGGCTAAGGTGTCTTGGCTAATGTGTCTTGGCTAAGGTGTCTTGGCTAATGTGCCTTGGCTAAGGTGTCTTGGCTAAGGTGTCTTGGCTAAGGTGTCTTGGCTAATGTGTCTCGGCTAAGGTGTCTTGGCTAATGTGTCTTGGCTAAGGTGTCTTGGCTAAGGTGTCTTGGCTAAGGTGTCTTGGCTAAGGTGTCTTGGCTAATGTGTCTTGGCTAATGTGTCTCGGCTAAGGTGTCTTGGCTAAGGTGTCTTGGCTAAGGTGTCTTGGCTAATGTGTCTTGGCTAATGTGTCTTGGCTAAGGTGTCTTGGCTAAGGTGTCTTGGCTAATGTGTCTCGGCTAAAGTGTCTTGGCTAAGGTGTCTTGGCTAAGGTGTCTTGGCTAAGGTGTCTTGGCTAATGTGTCTTGGCTAAGGTGTCTTGGCTAAGGTGTCTTTGTCAATGTGTCTTGGCTAAGGTGTCTTGGCTAAGGTGTCTTGGCTAATGTGTCTCGGCTAAAGTGTCTTGGCTAAGGTGTCTTGGCTAAGGTGTCTTGGCTAAGGTGTCTTGGCAAATGTGTCTTGGCAAATGTGTCTTGGCTAAGGTGTCTTGGCTAAGGTGTCTTGGCTAATGTGTCTCGGCTAAAGTGTCTTGGCTAAGGTGTCTTGGCTAATGTGTCTTGGCTAAGGTGTCTTGGCTAAGGTGTCTTGGCTAATGTGTCTTGGCTAAGGTGTCTTGGCTAAGGTGTCTTGGCTAAGGTGTCTTGGCTAAGGTGTCTTGGCTAATGTGTTTCGGCTAAGGTGTCTTGGCTAATGTGTCTCGGCTAAGGTGTCTTGGCTAATGTGTCTTGGCTAATGTGTCTTGGCTAATGTGTCTTGGCTAATGTGTCTTGGCTAAGGTGTCTTGGCTAATGTGTCTTGGCTAAGGTGTCTTGGCTAAGGTGTTTTGGCTAATGTGTCTCGGCTAATGTGTCTCGGCTAAGGTGTCTTGGCTAAGGTGTCTTGGCTAATGTGTCTTGGCTAAGGTGTCTTGGCTTATGTGTCTCGGCTAAGGTGTCTTGGCTAATGTGTCTTGGCTAAGGTGTCTTGGCTAATGTGTCTCGGCTAAGGTGTCTTGGCTGAGGTGTCTTGGCTAATGTGTCTTGGCTAATGTGTCTTGGCTAAGGTGTCTTGGCTAATGTGTCTTGGCTAAAGTGTCTTGGCTAAGGTGTCTTGGCTAATGTGTCTTGGCTAAGGTGTCTTGGCTAATGTGTCTCGGCTAAGGTGTCTTGGCTAATGTGTCTTGGCTAAGGTGTCTTGGCTAAGGTGTCTTGGCTAAGGTGTCTTGGCTAAGGTGTCTTGGCTAAGGTGTCTTGGCTAATGTGTCTCGGCTAAGGTGTCTTGGCTAAGGTGTCTTGGCTAAAGTGTCTTGGCTAAGGTGTCTTGGCTAATGTGTCTCGGCTAAGGTGTCTTGGCTAATGTGTCTTGGCTAAGGTGTCTTGGCTAATGTGTCTCGGCTAAGGTGTCTTGGCTGAGGTGTCTTGGCTAATGTGTCTTGGCTAAGGTGTCTTGGCTAAGGTGTCTTGGCTAAGGTGTCTTGGCTAAGGTGTCTTGGCTAAGGTGTCTTGGCTAATGTGTTTCGGCTAAGGTGTCTTGGCTAATGTGTCTTGACTAATGTGTCTTGGCTAAGGTGTCTTGGCTAAAGTGTCTTGGCTAAGGTGTCTTGGCTAAGGTGTCTTGGCTAATGTGTCTCGGCTAAAGTGTCTTGGCTAATGTGTCTTGGCTAAGGTGTCTTGGCTAAGGTGTCTTGGCTAATGTGTCTTGGCTAAGGTGTCTTGGCTAATGTGTCTTGGCTAAAGTGTCTTGGCTAAGGTGTCTTGGCTAATGTGTCTTGGCTAAGGTGTCTTGGCTTAGGTGTCTTGGCTAAGGTGTCTCGGCTAAGGTGTCTTGGCTAAGGTGTCTTGGCTAATGTGTCTTGGCTAAGGTGTCTTGGCTAATGTGTCTTGGCTAAAGTGTCTTGGCTAAGGTGTCTTGGCTAAGGTGTCTTTTCTAAGGTGTCTTGGCTAAGGTGTCTTGGCTAAGGTGTCTTGGCTAATGTGTCTCGGCTAATGTGTCTTGGCTAAGGTGTCTTGGCTAATGTGTCTTGGCTAAGGTGTCTTGGCTAATGTGTCTCGGCTAAAGTGTCTTGGCTAAGGTGTCTTGGCTAAGGTGTCTTGGCTAAGGTGTCTTGGCTAAGGTGTCTTGGCTAAGGTGTCTTGGCTAATGTGTCTCGGCTAATGTGTCTTGGCTAAGGTGTCTTGGCTAAGGTGTCTTGGCTAATGTGTCTCGGCTAAGGTGTCTTGGCTAAGGTGTCTTGGCTAATGTGTCTTGGCTAAGGTGTCTTGGCTAAGGTGTTTTGGCTAATGTGTCTCGGCTAATGTGTCTCGGCTAAGGTGTCTTGGCTAAGGTGTCTTGGCTAATGTGTCTTGGCTAAGGTGTCTTGGCTTATGTGTCTCGGCTAAGGTGTCTTGGCTAATGTGTCTTGGCTAAGGTGTCTTGGCTAATGTGTCTTGGCTTATGTGTCTTGGCTAATGTGTCTTGGCTAAGGTGTTTTGGCTAAGGTGTCTTGGCTAAGGTGTCTTGGCTAAGGTGTCTTGGCTAAGGTGTCTTGGCTAATGTGTCTCGGCTAAGGTGTCTTGGCTAAGGTGTCTTGGCTAAGGTGTCTTGGCTAATGTGTCTCGGCTAAGGTGTCTTGGCTAATGTGTCTTGGCTAAGGTGTCTTGGCTAAGGTGTCTTGGCTAAGGTGTCTTGGCTAAGGTGTCTTGGCTAAGGTGTCTTGGCTAAGGTGTCTTGGCTAAGGTGTCTTGGCTAATGTGTCTCGGCTAAGGTGTCTTGGCTAAGGTGTCTTGGCTAATGTGTCTTGGCTAAGGTGTCTTGGCTAAGGTGTCTTGGCTAAGGTGTCTTGGCTAATGTGTCTTGGCTAAGGTGTCTTGGCTAATGTGTCTTGGCTAAGGTGTCTTGGCTAATGTGTCTTGGCTAATGTGTCTTGGCTAAGGTGTCTTGGCTAAGGTGTCTTAGCTAATGTGTCTCGGCTAAGGTGTCTTGGCTAATGTGTCTCGGCTAAGGTGTCTTGGCTAATGTGTCTTGGCTAAGGTGTCTTGGCTAAGGTGTCTTGGCTAATGTGTCTCGGCTAAAGTGTCTTGGCTAAGGTGTCTTGGCTAAGGTGTCTTGGCTAAGGTGTCTTGGCTAATGTGTCTTGGCTAAGGTGTCTTGGCTAAGGTGTCTTGGCTAATGTGTCTTGGCTAAGGTGTCTTGGCTAAGGTGTCTTGGCTAATGTGTCTCGGCTAAAGTGTCTTGGCTAAGGTGTCTTGGCTAAGGTGTCTTGGCTAAGGTGTCTTGGCTAATGTGTCTTGGCTAAGGTGTCTTGGCTAAGGTGTCTTGGCTAAGGTGTCTTGGCTAATGTGTCTTGGCTAAGGTGTCTTGGCTAATGTGTTTCGGCTAAGGTGTCTTGGCTAATGTGTCTTGGCTAAGGTGTCTTGGCTAAGGTGTCTTGGCTAATGTGTCTTGGCTAAGGTGTCTTGGCTAATGTGTCTTGGCTAATGTGTCTTGGCTAATGTGTCTTGGCTAATGTGTCTTGGCTAAGGTGTCTTGGCTTATGTGTCTTGGCTAAGGTGTCTTGGCTAAGGTGTCTTGGCTAATGTGTCTCGGCTAATGTGTCTCGGCTAAGGTGTCTTGGCTAAGGTGTCTTGGCTAATGTGTTTTTGCTAAGGTGTCTTGGCTAATGTGTCTTGGCTAAGGTGTCTTGGCTAAGGTGTCTTGGCTAAGGTGTCTTGGCTAATGTGTCTCGGCTAAGGTGTCTTGGCTAATGTGTCTTGGCTAAGGTGTCTTGGCTAAGGTGTCTTGGCTAAGGTGTCTTGGCTAAGGTGTCTTGGCTAATGTGTCTTGGCTAATGTGTCTCGGCTAAGGTGTCTTGGCTAAGGTGTCTTGGCTTAGGTGTCTTGGCTAATGTGTCTTGGCTAATGTGTCTTGGCTAAGGTGTCTTGGCTAAGGTGTCTTGGCTAATGTGTCTCGGCTAAAGTGTCTTGGCTAAGGTGTCTTGGCTAAGGTGTCTTGGCTAAGGTGTCTTGGCTAATGTGTCTTGGCTAAGGTGTCTTGGCTAAGGTGTCTTTGTCAATGTGTCTTGGCTAAGGTGTCTTGGCTAAGGTGTCTTGGCTAATGTGTCTCGGCTAAAGTGTCTTGGCTAAGGTGTCTTGGCTAAGGTGTCTTGGCTAAGGTGTCTTGGCAAATGTGTCTTGGCAAATGTGTCTTGGCTAAGGTGTCTTGGCTAAGGTGTCTTGGCTAATGTGTCTCGGCTAAAGTGTCTTGGCTAAGGTGTCTTGGCTAATGTGTCTTGGCTAAGGTGTCTTGGCTAAGGTGTCTTGGCTAATGTGTCTTGGCTAAGGTGTCTTGGCTAAGGTGTCTTGGCTAAGGTGTCTTGGCTAAGGTGTCTTGGCTAATGTGTTTCGGCTAAGGTGTCTTGGCTAATGTGTCTTGGCTAAGGTGTCTTGGCTAATGTGTCTTGGCTAATGTGTCTTGGCTAATGTGTCTTGGCTAATGTGTCTTGGCTAATGTGTCTTGGCTAAGGTGTCTTGGCTAATGTGTCTTGGCTAAGGTGTTTCTGCTAATGTGTCTCGGCTAATGTGTCTCGGCTAAGGTGTCTTGGCTAAGGTGTCTTGGCTAATGTGTCTTGGCTAAGGTGTCTTGGCTAATGTGTCTCGGCTAAGGTGTCTTGGCTAATGTGTCTTGGCTAAGGTGTCTTGGCTAATATGTCTCGGCTAAGGTGTCTTGGCTGAGGTGTCTTGGCTAATGTGTCTTGGCTAAGGTGTCTTGGCTAAGGTGTCTTGGCTAATGTGTCTTGGCTAAAGTGTCTTGGCTAAGGTGTCTTGGCTAATGTGTCTTGGCTAAGGTGTCTTGGCTAATGTGTCTCGGCTAAGGTGTCTTGGCTAATGTGTCTTGGCTAAGGTGTCTTGGCTAAGGTGTCTTGGCTAAGGTGTCTTGGCTAATGTGTCTCGGCTAAGGTGTCTTGGCTAAGGTGTCTTGGCTAAAGTGTCTTGGCTAAGGTGTCTTGGCTAATGTGTCTCGGCTAAGGTGTCTTGGCTAATGTGTCTTGGCTAAGGTGTCTTGGCTAATGTGTCTCGGCTAAGGTGTCTTGGCTGAGGTGTCTTGGCTAATGTGTCTTGGCTAAGGTGTCTTGGCTAAGGTGTCTTGGCTAATGTGTCTTGGCTAAAGTGTCTTGGCTAAGGTGTCTTGGCTAATGTGTCTTGGCTAAAGAGTCTTGGCTAAGGTGTCTTGGCTAAGGTGTCTTGGCTAATGTGTCTTGGCTAAGGTGTCTTGGCTAAGGTGTTTTGGCTAATGTGTCTCGGCTAATGTGTCTTGGCTAAGGTGTCTTGGCTAAAGTGTCTTGGCTAAGGTGTCTTGGCTAAGGTGTCTTGGCTAAGGTGTCTTGGCTTAGGTGTCTCGGCTAAGGTGTCTTGGCTAAGGTGTCTTGGCTAATGTGTCTCGGCTAAGGTGTCTTGGCTAAGGTGTCTTGGCTAAAGTGTCTTGGCTAAGGTGTCTTGGCTAATGTGTCTTGGCTAATGTGTCTTGGCTAATGTGTCTTGGCTAAGGTGTCTTGGCTAATGTGTCTTGGCTAATGTGTCTTGGCTAAGGTGTCTTGGCTAAGGTGTCTTGGCTAAGGTGTCTTGGCTAATGTGTCTTCGCTAAGGTGTCTCGGCTAAGGTGTCTTGGCTAATGTGTCTTGGCTAAGGTGTCTTGGCTAAGGTGTCTTGGCTAAGATGCTTGGCTAATGTGTCTTGGCTAATGTGTCTTGGCTTATGTGTCTTGGCTAATGTGTCTTGGCTAATGTGTCTTGGCTAAGGTGTCTTGGCTAATGTGTCTTGGCTAATGTGTCTTGGCTAAGGTGTCTTGGCTAATGTGTCTCGGCTAAGGTGTCTTAACTAATGTGTCTTGGCTAATGTGTCTTGGCTAAGGTGTCTTGGCTAATGTGTCTTGGCTAATGTGTCTCGGCAAAGGTGTCTTGGCTAATGTGTCTTGGCTAAGGTGTCTTGGCTAATGTGTCTTGGCTAATGTGTCTTGGCTAAGGTGTCTTGGCTAATGTGTCTTGGCTAAGGTGTCTAGGCTAAGGTGTCTTGGCTAAGGTGTCTTGGCTAATGTGTCTCGGCTAATGTGTCTTGGCTAAGGTGTCTTGGCTAAGGTGTCTTGGCTAATGTGTCTTGGCTAATGTGTCTTGGCTAAGGTGTCTTGGCTAAGGTGTCTTGGCTAATGTGTCTTGGCTAATGTGTCTTGGCTTAGGTGTCTTGGCTAAGGTGTCTCGGCTAAGGTGTCTTGGCTAAGGTGTCTTGGCTAATGTGTCTTGGCTAAGGTGTCTTGGCTAAGGTGTCTTGGCTAATGTGTCTTGGCTAATGTGTCTCGGCTAAGGTGTCTTGGCTAAGGTGTCTTGGCTAAGGTGTCTTGGCTAATGTGTCTTGGCTAATGTGTCTTGGCTAAGGTGTCTTGGCTAAGGTGTCTTGGCTAATGTGTCTCGGCTAAGGTGTCTTGGCTAAGGTGTCTTGGCTAAGGTGTCTTGGCTAAGGTGTCTTGGCTAATGTGTCTTGGCTAAGGTGTCTTGGCTAAGGTGTCTTTGTCAATGTGTCTTGGCTAAGGTGTCTTGGCTAAGGTGTCTTGGCTAATGTGTCTCGGCTAAAGTGTCTTGGCTAAGGTGTCTTGGCTAAGGTGTCTTGGCTAAGGTGTCTTGGCAAATGTGTCTTGGCAAATGTGTCTTGGCTAAGGTGTCTTGGCTAATGTGTCTCGGCTAAAGTGTCTTGGCTAAGGTGTCTTGGCTAATGTGTCTTGGCTAAGGTGTCTTGGCTAAGGTGTCTTGGCTAATGTGTCTTGGCTAAGGTGTCTTGGCTAAGGTGTCTTGGCTAAGGTGTCTTGGCTAAGGTGTCTTGGCTAATGTGTTTCGGCTAAGGTGTCTTGGCTAATGTGTCTTGGCTAAGGTGTCTTGGCTAATGTGTCTTGGCTAATGTGTCTTGGCTAATGTGTCTTGGCTAATGTGTCTTGGCTAATGTGTCTTGGCTAAGGTGTCTTGGCTAATGTGTCTTGGCTAAGGTGTCTTGGCTAAGGTGTTTTTGCTAATGTGTCTCGGCTAATGTGTCTCGGCTAAGGTGTCTTGGCTAAGGTGTCTTGGCTAATGTGTCTTGGCTAAGGTGTCTTGGCTAATGTGTCTCGGCTAAGGTGTCTTGGCTAATGTGTCTTGGCTAAGGTGTCTTGGCTAATATGTCTCGGCTAAGGTGTCTTGGCTGAGGTGTCTTGGCTAATGTGTCTTGGCTAAGGTGTCTTGGCTAAGGTGTCTTGGCTAATGTGTCTTGGCTAAAGTGTCTTGGCTAAGGTGTCTTGGGTAATGTGTCTTGGCTAAGGTGTCTTGGCTAATGTGTCTCGGCTAAGGTGTCTTGGCTAATGTGTCTTGGCTAAGGTGTCTTGGCTAAGGTGTCTTGGCTAAGGTGTCTTGGCTAATGTGTCTCGGCTAAGGTGTCTTGGCTAAGGTGTCTTGGCTAAAGTGTCTTGGCTAAGGTGTCTTGGCTAATGTGTCTCGGCTAAGGTGTCTTGGCTAATGTGTCTTGGCTAAGGTGTCTTGGCTAATGTGTCTCGGCTAAGGTGTCTTGGCTGAGGTGTCTTGGCTAATGTGTCTTGGCTAAGGTGTCTTGGCTAAGGTGTCTTGGCTAATGTGTCTTGGCTAAAGTGTCTTGGCTAAGGTGTCTTGGCTAATGTGTCTTGGCTAAAGAGTCTTGGCTAAGGTGTCTTGGCTAAGGTGTCTTGGCTAATGTGTCTTGGCTAAGGTGTCTTGGCTAAGGTGTCTTGGCTAATGTGTCTCGGCTAATGTGTCTTGGCTAAGGTGTCTTGGCTAAAGTGTCTTGGCTAAGGTGTCTTGGCTAAGGTGTCTTGGCTAAGGTGTCTTGGCTTAGGTGTCTCGGCTAAGGTGTCTTGGCTAAGGTGTCTTGGCTAATGTGTCTCGGCTAAGGTGTCTTGGCTAAGGTGTCTTGGCTAAAGTGTCTTGGCTAAGGTGTCTTGGCTAATGTGTCTTGGCTAATGTGTCTTGGCTAATGTGTCTTGGCTAAGGTGTCTTGGCTAATGTGTCTTGGCTAATGTGTCTTGGCTAAGGTGTCTTGGCTAAGGTGTCTTGGCTAAGGTGTCTTGGCTAAGGTGTCTTCGCTAAGGTGTCTCGGCTAAGGTGTCTTGGCTAATGTGTCTTGGCTAAGGTGTCTTGGCTAAGGTGTCTTGGCTAAGATGCTTGGCTAATGTGTCTTGGCTAATGTGTCTTGGCTTATGTGTCTTGGCTAATGTGTCTTGGCTAATGTGTCTTGGCTAAGGTGTCTTGGCTAATGTGTCTTGGCTAATGTGTCTTGGCTAAGGTGTCTTGGCTAATGTGTCTCGGCTAAGGTGTCTTAACTAATGTGTCTTGGCTAATGTGTCTTGGCTAAGGTGTCTTGGCTAATGTGTCTTGGCTAATGTGTCTCGGCAAAGGTGTCTTGGCTAATGTGTCTTGGCTAAGGTGTCTTGGCTAATGTGTCTTGGCTAATGTGTCTTGGCTAAGGTGTCTTGGCTAATGTGTCTTGGCTAAGGTGTCTAGGCTAAGGTGTCTTGGCTAAGGTGTCTTGGCTAATGTGTCTCGGCTAATGTGTCTTGGCTAAGGTGTCTTGGCTAAGGTGTCTTGGCTAATGTGTCTTGGCTAATGTGTCTTGGCTAAGGTGTCTTGGCTAAGGTGTCTTGGCTAATGTGTCTTGGCTAATGTGTCTTGGCTTAGGTGTCTTGGCTAAGGTGTCTCGGCTAAGGTGTCTTGGCTAAGGTGTCTTGGCTAATGTGTCTTGGCTAAGGTGTCTTGGCTAATGTGTCTTGGCTAAAGTGTCTTGGCTAAGGTGTCTTGGCTAAGGTGTCTTTTCTAAGGTGTCTTGGCTAAGGTGTCTTGGCTAAGGTGTCTTGGCTAATGTGTCTCGGCTAATGTGTCTTGGCTAAGGTGTCTTGGCTAATGTGTCTTGGCTAAGGTGTCTTGGCTAATGTGTCTCGGCTAAAGTGTCTTGGCTAAGGTGTCTTGGCTAAGGTGTCTTGGCTAAGGTGTCTTGGCTTAGGTGTCTTGGCTAAGGTGTCTTGGCTAATGTGTCTCGGCTAATGTGTCTTGGCTAAGGTGTCTTGGCTAAGGTGTCTTGGCTAATGTGTCTCGGCTAATGTGTCTTGGCTAAGGTGTCTTGGCTAATGTGTCTCGGCTAAAGTGTCTTGGCTAAGGTGTCTTGGCTAAGGTGTCTTGGCTAAGGTGTCTTGGATAATGTGTCTCGGCTAAAGTGTCTTGGCTAAGGTGTCTTGGCTAAGGTGTCTTGGCTAAGGTGTCTTGGCTAAGGTGTCTTGGCTAATGTGTCTCGGCTAAGGTGTCTCGGCTAAAGTGTCTTGGCTAATGTGTCTCGGCTAAGGTGTCTTGGCTAATGTGTCTTGGCTAAGGTGTCTTGGCTAAGGTGTCTTGGCTAATGTGTCTTGGCTAAAGTGTCTTGGCTAATGTGTCTCGGTTAAGGTGTCTTGGCTAAGGTGTCTTGGCTAATGTGTCTTGGCTAAGGTGTCTTGGCTAAGGTGTCTTGGCTAATGTGTCTTGGCTAAAGTGTCTTGGCTTAGGTGTCTTGGCTAATGTGTCTCGGCTAAGGTGTCTTGGCTAAGGTGTCGTGGCTAATGTGTCTTGGCTAAAGTGTCTTGGCTAATGTGTCTTGGCTAAGGTGTCTTGGCTAAGGTGTCTTGGCTAAGGTGTCTTGGCTAAGGTGTCTTGGCTAATGTGTCTCGGCTAAGGTGTCTTGGCTAATGTGTCTTGGCTAAGGTGTCTTCGCTAAGGTGTCTTGGCTAAGGTGTCTTGGCTAAGGTGTCTTGGCTAATGTGTCTCGGCTAAGGTGTCTTGGCTAAGGTGTCTTGGCTAATGTGTTTTGGCTAAAGTGTCTTGGCTAAGGTGTTTTGGCTAAGGTGTCGTGGCTAAGGTGTCTTGGCTAAGGTGTCTTGGCTAAGGTGTCTTGGCTAAGGTGTCTTGGCTAATGTGTCTTGGCTAATGTGTCTTGGCTAATGTGTCTCGGCTAATGTGTCTTGGCTAAGGTGTCTTGGCTAATGTGTCTCGGCTAAGGTGTCTTGGCTAATGTGTCTTGGCTAAGGTGTCTTGGCTAAGGTGTCTTGGCTAAGGTGTCTTGGCTAAGGTGTCTTGGCTAAGGTGTCTTGGCTAATGTGTCTTGGCTAAGGTGTCTTGGCTAAGGTGTCTTGGCTAAGGTGTCTTGGCTAATGTGTCTCGGCTAAGGTGTCTTGGCTAAGGTGTCTTGGCTAATGTCTCTTGGCTAAGGTGTCTTGGCTAAGGTGTCTTGGCTAAGGTGTCTTGGCTAATGTGTCTTGGCTAAGGTGTCTTGGCTAATGTGTCTTGGCTAAGGTGTCTTGGCTAATGTGTCTTGGCTAATGTGTCTTGGCTAAGGTGTCTTGGCTAAGGTGTCTTGGCTAATGTGTCTCGGCTAAGGTGTCTTGGCTAATGTGTCTCGGCTAAGGTGTCTTGGCTAATGTGTCTTGGCTAAGGTGTCTTGGCTAAGGTGTCTTGGCTAATGTGTCTCGGCTAAAGTGTCTTGGCTAAGGTGTCTTGGCTAAGGTGTCTTGGCTAAGGTGTCTTGGCTAATGTGTCTTGGCTAATGTGTCTTGGCTAATGTGTCTTGGCTAAGGTGTCTTCGCTAAGGTGTCTTGGCTAAGGTGTCTTGGCTAAGGTGTCTTGGCTAAGGTGTCTTGGCTAAGGTGTCTTGGCTAATGTGTCTTGGCTAAGGTGTCTTGGCTAAGGTGTCTTGGCTAAGGTGTCTTGGCTAATGTGTCTTGGCTAAGGTGTCTTGGCTAATGTGTCTTGGCTAAGGTGTCTTGGCTAATGTGTCTTGGCTAATGTGTCTTGGCTAATGTGTCTTGGCTAAGGTGTCTTGGCTAATGTGTCTTGGCTAATGTGTCTTGGCTAAGGTGTCTTGGCTAAGGTGTCTTGGCTAATGTGTCTCGGCTAAAGTGTCTTGGCTAAGGTGTCTTGGCTAATGTGTCTTGGCTAATGTGTCTTGGCTAAGGTGTCTCGGCTAAGGTGTCTTGGCTAATGTGTCTTGGCTAATGTGTCTTGGCTAATGTGTCTTGGCTAATGTGTCTTGGCTAAGGTGTCTTCGCTAAGGTGTCTTGGCTAAGGTGTCTTGGCTAAGGTGTCTTGGCTAAGGTGTCTTGGCTAAGGTGTCTTGGCTAAGGTGTCTTGGCTAATGTGTCTTGGCTAAGATGTCTTGGCTAAGGTGTCTTGGCTAAGGTGTCTTGGCTAATGTGTCTCGGCTAAGGTGTCTTGGCTAATGTGTCTTGGCTTATGTGTCTTGGCTAATGTGTCTTGGCTAAGGTGTTTTGGCTAAGGTGTCTTGGCTAAGGTGTCTTGGCTAAAGTGTCTTGGCTAAGGTGTCTTGGCTAATGTGTCTCGGCTAAGGTGTCTTGGCTAAGGTGTCTTGGCTAAGGTGTCTTGGCTAATGTGTCTCGGCTAAGGTGTCTTGGCTAATGTGTCTTGGCTAAGGTGTCTTGGCTAATGTGTCTTGGCTAAGGTGTCTTGGCTAATGTGTCTTGGCTAATGTGTCTTGGCTAATGTGTCTTGGCTAAGGTGTCTTGGCTAATGTGTCTTGGCTAATGTGTCTTGGCTAAGGTGTCTTGGCTAAGGTGTCTTGGCTAATGTGTCTCGGCTAAAGTGTCTTGGCTAAGGTGTCTTGGCTAATGTGTCTTGGCTAATGTGTCTTGGCTAAGGTGTCTCGGCTAAGGTGTCTTGGCTAATGTGTCTTGGCTAATGTGTCTTGGCTAATGTGTCTTGGCTAATGTGTCTTGGCTAAGGTGTCTTCGCTAAGGTGTCTTGGCTAAGGTGTCTTGGCTAAGGTGTCTTGGCTAAGGTGTCTTGGCTAAGGTGTCTTGGCTAAGGTGTCTTGGCTAATGTGTCTTGGCTAAGATGTCTTGGCTAAGGTGTCTTGGCTAAGGTGTCTTGGCTAATGTGTCTCGGCTAAGGTGTCTTGGCTAATGTGTCTTGGCTTATGTGTCTTGGCTAAGGTGTCTTGGCTAAGGTGTCTTGGCTAATGTGTCTTGGCTAATGTGTCTTGGCTAATGTGTCTTGGCTAATGTGTCTTGGCTAATGTGTCTTGGCTAAGGTGTCTTGGCTAATGTGTCTTGGCTAAGGTGTCTTGGCTAAGGTGTTTTTGCTAAGGTGTCTTGGCTTATGTGTCTTGGCTAAGATGTCTTGGCTAAGGTGTCTTGGCTAAGGTGTCTTGGCTAATGTGTCTCGGCTAAGGTGTCTTGGCTAATGTGTCTTGGCTTATGTGTCTTGGCTAAGGTGTCTTGGCTAAGGTGTCTTGGCTAATGTGTCTCGGCTAAGGTGTCTTGGCTAATGTGTCTTGGCTTATGTGTCTTGGCTAATGTGTCTTGGCTAAGGTGTTTTGGCTAAGGTGTCTTGGCTAAGGTGTCTTGGCTAAGGTGTCTTGGCTAAGGTGTCTTGGCTAAGGTGTCTTGGCAAAGGTGTCTTGGCTAATGTGTCTTGGCTAAGGTGTCTTGGCTAAGGTGTCTTGGCTAAGGTGTCTTGGCTAAGGTGTCTTGGCTAATGTGTCTTGGCTTATGTGTCTTGGCTAAGGTGTCTTGGCTAAGGTGTCTTGGCTAATGTGTCTCGGCTAAGGTGTCTTGGCTAATGTGTCTTGGCTTATGTGTCTTGGCTAATGTGTCTTGGCTAAGGTGTCTTGGCTAAGGTGTCTTGGCTAATGTGTCTCGGCTAAGGTGTCTTGGCTAATGTGTCTTGGCTTATGTGTCTTGGCTAAGGTGTCTTGGCTAAGGTGTCTTGGCTAATGTGTCTTGGCTAATGTGTCTTGGCTAATGTGTCTTGGCTAATGTGTCTTGGCTAATGTGTCTTGGCTAAGGTGTCTTGGCTAATGTGTCTTGGCTAATGTGTCTTGGCTAAGGTGTCTTGGCTAATGTGTCTTGGCTAATGTGTCTTGGCTAAGGTGTCTTGGCTAAGGTGTCTTGGCTAATGTGTCTCGGCTAAAGTGTCTTGGCTAAGGTGTCTTGGCTAAGGTGTCTTGGCTAAGATGTCTTGGCTAAGGTGTCTTGGCTAAGGTGTCTTGGCTAAGGTGTCTTGGCTAATGTGTCTTGGCTAAGGTGTCTTGGCTAAGGTGTCTTGGCTAATGTGTCTTGGCTAATGTGTCTTGGCTAATGTGTCTTGGCTAAGGTGTCTTGGCTAATGTGCCTTGGCTAAGGTGTCTTGGCTAAGGTGTCTTGGCTAATGTGTCTTGGCTAATGTGTCTTGGCTAAGGTGTCTTGGCTAAGGTGTCTTGGCTAAGGTGTCTTGGCTAAGGTGTCTTGGCTAAGGTGTCTTGGCTAAGGTGTCTTGGCTAATGTGTCTTGGCTAATGTGTCTTGGCTAAGGTGTCTTGGCTAAGGTGTCTTGGCTAAGGTGTCTTGGCTAATGTGTCTTGGCTAATGTGTCTTGGCTAAGGTGTCTTGGCTAAGGTGTCTTGGCTAAGGTGTCTTGGCTAAGGTGTCTTGGCTAAGGTGTCTTGGCTAAGGTGTCTTGGCAAAGGTGTCTTGGCTAATGTGTCTTGGCTAAGGTGTCTTGGCTAAGGTGTCTTGGCTAATGTGTCTTGGCTAAGGTGTCTTGGCTAAGGTGTCTTGGCTAATGTGTCTTGGCTAATGTGTCTTGGCTAAGGTGTCTTGGCTAATGTGTCTTGGCTAAGGTGTCTTGGCTAAGGTGTCTTGGCTAAGATGTCTTGGCTAAGGTGTCTTGGCTAAGGTGTCTTGGCTAAGGTGTCTTGGCTAATGTGTCTTGGCTAAGGTGTCTTGGCTAAGGTGTCTTGGCTAATGTGTCTTGGCTAATGTGTCTTGGCTAATGTGTCTTGGCTAAGGTGTCTTGGCTAATGTGCCTTGGCTAAGGTGTCTTGGCTAATGTGTCTTGGCTAATGTGTCTTGGCTAAGGTGTCTTGGCTAAGGTGTCTTGGCTAAGGTGTCTTGGCTAAGGTGTCTTGGCTAAGGTGTCTTGGCTAAGGTGTCTTGGCTAAGGTGTCTTGGCTAATGTGTCTTGGCTAAGGTGTCTTGGCTAATGTGTCTTGGCTAAGGTGTCTTGGCTAAGGTGTCTTGGCTAATGTGTCTTGGCTAAGGTGTCTTGGCTAATGTGTCTTGGCTAAGGTGTCTTGGCTAATGTGTCTTGGCTAAGGTGTCTTGGCTAAGGTGTCTTGGCTAAGGTGTCTTGGCTAAGGTGTCTTGGCTAAGGTGTCTTGGCTAAGGTGTCTTGGCTAAGGTGTCTTGGCTAAGGTGTCTTGGCAAAGGTGTCTTGGCTAATGTGTCTTGGCTAAGGTGTCTTGGCTAAGGTGTCTTGGCTAAGGTGTCTTGGCTAAGGTGTCTTGGCTAATGTGTCTTGGCTAAGGTGTCTTGGCTAAGGTGTCTTGGCTAAGGTGTCTTGGGTAATGTGTCTCGGCTAATGTGTCTTGGCTAATGTGTCTTGGCTAAGGTGTCTTGGCTAAGGTGTCTTGGCTAATGTGTCTTGGCTAATGTGTCTTGGCTAATGTGTCTTGGCTAAGGTGTCTTGGCTAATGTGCCTTGGCTAAGGTGTCTTGGCTAAGGTGTCTTGGCTAATGTGTCTCGGCTAAGGTGTCTTGGCTAATGTGTCTTGGCTAATGTGTCTTGGCTAAGGTGTCTTGGCTAAGGTGTCTTGGCTAAGGTGTCTCGGCTAATGTGTCTTGGCTAATGTGTCTTGGCTAATGTGTCTTGGCTAATGTGTCTTGGCTAATGTGTCTTGGCTAAGGTGTCTTGGGTTATGTGTCTTGGCTAAGGTGTCTTGGCTAAGGTGTCTTGGCTAATGTGTCTTGGCTAATGTGTCTTGGCTAATGTGTCTTGGCTAAGGTGTCTTGGCTAAGGTGTCTTGGCTAATGTGTCTTGGCTAAGGTGTCTTGGCTAATGTGTCTTGGCTAAGGTGTCTTGGCTAATGTGTCTTGGCTAAGGTGTCTTGGCTAAGGTGTCTTGGCTAAGGTGTCTTGGCTAATGTGTCTTGGCTAAGGTGTCTTGGCTAAGGTGTCTTGGCTAAGGTGTCTTGGCTAATGTGTCTCGGCTAAGGTGTCTTGGCTAATGTGTCTTGGCTAATGTGTCTTGGCTAAGGTGTCTTGGCTAATGTGTCTTGGCTAATGTGTCTTGGCTAATGTGTCTTGGCTAATGTGTCTTGGCTAAGGTGTCTTGGCTAATGTGTCTTGGCTAATGTGTCTTGGCTAATGTGTCTTGGCTAATGTGTCTTGGCTAATGTGTCTTGGCTAAGGTGTCTCGGCTAATGTGTCTTGGCTAATGTGTCTTGGCTAATGTGTCTTGGCTAAGGTGTCTTGGCTAATGTGTCTTGGCTAAGGTGTCTTGGCTAATGTGTCTTGGCTAAGGTGTCTTGGCTAATGTGTCTCGGCTAATGTGTCTTGGCTAATGTGTCTTGGCTAATGTGTCTTGGCTAAGGTGTCTTGGCTAAGGTGTCTTGGCTAAGGTGTCTTGGCTAATGTGTCTTGGCTAATGTGTCTCGACTAAGGTGTCTTGGCTAATGTGTCTTGGCTAAGGTGTCTTGGCTAAGGTGTCTTGGCTAAGGTGTCTTGGCTAATGTGTCTTGGCTAAGGTGTCTTGGCTAAGGTGTCTTGGCTAAGGTGTCTTGGGTAATGTGTCTCGGCTAATGTGTCTTGGCTAAGGTGTCTTGGCTAATGTGTCTTGGCTAAGGTGTCTTGGATAATGTGTCTTGGCTAATGTGTCTTGGCTAAGGTGTCTTGGCTAATGTGTCTTGGCTAAGGTGTCTTGGCTAATGTGTCTTGGCTAATGTGTCTTGGCTAAGGTGTCTTGGATAATGTGTCTTGGCTAATGTGTCTTGGCTAATGTGTCTTGGCTAATGTGTCTTGGCTAATGTGTCTTGGCTAATGTGTCTTGGCTAATGTGTCTTGGCTAAGGTGTCTTGGCTAAGGTGTCTTGGCTAAGGTGTCTTGGCTAAGGTGTCTTGGCTAATGTGTCTTCGCTAATGTGTCTTGGCTAAGGTGTCTTGGCTAATGTGTCTTGGCTAAGGTGTCTTGGCTAATGTGTCTTGGCTAAGGTGTCTTGGCTAAGGTGTCTTGGCTAAGGTGTCTTGGCTAATGTGTCTTGGCTAAGGTGTCTTGGCTAATGTGTCTTGGCTAAGGTGTCTTGGCTAATGTGTCTCGGCTAAGGTGTCTTGGCTAATGTGTCTTGGCTAAGGTGTCTTGGCTAAGGTGTCTTGGCTAAGGTGTCTTGGCTAAGGTGTCTTGGCAAAGGTGTCTTGGCTAATGTGTCTTGGCTAATGTGTCTTGGCTAAGGTGTCTCGGCTAATGTGTCTTGGCTAATGTGTCTTGGCTAATGTGTCTTGGCTAAGGTGTCTTGGCTAATGTGTCTTGGCTAATGTGTCTTGGCTAAGGTGTCTTGGATAATGTGTCTTGGCTAATGTGTCTTGGCTAATGTGTCTTGGCTAATGTGTCTTGGCTAATGTGTCTTGGCTAATGTGTCTTGGCTAATGTGTCTTGGCTAATGTGTCTTGGCTAATGTGTCTTGGCTAAGGTGTCTCGGCTAATGTGTCTTGGCTAATGTGTCTTGGCTAATGTGTCTTGGCTAATGTGTCTTGGCTAATGTGTCTTGGCTAAGGTGTCTTGGCTAAGGTGTCTTGGCTAATGTGTCTTGGCTAATGTGTCTTGGCTAATGTGTCTTGGCTAATGTGTCTAGGCTAATGTGTCTTGGCTAATGTGTCTCGGCTAATGTGTCTTGGCTAATGTGTCTTGGCTAATGTGTCTTGGCTAAGGTGTCTTGGCTAATGTGTCTTGGCTAAGGTGTCTTGGCTAATGTGTCTTGGCTAATGTGTCTCGGCTAATGTGTCTCGGCTAATGTGTCTAGGCTAATGTGTCTTGGCTAATGTGTCTTGGCTAAGGTGTCTTGGCTAAGGTGTCTTGGCTAAGGTGTCTTGGCTAAGGTGTCTTGGCTAATGTGTCTTGGCTAATGTGTCTCGGCTAAGGTGTCTTGGCTAATGTGTCTTGGCTAAGGTGTCTTGGCTAAGGTGTCTTGGCTAAGGTGTCTTGGCTAATGTGTCTTGGCTAAGGTGTCTTGGCTAAGGTGTCTTGGCTAAGGTGTCTTGGGTAATGTGTCTCGGCTAATGTGTCTTGGCTAAGGTGTCTTGGCTAATGTGTCTTGGCTAAGGTGTCTTGGATAATGTGTCTTGGCTAATGTGTCTTGGCTAATGTGTCTTGGCTAATGTGTCTTGGCTAATGTGTCTTGGCTAATGTGTCTTGGCTAATGTGTCTTGGCTAAGGTGTCTTGGATAATGTGTCTTGGCTAATGTGTCTTGGCTAATGTGTCTTGGCTAATGTGTCTTGGCTAATGTGTCTTGGCTAAGGTGTCTTGGCTAATGTGTCTTGGCTAAGGTGTCTTGGCTAATGTGTCTCGGCTAAGGTGTCTTGGCTAATGTGTCTTGGCTAAGGTGTCTTGGCTAAGGTGTCTTGGCTAATGTGTCTTGGCTAAGGTGTCTTGGATAATGTGTCTTGGCTAATGTGTCTTGGCTAATGTGTCTTGGCTAATGTGTCTTGGCTAATGTGTCTTGGCTAAGGTGTCTTGGCTAATGTGTCTTGGCTAAGGTGTCTTGGCTAATGTGTCTCGGCTAAGGTGTCTTGGCTAATGTGTCTTGGCTAAGGTGTCTTGGCTAAGGTGTCTTGGCTAAGGTGTCTTGGATAATGTGTCTTGGCTAATGTGTCTTGGCTAATGTGTCTTGGCTAATGTGTCTTGGCTAATGTGTCTTGGCTAAGGTGTCTTGGCTAATGTGTCTTGGCTAAGGTGTCTTGGCTAATGTGTCTTGGCTAAGGTGTCTTGGCTAATGTGTCTTGGCTAATGTGTCTTGGCTAATGTGTCTTGGCTAATGTGTCTTGGCTAAGGTGTCTTGGATAATGTGTCTTGGCTAATGTGTCTTGGCTAATGTGTCTTGGCTAATGTGTCTTGGCTAATGTGTCTTGGCTAAGGTGTCTTGGCTAATGTGTCTTGGCTAAGGTGTCTTGGCTAATGTGTCTCGGCTAAGGTGTCTTGGCTAATGTGTCTTGGCTAAGGTGTCTTGGCTAAGGTGTCTTGGCTAAGGTGTCTTGGCTAAGGTGTCTTGGCAAAGGTGTCTTGGCTAATGTGTCTTGGCTAATGTGTCTTGGCTAATGTGTCTTGGCTAATGTGTCTTGGCTAATGTGTCTTGGCTAATGTGTCTTGGCTAAGGTGTCTTGGCTAATGTGTCTTGGCTAAGGTGTCTTGGCTAATGTGTCTCGGCTAAGGTGTCTTGGCTAATGTGTCTTGGCTAAGGTGTCTTGGCTAAGGTGTCTTGGCTAAGGTGTCTTGGCTAAGGTGTCTTGGCAAAGGTGTCTTGGCTAATGTGTCTTGGCTAATGTGTCTTGGCTAATGTGTCTTGGCTAATGTGTCTTGGCTAATGTGTCTTGGCTAATGTGTCTTGGCTAAGGTGTCTCGGCTAATGTGTCTTGGCTAATGTGTCTTGGCTAATGTGTCTTGGCTAAGGTGTCTTGGCTAATGTGTCTTGGCTAAGGTGTCTTGGCTAATGTGTCTTGGCTAATGTGTCTCGGCTAATGTGTCTCGGCTAATGTGTCTAGGTTAATGTGTCTTGGCTAATGTGTCTTGGCTAAGGTGTCTTGGCTAAGGTGTCTTGGCTAAGGTGTCTTGGCTAAGGTGTCTTGGCTAATGTGTCTTGGCTAATGTGTCTCGGCTAAGGTGTCTTGGCTAAGGTGTCTTGGCTAAGGTGTCTTGACTAATAAGTCTCGGCTAATGTGTCTTGGCTAAGGTGTCTTGGCTAATGTGTCTTGGCTAAGGTGTCTTGGCTAAGGTGTCTTGGCTAAGGTGTCTTGGCTGATGTGTCTTGGCTAAGGTGTCTTGGCTAAGGTGTCTTGGCTAAGGTGTCTTGGGTAATGTGTCTCGGCTAATGTGTCTTGGCTAAGGTGTCTTGGCTAATGTGTCTTGGCTAAGGTGTCTTGGCTAAGGTGTCTTGGCTAATGTGTCTTGGCTAAGGTGTCTTGGCTAAGGTGTCTTGGCTAATGTGTCTTGGCTAAGGTGCCTTGGCTAAGGTGTCTTGGCTAATGTGTCTTGGCTAAGGTGTCTTGGCTAAGGTGTCTTGGCTAATGTGTCTTGGCTAATGTGTCTTGGCTAAGGTGTCTTGGCTAAGGTGTCTTGGCTAAGGTGTCTTGGCTAATGTGTCTTGGCTAAGGTGTCTTGGCTAATGTGTCTTGACTAATAAGTCTCGGCTAATGTGTCTTGGCTAAGGTGTCTTGGCTAAGGTGTCTTGGCTAAGGTGTCTTGGCTAATGTGTCTTGGCTAAGGTGTCTTGGCTAATGTGTCTTGGCTAAGGTGTCTTGGCTAATGTGTCTTAGCATATGTGTCTTGGCTAAGGTGTCTTGGCTAATGTGTCTTGTTTAAGGTGTCTTGGCTAATATGTCTTGGCTAATGTGTCTCGGCTAATGTGTCTCGGCTAATGTGTCTTGGCTAATGTGTCTTGGCTAATGTGTCTTGGCTAAGGTGTCTTGGCTAAGGTGTCTTGGCTAATGTGTCTTGGCTAATGTGTCTCGGCTAAGGTGTCTTGGCTAATGTGTCTTGGCTAAGGTTTTTTGTCTAATGTGTCTCGGCTAATGTGTCTTGGCTAATGTGTCTTGGCTAAGGTGTCTTGGCTAATGTGTCTTGGCTAAGGTGTCTTGGCTAATGTGTCTTAGCATATGTGTCTTGGCTAAGGTGTCTTGGCTAATGTGTCTTGTTTAAGGTGTCTTGGCTAATATGTCTTGGCTAATGTGTCTCGGCTAATGTGTCTCGGCTAATGTGTCTTGGCTAAGGTGTCTTGGCTAAGGTGTCTTGGCTAATGTGTCTTGGCTAAGGTGTCTTGGCTAAGGTGTCTTGGCTAAGGTGTCTTGGCTAATGTGTCTTGGCTAAGGTGTCTTGGCTAATGTGTCTTGGCTAAGGTGTCTTGGCTAAGGTTTTTTGTCTAATGTGTCTTGGCTAAGGTGTCTTGGCAAAGGTGTCTTGGCTAATGTGTCTTGGCTAATGTGTCTTGGCTAAGGTGTCTTGGCTAAGGTGTCTTGGCTAAGGTGTCTTGGCTAAGGTGTCTTGGGTAATGTGTCACGGCTAATGTGTCTTGGCTAAGGTGTCTTGGCTAAGGTGTCTTGGCTAAGGTGTCTTGGGTAATGTGTCTCGGCTAATGTGTCTTGGCTAAGGTGTCTTGGCTAATGTGTCTTGGCTAAGGTGTCTTGGCTAAGGTGTCTTGGCTAAGGTGTCTTGGCTAAGGTGTCTTGGCTAAGGTGTCTTGGCTAAGGTGTCTTGGCTAAGGTGTCTTGGCTAATGTGTCTTGGCTAAGGTGTCTTGGCTAAGGTGTCTTGGCTAAGGTGTCTTGGCTAAGGTGTCTTGGCTAATGTGTCTTGGCTAAAGTGTCTTGGCTAATGTGTCTTGGCTAAGGTGTCTTGGCTAAGGTGTCTTGGCTAAGGTGTCTTGGCTAATGTGTCTTGGCAAAGGTGTCTTGGCTAAGGTGTCTTGGCTAATGTGTCTTGGCTAAGGTGTCTTGGCTAATGTGTCTTGGCTAAGGTGTCTTGGCTAAGGTGTCTTGGCTAATGTGTCTTGGCTAAGGTGTCTTGGCTAATGTGTCTTGGCCAAGGTGTCTTGGCTAAGGTGTCTTGGCTAAGGTGTCTTGGGTAATGTGTCTCGGCTAATTTGTCTTGGCTAAGGTGTCTTGGCTAATGTGTCTTGGCTAAGGTGTCTTGGCTAATGTGTCTCGGCTAATGTGTCTTGGCTAAGGTGTCTTGGCTAAGGTGTCTTGGCTAAGGTGCCTTGGCTAAGGTGTCTTTGCTAAGGTGTCTTCGCTAAGGTGTCTTGGCCAAGGTGTCTTGGCTAAGGTGTCTTGGCTAATGTGTCTTGGCTAAGGTGTCTTGGCTAAGGTGTCTTGGCTAAGGTGTCTTGGCTAAGGTGTCTTGGCTAAGGTGTCTTGGCTAAGGTGTCTTGGCTAATGTGTCTTGGCTAAGGTGTCTTGGCTAATGTGTCTTGGCTAATGTGTCTTGGCTAAGGTGTCTTGGCTAAGGTGTCTTGGCTAAGGTGTCTTGGCTAAGGTGTCTTGGCTAATGTGTCTTGGCTAAGGTGTCTTGGCTAATGTGTCTTGGCTAAGCTGTCTTGGCTAAGGTGTCTTGGCTAAGGTGTCTTGGCTAAGGTGTCTTGGCTAAGGTGTCTTGGCTAAGGTGTTTTGGCTAATGTGTCTTGGCTAAGGTGTCTTGGCTAAGGTGTCTTGGCTAATGTGTCTTGGCTAAGGTGTCTTGGCTAAGGTGTCTTGGCTAAGGTGTCTTGGCTAAGGTGTTGTTGTGAACGCAACGGTCAATCGTTCTAATTCACGTTTTTCGAATACATTTCAAACTATTATATGATCATTTAAGAGAATTACAAGCCATAGATTAGACTCGACGTCGATCAAGACGAACGTAGCACAGGCGATAAGTTCGAGAAGAAAAATGAATAAAGAATGGTACGCCGTTCTAAATAAACAGGATGCTACGCGGGATCGCCTGGCCAACTTAGGTTCTTATCTACTGTTACGTATGCGACAAAATTCAAAGCGTACGCGTGAGAATTCGAACAATCGTAAGAAAGGGAATTTGAAATAGCTACGCAACATAAACGTATTGACATTCTAGAAAAGACATGTGGTTAATCTCAGCTTTCAGGTCAAATAATGTTCTACCAACATTAACATGTTGACATCCTAGAAAAGCCATGTGTGTAATCTCAGCTTTCAGGTCAAAATAATGTTCTATGAGAAAACGTAAGCGCAATTACATACCGATGCATCTCAAGGACCATATGCAACATTAACATAAAAAGATCCCAAATCCTTACCCACTTCATACGTTACGTAACATGATCATAGTTTCAGGCAATATCATAAAACGTCCAAAAAGGACGAAGCACTTGACAATCGAAACTAAACATATTACCCGGCAATAAGCAAAGGCAGCATAACTGCATACGGTCAAACTATAACCGAGGAAAGTAAAACGAGACAAGGGTACACAACTTAAGTGATACCACATGTACCGAAATGCGTGTGAGATATTGGTACAGCCTTAGAATGCCTACCCAGAACTCATGTAAACATATGCCAGGATAAGGCATCTAGGACAACGTTATCCAAAAGGAAACTATCTCTTTCTAATTACCCATCTCACTCTTACCTCCATTTCTCACAACTAATTTTTAGTATATAAGAAACGAAATTTTTCAATAAACACACTTACAAGTTACAACGCAACAAGAACGGTCGTATCCGCGTTTCAGTCTCCTTTAAACTTCTAAAAAATATCGCGTCTTCGCGTGAATCCCACTCCAGTGGATTATATGGTGGCTCCAGAGAGGAGTTGAAGTGAAAAAAGTGCAAATTCTGTTTTAAACTCAACTCCAGTGTCGAACTGTTCAAATTTAAAGCGAATAACAGTTCAAATTAACTCGTTTGAAAAGTTAGTGAACTGAAATAGCGTTTATAGAAAGTGCTTGTAGTTGTGAACAATTTTTGTAACGTCAACAATTTATTTCCCCAGTGAGCTCCCTCGTTACAAGTTGTACTTCAGAGGAGGAATACCAAGATCGACTAGGGTTTGTCCCGGACTGGGACAATACCGAAGAACTAGCAAGCGATCTGTTGAAGTACCAGGCGACGATTCAGCACGTGGTGCCGGAGGTCTTGGACAGGGACATCAAAATAACGGTGAATCTTCTCCGAGCCCGGAAAATTTGGCCACGGCTCTGTTACAGCATCCTCTGCGAGCTGCAGTGGGATCTGATGTGTATCGATAGCGGTAAACCGCTGGACGAAAAGCGCGCCAACCTGGGGGAACAACTAAGATCCTGGGGAATAAAATTATAAAAGCATAATTATCGGAAATAGAGATTATTTCAAAGAAATCCGAAAGAAAAAGTCCGCTCCTGAAATTTCGCTTCCACTATATTCGAAAAAGAAAGAAATCTCCGCCCTCGAAATTCACCTCGTTAAGCTCCTCTCGCTCTTAGTGTTGTACTCGATTAACCACCAAGGAACATTAGTGCTTACGCTGTGTTGAAAAGGTCATAAGGAAACCATTGTGAAAGACATTTGATCCGCCACACGTGAGAAACATCAGGATTATCGCGCATCATCATCACGAGCGAAGCCATCCAGTTCCAGCCGAAATAAAAGAAGGAAGTATCAACTTATTCAGGTAAGCCAATTTTCTTATCATACGGCAAGGAAATCGCAGATTCGTCCAAAATGCCTTTCAACTTTGTTAAAAACCGCAATGGTAGCTGCCGCCTATGTGAAGGTATTGATACCTCCGAACAAACAATGGCGGAATGCTTCGAATGCGACCGATGGTTCCATTTGCAATGCGTTAGACTGACGCGCAGTCCAACACCAGCCGAATGCTGGTTATGCCCCAAGTGCCAAAAGATTAAATACGAGTTGAAACGTATGGAATCTGCGATGGAGGCATATGCAAAAAAGGATGAGGAAAGAACAAAGGAAAGCATGGACGGGTCCAGTTTGGACACCACTATGAAAGAAATGGTTATCAACCAAGGAAAAATGGTGGATAACCAAAAGCAACTAATGGAAGAATTTTTCAACGCTTTCAAATCCATGATGGATGAAAGAAAGGGTCCATCGCACATGGAAACCTTCTTACGAAGACAATCCTTGATGCAATTGCCAAAGTTTGGAGGTGATCCGAAAGAATGGACAAACTTCAAACAAACGTTTGACAAAACAAACGAAGAAGGCAAATTTACGGATTTAGAAAATCTTTAACCGTTTAAGACAAGCTTTGAACGGAGACGCCTTAAGGCACGTTCAACAGCTTATGATGGAATCTAAAAACGTAGGCGAGATTATTAAAAGGTTGGAAGAAAAATTTCGAGGAACAGATCTAATTTATTTAGAACTGTTGAATGGATTACAACGACTAAAAAAAGATTCAAAGAATATAGTCGTTGATCTGATAAATGCATTAGAAAATTTAGTGCATACGATTAAACTCATGGAAGAACCATCTTATCTCAGTGATCATAGATTGGTGCTTGATTTAACGTCAAAGCTACCCTATAACATACAACTCGACAGAGCCAAGTATGTAACAAAGGAAAAGGTCAGCCTAAGGGATCAAACATTAGACGAATTATGCGAATGGCTTAAACCTTATGCGAAAACCGCAACTGTTATGAGTACGTTACAATCGTTTACTCAAAAGGGACACGTTAATATCCATGAGTCAAAAGGCGAGGCTAAATCAAAGCCAAAAAAGCTAGGATCCGACCAACCGGAAACTAGTAAATCCAAGGCAAAATGCTTAATATGCAACAAGCCACATGAAACTATCAAATGTTACGCCTTAGTGAATAAAAATGTCACAGAGCGTCAACAGATAGTTAAAAAACAAACGTCTTTGTGCGGGATGTTTAAAATCAAACAATCATGCCATAGACGCTTGTAGAAGCGCACAAAGGTGTGGTATTAATGGATGTACATCAAAACATCACAAAATGCTTCATCCTTCGGGAGCAACTCCAGCCGTTGAACAAGAAGCTGTTAATAACCATCACGAGGTACAAGTGCCGTCTTCGACACACTATCAAGTGTTACCAGTAACACTGATGAACAAAGATAAATCCGTTCAAACATATGCCTTTTTAGATCCGGGTTCATCTCTAACCCTATTAGATGCAAAAATCGCCAGGAAACTCTCTTTAACGGGAGAAAATATTCCACTTCAACTGGTTTGGGCTCAAGGCACAAAGGCACACCATGAAGGAAGCCAGAGCGTAGATTTGAAAATTAGAGGCGCATCAAAAAAGACCTTTAAACTAAAAGATGTTAGAACAATTAAAAATTTAATGTTACCAATACAAACATTAAATTACAATGAATTGTGTCTCAAGTACTCTTATTTGAAGAATTTACCGATTAATGAGCTTGAAAATGTACAGCCGACAATCGTAATCGGCATAAAACATAATCAATTATTAATGGGATTAAAGCATCGATATGGAAAACAGGGAGAGCCCATCGCAATGAAAACCAAACTAGGTTGGCTTGTTTACGGAAGGAATTCAGATCAAGAAAATACAAACTTTTCAATGGTCATTCAAGAACAGGAAGACATCCAAAAGATGATGTCTGACTATTTTTCAGTTGAAGATTTTGGTGTGAAACCAATAAAACAACTTCCGGAATCGGAAGAAGAAAAAAGGGCAAAACAAATCCTAGCAAGCACTTTGAAATTCAAAAATGGACGTTATGAAGTCGGTTTGTTATGGAAAAAGGATAATCATCAATTTCCCGCTAGCCTTGACTATGCAATGTCAAGACTCATAAGCTTGGAGAAGAAATTGCAAAGAGATCCAGAACTAAAGGACTGGGCATTGACAACTTTCGCAAGCTATGTAGAAAAGGGTTATGCTAGAAAACTAGAACCTTGGGAAACTGAAATAAAGCCGTCGAACACGTTTTATTTACCACATTTTATAGTAATAAATAAAAATAAAATTCCGCCCAAACCAAGATTAGTGTTTGACGCAGCAGCGAAAATAAAAGGACATTCGCTAAATTCGGCCTTATTATCAGGGCCAGATAGCACAACCTCGTTATTCGGAATTCTTTTAAGATTCCGTGAAGGTAAATATGCTATTTGTGGTGACATAAAAGAAATGTTCCACCAGGTAAAGATCCGCAAAGAGGATCAAAACACCCAAAGATTTCTTTGGCGAGACTGCGAAAATCGTAGTCCAGACACTTATGTCATGCAGGTAATGACCTTTGGCGCTACCTGCTCACCAGCCTGCGCACAGGCTGCAAAAAATTCCAATGCCGAACGGCTAAAGGATAAATATCCGCTAGCATTAACACCAATCGTACATCAGCATTATGTTGACGATTATAATGACAGCTTTAATTCAATAAACAAAGCAATAGAAACAGTGGAACAGGTTATAAAAGCTCACGATGAAGGGGGCTTCTTTATTACCAAATTCTGTTCTAATAATAAAGAATTGCTCAATACCATATCAAGTGATAGGATCGATGCAGATAACATAAAGTTACTAGAAAGCAAAAATGAGGAATCAAAAATACTTGGCATTTATTGGAATACTAAAAAGGATAACATCGGATTTCATTCGAAATTAGACAAACTACCAGCCGATGTGTCTCTCAAGTTAAGGCCTCCCACCAAACGGGAAGTACTATCATTTGTCATGAGCTTTTTTGATCCGTTAGGATTAATATCCAACGTTACGATACAAGGAAAAATTCTTATGCAGGAAGTGCATAAAGAAACGAATGAATGGGACGTACCAATTTCAGATAATTTATTTGTAATATGGAACACTTGGTTGAAATACATCGAGCAGACCAAACATATTCGTATTCCTAGATGGATCATGAAATCGCCCACAGCGGAAATAGAGCTACACACCTTTGTAGACGCTTCCGATAAGGCGTTCGCGGCCGTTATCTACGCCAGAAGCGTGGACAATGGTAAACCGCACGTTCAAATTCTCGCATCCAAGGCTCGAGTGGCACCAATAAAGATGTTATCAATACCTCGTTTAGAATTACAAGCTGCATTATTAGGGGTTAGGCTGCTGGACACGGTAAAAAGCGAAATGAGAATCAAAGCATCCGAAACAACATTTTGGAGCGATTCTAAAACGGTGTTGGCATGGGTAAAATCCTCTCATCGTAAATACAAACCGTTTGTTGCCCATCGTATCGGGGAAATTCTCGACACAACAACAATGAATCAATGGATATGGGTGCCATCAGAATTGAATCCAGCAGATGAAGGAACAAAGGTTATAACCAAACCTTCAATATGGCTAACAGGGCCCAATTTCCTAACACTCGATCAAAAGGAGTGGCCTAAAAATATATCCGTCGAAACGAGCGAAGAAATGCATTTCGTTAACATCCATACGGATGAGAAAGACTACATTCAAGAACAAAAATTTTCCAATTGGTGGAAACTATTATTTAGGATTTCCACTATAATGAAGATAGTCGACTACGGGTTAAACAAAACCTCGTTTAATAAAGCATACACGATGAAAGATCGACAACGTGCCGAAAATATCCTGTATAGAAAGGCCCAACGGGATACATATCCTGACGAAATAAAGGATATCGAGAAAAACGGACAACTGACAACGGTTGGACCACTTTCAAAATTAACGCCATTTTTAGACGAAAATGGCGTAATGCGTTTCAAGAGCCGGTTAGAATACACGGAACACCTTCCAATTTCGGCAAGAGTACCGGTTATATTGCCAAAAGATCACCACATTACGCGATTGATCATACAATGGTACCATGAAGTGTATAACCATCAATCGGATAAAATAGTCTTATCAGCTATTCAACAAAAATACTTCATTCCCAGCTTGAATACAGCATTTCGTTACGTAAAGGCTAGGTGCCAATATTGTAAAAATGCTAAAGCGAGGCCACTAGCGCCAATTATGGCCCCCTTACCAACCTGCAGAACGGAAGCGTACGTTTTTCCTTTCACTCATACAGGTATAGATTACTTCGGACCGTTCGAAGTAGCTGTAAAAAGATCATTAGAGAAACGATGGGGTGTAATATTCACATGCATGACCACAAGAGCGAGCCATATCGAGTTGGCTGAGAAACTAGATACCGATTCCTTCATCATGTGCTTTCTTAATTTTCAAGGAAGACGGGGGGCAGTAACACACGTTTACAGCGACAACGGGACGAACCTTGTGGGAGCAGACAACGAACTAAGATCTTTGGTTAAACAAATTAACACACGTATGGAACAAGGGGAAGCAATGAAGTTACAAATAGCCTGGCATTTTAATCCGCCAATAGCCCCACATTTTGGAGGCTCATGGGAAAGGTTGATACGCATTATCAAATCAAATCTGAAAGAAATGATACATTGTAGGCAACATCGTGCTCCAACCATCGAAGTGCTACGAAGCGCATTAATACAAACCGAATTTATTCTAAACTCTCGCCCGTTAACCAACATACCTCTCAATGAAGAGAATGATGAACCATTGACACCATTTCACATTCTTATCGGTAGAGCTGGAAATTACTCTATTCCGATTGAAATCCCCACACATAGCCTAGAACGTAAACATTACAGACTAGCGCTTCACTATGGGAAGATTTTTTGGGACAAATGGGTAAAGCAATATCTACCACTGATTGCCCAAAGACCAAAATGGAATAAATTAACGGAACCAATTAAAATCGATGATATCGTTGTAATTACAGACACAAATTCAATGAAACCTGGAACTTGGTTAAAAGGACGAGTAATAGAAGTACAACCAGGCAAGGACGGACAAATCAGATCCGTTAGAATCAAAACCATTCAAGGTATCTACTGTCGCCCAGTAACGGGGGTAGCAGTGCTCGACGTGTACAAACACGAAAATAACGTCATAAAGGACAAAAACCCTGAATTTGTAGGCGCAATATTCGATAAATCAAAAACGTCCTGCAATCAGGATCGTGGACGAGCAGGTATAAAAGGAAAAAAGAAAAAAATCCAACCCTGCAATTGGTATAAAAACACATTAACGGCAAACACTACAAAGGTGTCGGCTTTCAAACGAGGGCCGGAGGCGGTTCAAATAAAAGAGATGCCGTCACAAGCTAAATTCATTAAATTAAATACCATTACCATGACCATACTAATACTTTTGTTTCTTTCAGCACAAGCAATTGGGGAATCAGCAAGGGGTTTAATAGCGTATGACTGCGCTAACAACGATATAAATATCACCAGCTACTCCCTTATGGACGTAGCATCTTGCGTTCCGCCCTCCAAAAACGTCTCGACTGAGGAAATACGCATTCAAGTATTACAAAGAAGTTCAAAAGCTATTGTTCACGTTCATCAATGTAAAGTAATCATTAAACGGTCAATTAGACATTGTGGCGCGTTTTCACACATATCAGATTATGAACGAAGCTATGAATATATCGTTAAGGAATTTACACCGCAGGAGTGTAAACTAGCTCAAATGTTAGGAGAAATTGCTTTATCAATCAATACGAAGGTTAGGGAATTGCGTCGCAATCACACCACAAGGGGGGAAGCACTCATCGTTGGCAGCATCCAGGGAACAGCTTGCAGCGGAGGAACGTATCGGACATCGAGCTACACGTGGGAAAACGCGTTGGTATACTACGAGTACGAAATTGGGTTATACGACTACGTGGCTACGGCAGACCTCGAGAACGATCAAATCACGTTGCGAAGCGGTCTTGTGTGCGCACATACGACGGGTTGGTGTTTAGATCCAGATTACGGCTACCTCACCTGGGAAGTGGACCTGCGGCGGCAATGCGAGCGAAACGATTTCGAAATCATCTATGAAGGTACTGTGAACAAAACCATCGATAATGCAAAGGTAAATGCAGCGAATACAGTCTACACCTTAATCTCGAAAGAGCATATGTTTTCGATAAGAGCTCGAGACGCTACACAGATATGCGGCTTCAATAGCTACGTCACCGACCATCCTAAGATATTCATCCTCGAGCTAAGTGGTTATCAATCGCCATTCCGACGAAAAGCGGTCGACGGAAGAAACCTCGACTTATTCACGTACTTCAATTCAAAAATCACTCTGGTAGAAAACTATCTCGGCCAAAAGCTGAACGATGTATACTTCACAGTAATGACCGAGATGTGCAAAGTCGATAAGACACTTCTGGAAACCAAGCTGACTCTGGCTCGACTAAATCCTAGTGAATTCGTCACAAACCTGGTGAAACGTCCCGGATATACGGCCGTCGTAGCAGCAGAAGTATTATACATCCTTGAATGTAAGCCAGTCTACGTTACATACGAAAGCAAAGAAGACTGCTATCAGGAGATTCCGGTAAAATACAATAACCGGTCAATGTTCATAGCTCCAGTAACCAGAATGTTACAACTAAGAGGCACACAAATGGATTGCACTCCGCTTTTGCCTGCGAAATTTACCATCGGTGGAAAATGGTATACGACCGACCAACGCTTGCGCGAAACAACAGCACCACAGCAGCTAACAACCGATATCGTAACAAGCTGGACATATACACCATTGCCGAATCTAATGGAGAGCGGTGTTTACGACGCCGAAAACCTACAAAAAATGAAAAATATGGTGTACGAACAAGGAGATAAAAGAATAGCGGCATCAGTACTACACAAGATGATCAACGGCGAACATCCGAATCTGCAAGGATTTACCTTCGATGGGCTCGTGTCAGAAAAGGTAATTCACAACGCCTTCAACAAATACTGGTCTAAACTAGTCTCTTGGTCAACTTGGCTCGGAAACATTACGTCAACAGCTATCGGTATCTATGTATGTGGAAGAACCATTAAGTTCATAATAGATACAATAATAAATGGCAGAATTCTATTCGAAATCTACGGAGTAGGATGGCAATTGTTAGCATCCTTTTGGGACTCCTTGACCAATCTGCTATCTCATCGCGGCCATAGACAGCAAGCAGCCAACGAAGCAAGCACGCAAAACTACGTCAACATTCCGCTAGAAGAACAACTAAATGAAGAACCGCACGCGATTGAGGTAATTCCGTGCCACGGAAAACCGAGGTTTCTGTTCCCATCGCGTAAAAGCCTCGCGCCTCCAGCAAACAACGAGATGACGACTCCTACAGCTTCATATCTTCAACCGCAGTGCTCTTCGCGTAACAACAACTGCGAACGTCAATGATTGCACGCATTTTATTAGGTAAATAACGAAAAGTTAGATTACACCTTTCATTCTCATTTTATTCATAGCTAAGACGTTGCGTATTTTGGTAAAACTTATAGTTTTACGAGGGCCAGAATGTTGTGAACGCAACGATCAATCGTTCTGATTCACGTTTTTTGAACACATTTTCAAATCTATTAAACGTTAGCAAAGATGCAATAAACTTGAGTTGAAAATGAACAAAGAATGGTACGCCGTTCTAAATAAACAGGATGCTACGCAGGATCGCCTGGCAAACTTAGGTTCGAATCTACAACATGCAGCTGTATAAACACTGCAACAGGAAAGGCTAAGTAATAAACGCGATTCAACATATCCAAAATGCAATTTCATAACTAGGGACCGCCAGTACGCTATCCTAAAAAAGCGATAACCCAAAATATTAAAAATACAAAGCATCTTGTTATGCTAATTTGGTAAAAAAGGGTCTCGAAATGCATAAATCAAATACAATAAACAGCATCCTTTTTACGAACGAACGCGATACCCAAAATAGCAATAACAAACCTACGCCCACACGCCGTGCCATATGTAGCATGCAATAAACTGCATCCGATCCCTTAAGAAACTAGCCGATCAAGCAACATATTTGCGTCCAGGAAAGATAGGGACAGGCAAAAGGTCGACAGGAAAAATGTATCAATGCTCACGGTGCAATTAACTAAAACGGCCACATCGGACGATTTGACCAAACGGACAAATCCTAAAACAACATTAACTAGGATTTTACCTCTCACGTTCCCAAAACTAATACAACGCACGGCGTGTAGGACAAGAACCAACACTATCAAGACATGTTAATATATAAGGAAGTATTGTAGAAATAAACAGGACTTACAATCTTACAACGAACGGGAACAGTCGCGTCCGCGTTTCATTTCCGCGAACTTAAGTAAAAATCGCGTCTTCGCGTAAATTCCACTCCAGTGGATTATAGATGATTTCGGACGAAGTTGGTTCAAAACAACCGATTTCGGTTGAAGTTGGTTGAAAACAACCGATTTCGGTTGAAATGGATGATTTTGGACGAAGTTGGTTGAAAACAACCGATTTCGGTTGAAATGGATGATTTTGGACGAAGTTGGTTGAAAACAACCGATTTCGGTTGAAGTTGGTTGAAAACAACCGATTTCGGTTGAAATGGATGATTTTGGACGAAGTTGGTTGAAAACAACCGATTTCGGTTGAAGTTGGTTGGAAACAACAGAAATCGGTTGAAATGGATGATTTTGGACGAAGTTGGTTGAAAACAACAGATTTCAGTTGAAGTTGGTTGAAAACAACAGATTTCGGTTGAAATGGATGATTTTGGACGAAGTTTGTTGAAAACAACCGATTTCAGTTGAAATGGATGCTTTTGGACGAAGTTGGTTGAAAACAACCGATTTCGGTTGAAGTTGGTTGGAAACAACAGAAGTCGGTTGAAATGGATGATTTTGGACGAAGTTGGTTGAAAACAACCGATTTCGGTTGAAGTTGGTTGGAAACAACAGAAATCGGTTGAAATGGATGATTTTGGACGAAGTTGGTTGAAAACAACCGATTTCGGTTGAAGTTGGTTGGAAACAACAGAAATCGGTTGAAATGGATGATTTTGGACGAAGTTGGTTGAAAACAACCTATTTCGGTTGAAGTTGGTTGAAAACAACCGATTTAGGTTGAAATGGATGATTTCGGTTGAAGTTGGTTGGAAACAACCGATTTCGGTTGAAATGGATGATTTCGGACGAAGTTGGTTGAAAACAACCGATTTCGGTTGAAGTTGGTTGGAAACAACAGAAATCGGTTGAAATGGATGATTTTGGACGAAGTTGGTTGAAAACAACCGATTTCGGTTGAAGTTGGTTGAAAACAACCGATTTCGGTTGAAGTTGGTTGAAAACAACCGATTTCGGTTGAAATGGATGATTTTGGACGAAGTTGGTTGAAAACAACCGATTTCGGTTGAAGTTGGTTGGAAACAACAGAAATCGGTTGAAATGGATGATTTTGGACGAAGTTGGTTGAAAACAACAGATTTCAGTTGAAGTTGGTTGAAAACAACAGATTTCGGTTGAAATGGATGATTTTGGACGAAGTTGGTTGAAAACAACCGATTTCGGTTGAAGTTGGTTGGAAACAACAGAAATCGGTTGAAATGGATGATTTTGGACGAAGTTGGTTGAAAACAACAGATTTCAGTTGAAGTTGGTTAGAAACAACAGTTTTCGGTTGAAATGGATGATTTTGTACGAAGTTGGTTAGAAACAACAGTTTTCAGTTGAAATGGATGATTTTGGACGAAGTTGGTTGAAAACAACCGATTTCGGTTGAAGTTGGTTGGAAACAACAGAAATCGGTTGAAATGGATGATTTTGGACGAAGTTGGTTGAAAACAACCGATTTCGGTTGAAGTTGGTTGGAAACAACAGAAATCGGTTGAAATGGATGATTTTGGACGAAGTTGGTTGAAAACAACCGATTTCGGTCGTAGTTGGTTGGAAACAACAGTTTTCGGTTGAAATGGATGATTTTTGTACGAAGTTGGTTAAAAACAACAGTTTTCAGTTGAAATGGATGATTTTTGTACGAAGTTGGTTAGAAACAACAGTTTTCGGTTGAAATGGATGATTTCGGACGAAGTTGGTTGAAAACAACCGATTTCGGTTGAAGTTGGTTGGAAACAACAGAAATCGGTTGAAATGGATGATTTTGGACGAAGTTGGTTGAAAACAACAGATTTCAGTTGAAGTTGGTTGAAAACAACAGTTTTCGGTTGAAATGGATGATTTTGTACGAAGTTGGTTAGAAACAACAGTTTTCAGTTGAAATGGATGATTTTGTACGAAGTTGGTTGAAAACAACCGATTTCGGTTGAAGTTGGTTGGAAACAACAGAAATCGGTTGAAATGGATGATTTTAGACGAAGTTGGTTGAAAACAACCGATTTCGGTTGAAGTTTGTTGGAAACAACAGAAATCGGTTGAAATGGATGATTTCGGTCAAAGTTGGTTGGAAACAACCGATTTCGGTTGAAATGGATGATTTTGGACGAAGTTGGTTGAAATCAACAGATTTCGGTTGAAGTTGGTTGGAAACAACAGAAATCGGTTGAAATAGATGATTTTGTACGAAGTTGGTTGAAAACAACCGATTTCGGTTGAAGTTGGTTGGAAACAACAGAAATCGGTTGAAATGGATGATTTTGGACGAAGTTGGTTGAAAACAACAGATTTTTGTCGTAGTTGGTTGGAAACAACCGATTTCGGTTGAAATGGATGATTTTGGACGAAGTTTGTTGAAAACAACCGATTTAGGTTGAAATGGATGATTTCGGACGAAGTTGGTTGAAAACAACCGATTTCGGTTGAAGTTGGTTGGAAACAACAGAAATCGGTTGAAATGGATGATTTTGGACGAAGTTGGTTGAAAACAACCGATTTCGGTTGAAATGGATGATTTTGGACGAAGTTTGTTGAAAACAACCGATTTCGGTTGAAATGGATGATTTCGGTTGAAGTTGGTTGGAAACAACAGAAATCGGTTGAAATGGATGATTTCGGACGAAGTTGGTTGAAAACAACCGATTTCCGTTGAAGTTGGTTGAAAACAACCGATTTCGGTTGAAATGGATGATTTTGAACGAAGTTGGTTGAAACCAACCGATCTCGGTTGAAGTTGGTTGGAAACAACCGATTTCGGTTAAAATGGATGATTTTGGACGAAGTTGGTTGAAAACAACCGATTTCGCTTGAAATGGATGATTTTGGACGAAGTTGGTTGAAAACAACCGATTTCGGTTGAAATGGATGATTTTGGACGAAGTTGGTTGAAAACAACCGATTTCGGTTAAAATGGATGATTTTGGACGAAGTTGGTTGAAAACAACCGATTTCGGTTGAAATGGATGATTTTGGACGAAGTTGGTTGGAAACAACCGATTTCGGTTGAAATGGATGATTTTGGACGAAGTTGGTTGAAAACAACCGATTTCGGTTGAAGTTGGTTGGAAACAACCGATTTCGGTTAAAATGGATGATTTTGGACGAAGTTGGTTGGAAACAACCGATCTCGGTTGAAATGGATGATTTTGGACGAAGTTGGTTGAAAACAACCGATTTCGCTTGAAATGTATGATTTTGGACGAAGTTGGTTGGAAACAAATTCCACTCCAGTGGATTATAGATGATTTCGGACGAAGTTGGTTCAAAACAACCGATTTCGGTTGAAGTTGGTTGAAAACAACCGATTTCGGTTGAAATGGATGATTTTGGACGAAGTTGGTTGAAAACAACCGATTTCGGTTGAAATGGATGATTTTGGACGAAGTTGGTTGAAAACAACCGATTTCGGTTGAAGTTGGTTGAAAACAACCGATTTCGGTTGAAATGGATGATTTTGGACGAAGTTGGTTGAAAACAACCGATTTCGGTTGAAATGGATGATTTTGGACGAAGTTGGTTGAAAACAACCGATTTCGGTTGAAGTTGGTTGGAAACAACAGAAATCGGTTGAAATGGATGATTTTGGACGAAGTTGGTTGAAAACAACCGATTTCGGTTGAAGTTGGTTGGAAACAACAGAAATCGGTTGAAATGGATGATTTTGGACGAAGTTGGTTGAAAACAACAGATTTCGGTTGAAGTTGGTTGAAAACAACAGATTTCGGTTGAAATGGATGATTTTGGACGAAGTTGGTTGGAAACAACCGATTTCGGTTGAAGTTGGTTGGAAACAACAGAAATCGGTTGAAATGGATGATTTTGGACGAAGTTGGTTGAAAACAACCGATTTCGGTTGAAATGGATGATTTTGGACGAAGTTGGTTGAAAACAACCGATTTCGGTTGAAGTTGGTTGAAAACAACCGATTTCGGTTGAAATGGATGATTTTGGACGAAGTTGGTTGAAAACAACCGATTTCGGTTGAAGTTGGTTGGAAACAACAGAAATCGGTTGAAATGGATGATTTTGGACGAAGTTGGTTGAAAACAACAGATTTCGGTTGAAGTTGGTTGAAAACAACAGATTTCGGTTGAAATGGATGATTTTGGACGAAGTTGGTTGGAAACAACAGATTTCGGTTGAAATGGATGATTTTGGACGAAGTTGGTTGAAAACAACAGATTTCGGTTGAAGTTGGTTGGAAACAACCGATTTCGGTTGAAATGGATGATTTTGGACGAAGTTTGTTGAAAACAACCGATTTCGGTTGAAATGGATGATTTCGGACGAAGTTGGTTGAAAACAACCGATTTCGGTTGAAGTTGATTGGAAACAACAGAAATCGGTTGAAATGGATGATTTTGGACGAAGTTGGTTGAAAACAACCGATTTCGGTTGAAGTTGGTTGGAAACAACAGAAATCGGTTGAAATGGATGATTTTGGACGAAGTTGGTTAGAAACAACAGTTTTCAGTTGAAGTTGGTTAGAAACAACAGTTTTCGGTTGAAATGGATGATTTTGGACGAAGTTGGTTAGAAACAACAGTTTTCAGTTGAAATGGATGATTTTGGACGAAGTTGGTTGAAAACAACCGATTTCGGTTGAAGTTGGTTGGAAACAACCGATTTCGGTTGAAATGGATGATTTTGGACGAAGTTGGTTGAAAACAACCGATTTCGGTTGAAGTTGGTTGGAAACAACAGAAATCGGTTGAAATGGATGATTTTGGACGAAGTTGGTTGAAAACAACCGATTTCGGTCGTAGTTGGTTGGAAACAACAGATTTCGGTTGAAATGGATGATTTTTTACGAAGTTTGTTGAAAACAACCGATTTCAGTTGAAATGGATGATTTCGGACGAAGTTGGTTGAAAACAACCGATTTCGGTTGAAGTTGGTTGGAAACAACAGAAATCGGTTGAAATGGATGATTTTGTACGAAGTTGGTTGAAAACAACCGATTTCGGTTGAAGTTGGTTGGAAACAACAGAAATCGGTTGAAATGGATGATTTTGGACGAAGTTGGTTGAAAACAACAGATTTTTGTCGTAGTTGGTTGGAAACAACCGATTTCGGTTGAAATGGATGATTTCGGACGAAGTTGGTTGAAAACAACCGATTTCGGTTGAAGTTGGTTGGAAACAACAGAAATCGGTTGAAATGGATGATTTTGGACGAAGTTGGTTGAAAACAACCGATTTCGGTTGAAATGGATGATTTTGGACGAAGTTTGTTGAAAACAACCGATTTCGGTTGAAATGGATGATTTCGGTTGAAGTTGGTTGGAAACAACAGAAATCGGTTGAAATGGATGATTTCGGACGAAGTTGGTTGAAAACAACCGATTTCGGTTGAAGTTGGTTGAAAACAACCGATTTCGGTTGAAATGGATGATTTTGGACGAAGTTGGTTGAAAACAACCGATTTCGGTTGAAGTTGGTTGGAAACAACCGATTTCGGTTAAAATGGATGATTTTGGACGAAGTTGGTTGAAAACAACCGATTTCGGTTGAAATGGATGATTTTGGACGAAGTTGGTTGAAAACAACCGATTTCGGTTGAAATGGATGATTTTGGACGAAGTTGGTTGAAAACAACCGATTTCGGTTAAAATGGATGATTTTGGACGAAGTTGGTTGAAAACAACCGATTTCGGTTGAAATGGATGATTTTGGACGAAGTTGGTTGGAAACAACCGATTTCGGTTGAAATGGATGATTTTGGACGAAGTTGGTTGAAAACAACCGATTTCGGTTGAAGTTGGTTGGAAACAACCGATTTCGGTTAAAATGGATGATTTTGGACGAAGTTGGTTGGAAACAACCGATCTCGGTTGAAATGGATGATTTTGGACGAAGTTGGTTGAAAACAACCGATTTCGCTTGAAATGTATGATTTTGGACGAAGTTGGTTGGAAACAAATTCCACTCCAGTGGATTATAGATGATTTTGGACGAAGTTGGTTGAAAACAACCGATTTCGGTTGAAGTTGGTTGAAAACAACCGATTTCGGTTGAAATGGATGATTTTGGACGAAGTTGGTTGAAAACAACCGATTTCGGTTGAAATGGATGATTTTGGACGAAGTTGGTTGAAAACAACCGATTTCGGTTGAAGTTGGTTGAAAACAACCGATTTCGGTTGAAATGGATGATTTTGGACGAAGTTGGTTGAAAACAACCGATTTCGGTTGAAGTTGGTTGGAAACAACCGATTTCGGTTGAAATGGATGATTTTGGACGAAGTTGGTTGAAAACAACCGATTTCGGTTGAAGTTGGTTGGAAACAACAGAAATCGGTTGAAATGGATGATTTTGGACGAAGTTGGTTGAAAACAACCGATTTCGGTTGATTTAGGTTGAAATGGATGATTTCGGTTGAAGTTGGTTGGAAACAACCAATTTCGGTTGAAATGGATGATTTCGGACGAAGTTGGTTGAAAACAACCGATTTCGGTTGAAGTTGGTTGGAAACAACAGAAATCGGTTGAAATGGATGATTTTGGACGAAGTTGGTTGAAAACAACCGATTTCGGTTGAAATGGATGATTTTGGACGAAGTTGGTTGAAAACAACCGATTTCGGTTGAAGTTGGTTGAAAACAACCGATTTCGGTTGAAATGGATGATTTTGGACGAAGTTGGTTGAAAACAACCGATTTCGGTTGAAGTTGGTTGGAAACAACAGAAATCGGTTGAAATGGATGATTTTGGACGAAGTTGGTTGAAAACAACAGATTTCAGTTGAAGTTGGTTGAAAACAACAGATTTCGGTTGAAATGGATGATTTTGGACGAAGTTGGTTGAAAACAACCGATTTCGGTTGAAGTTGGTTGGAAACAACAGAAATCGGTTGAAATGGATGATTTTGGACGAAGTTGGTTGGAAACAACAGATTTCGGTTGAAGTTGGTTGGAAACAACCGATTTCGGTTGAAATGGATGATTTTGGACGAAGTTGGTTGGAAACAACAGATTTCGGTTGAAGTTGGTTGGAAACAACCGATTTCGGTTGAAATGGATGATTTTGGACGAAGTTGGTTGAAAACAACCGATTTCGGTTGAAGTTGGTTGGAAACAACCGATTTCGGTTGAAATGGATGATTTTGGACGAAGTTGGTTGGAAACAACAGATTTCGGCTGAAGTTGGTTGAAAACAACCGATTTCGGTTGAAATGGATGATTTTGGACGAAGTTGGATGAAAACAACAGATATCGGTTGAAGTTGGTTGGAAACAACCGATTTCGGTTGAAATGGATGATTTTGGACGAAGTTGGTTGGAAACAACAGATTTCGGTTGAAGTTGGTTGGAAACAACCGATTTCGGTTGAAATGGATGATTTTGGACGAAGTTTGTTGAAAACAACCGATTTCGGTTGAATTTGGTTGGAAACAACCGATTTCGGTTGAAATGGATGATTTTGGACGAAGTTGGTTGGAAACAACAGATTTCGGCTGAAGTTGGTTGGAAACAACAGAAATCGGTTGAAATGGATGATTTTGGACGAAGTTGGATGAAAACAACAGATTTCGGTTGAAGTTGGTTGGAAACAACCGATTTCGGTTGAAATGGATGATTTTGGACGAAGTTGGTTGAAAACAACAGATTTCGGTTGATATGGATGATTTTTTACGAAGTTGGTTGAAAACAACCGATTTCGGTTGAAGTTGGTTGGAAACAACCGATTTCGGTTGATATGGATGATTTTGGACGAAGTTGGTTGGAAACAACCGATTTCGGTTGAAATGGATGATTTTGGACGAAGTTGGTTGGAAACAACAGAAATCGGTTGAAATGGATGATTTTGGACGAAGTTGGTTGAACACAACCGATTTCGGTTGAAGTTGGTTGGAAACAACCGATTTGGGTTGAAATGGATGATTTTGGACGAAGTTGGTTGGAAACAACAGATTTCGGCTGAAGTTTTTTGGAAACAACAGAAAACGGTTGAAATGGATGATTTTGAACGAAGTTGGTTGGAAACAACAGATTTCGGCTGAAGTTGGTTGGAAACAACAGAAATCGGTTGAAAATGATGATTTTGGACGAAGTTGGTTGGAAACAACAGATTTCGGTTGAAGTTGGTTGGAAACAACCGATTTCGGTTGAAATGGATGATTTTGGACGAAGTTGGTTGGAAACAACCGATTTCGGTTGAAATGGATGATTTTGGACGAAGTTGGTTGAAAACAACAGATTTCGGTTGAAATGGATGATTTTGGACGAAGTTGGTTGAAAACAACCGATTTCGGTTGAAGTTGGTTGGAAACAACCGATTTCGGTTGAAGTTGGTTGGAAACAACCGATTTCGGTTGAATGGATGATTTTGGACGAAGTTGGTTGGAAACAACAGTTTTCGGTTGAAATGGATGATTTTTGTACGAAGTTGGTTGGAAACAACAGATTTCGGTTGAAATGGATGATTTTGGTTGAAGTTGGTTGGAAACAACAGATTTCGGTTGAAATGGATGATTTTGTACGAAGTTGGTTAGAAACAACAGTTTTCGGTTGAAATGGATGATTTTGGTTGAAGTTGGTTGGAAACAACAGATTTCGGTTGAAATGGATGATTTTGGACGAAGTTGGTTGGAAACAACAGATTTCGGTTGAAGTTGGTTGGAAACAACAGATTTCGGTTGAAATGGATGATTTTGGACGAAGTTGGTTGGAAACAACAGATTTCGGTCGAAGTTGGTTGGAAACAACAGATTTCGGTTGAAATGGATGATTTTGGACGAAGTTGGTTGGAAACAACAGTTTTCGGTTGAAATGGATGATTTTGGACGAAGTTGGTTGAAAACAACAGATTTCGGTTGATATGGATGATTTTGGACGAAGTTGGTTGAAAACAACCGATTTCGGTTGAAGTTGGTTGGAAACAACCGATTTCGGTTGAAGTTGGTTGGAAACAACCGATTTCGGTTGAAATGGATGATTTTGGACGAAGTTGGTTGGAAACAACAGTTTTCGGTTGAAATGGATGATTTTGGACGAAGTTGGTTGGAAACAACAGATTTCGGTTGAAATGGATGATTTTGTACGAAGTTGGTTGGAAACAACAGATTTCGGTTGAAGTTGGTTGGAAACAACAGAAATCGGTTGAAAATGATGATTTTGGACGAAGTTGGTTGGAAACAACAGATTTCGATTGAAATGGATGATTTTGGACGAAGTTGGTTGAAAACAACAGATTTCGGTTGAAGTTGGTTGGAAACAACAGATTTCGGTTGAAATGGATGATTTTGGACGAAGTTGGTTGGAAACAACAGATTTCGGCTGAAGTTGGTTGGAAACAACAGATTTCGGTTGAAATGGATGATTTTGAACGAAGTTGGTTGGAAACAACAGATTTCGGCTGAAGTTGGTTGGAAACAACAGAAATCGGTTGAAAATGATGATTTTGGACGAAGTTGGTTGGAAACAACAGATTTCGGTTGAAATGGATGATTTTGGACGAAGTTGGTTGAAAACAACAGATTTCGGTTGAAGTTGGTTGGAAACAACCGATTTCGGTTGAAATGGATGATTTTGGACGAAGTTGGTTGGAAACAACAGATTTCGGTTGAAATGGATGATTTTGGACGAAGTTGGTTGAAATGGATGATTTTGGACGAAGTTGGTTGGAAACAACCGATTTCGGTTGAAGTTGGTTGAAAACAACCGATTTCGGTTGAAGTTGGTTGGAAACAACCGATTTCGGTTCAAATGGATGATTTTGGACGAAGTTGGTTGAAAACAACCGATTTCGGTTAAAGTTGGTTGGAAACAACC